>NW_024039305.1:0-455998 GCF_016077235.1 Cyprinodon tularosa | reverse complement strand
TAAACAGTAATAGCAGAAAGATACGGAAACATTTTAAAAGTTGAATGGTGTTTCTAGCTGAAAGTATGCTGAAGTAGTTAAAGGGCAAAGTAGCTGAAGATTTAGTGGAATTTTTGAAGTTTTACATGCATTTCAATGGGGCCAAAAATCGCAGAAAAAGCTGAATATCGCAAAAACTACGAACAATATCTTTACCAAAAGATATAGCAGAATTCTCCTGAACAAGCTGAACGTTTTGATACCAAATTTGTTTAAATCGGCTGAAAACTGTTGAACTAGTTAAACGAAGAAAAACCTACGGAATAATAATAAATATAAACAGAAAAACAATAAGTGGGAATGCATAAGCATTCCCACTTGACAAGGTAAAACTAAGCTAATAACAGCATTTAGATGTTAGATGGAGTCATTCAAAAAAATTTTTTAAAAGACCAAGATAGAGAAGGACATACTATGCTAATTAAAATGATGCAATAGTATGCTATTAAGAACTATTATCAAATAAAATCCTAAAATGTATAAGTGTTGAATACAATTGTTTTCACAGCCTTCTTCTCTAATACCGCTTAAATAGAATACAGCGCAATTCATTTCCCTGAAAATTTCCCCATTTACACAATAGATTTCACCAGTGTGTAATTTAACCTTAGTGCAAACACTGCTCAGGGATTTGCTCTAGAACAAACAGAAGCTGTAATTTCAGCCAATAGAGGTTCAGGTGACTCAGGAGGGATAAATACACATTCACGCCACCCTTTTCAGATTTTTATTTGTCACTCATTTAAAAGCAGCTGCAATGAGGCACAAACATTCACCTTTACACAAAGGAACAGCAATAGGTGCTCAGCCACGATATGAGTACACATTAAAAGAACTGACCTCATCCCTGGTTCGCTTATTGCGTTGCCATATTAGCAAAATTTTTGCCGTATCCTAACATAACATTTATTTATAACTTGAAAGTGTTTATAAGGTAGTTCTGCACTTTATTTACTTTTTAGGGTTGTATTTAAAATAGTAATGATCTTTCCTTGTTTTTTGATCCTTTATTTTGGAGAAAAGGGCGATCTGACTAAATAGCTTTCAGCTGAATTTTGAAACAATTAAGAACATTGTTGAGGACCCTGGAGATCATGCTTGCTTATAGACTGTTTCAGTAGTTTAGAATCACCTTTATACATTAGCTTTATTTATAAGATTAGAAGTTTTCTATTTTTAAACAGACGTTGCAACATTTGATTTAATGTTGCACCATGCTGGCAAAAAAACCAAAATTAGCTTCTGTCTAGTTTAGTAGAAAAACTTAATTTGCTTTACATATTGAAGATATGTTTGCAAATGACATTGTTTATAGATGTTAGCATTATAATAAAAGTGTCTAAGTATGTTATAATGCTATTCTTTCAGCAAAATCTTGCTCAAAGTGGTAATTTGCTTAGACTTAGACAGTTTTATTTTGTCATTTTGTATACACAAGTGCAGCCTTGATAAGGTAAGCAGCAGTTGTTGTTGAGCTGCTACTACTGCCTCCAGCTCCCTCTCTCTCTTGTCAAATGAGAGGTTGGAGGTTATAAAAAAATAATGGTTTTCCATTTACTAATGTTCTCATAAGAAACTCTGAGGGATTCAAAGAACAGTTGGACTTATCGTTTATAGTTAATGCTTTGTGATTTTAATTAGTAGAACCAGTGTGAAGGAAACTACTACATACTACTATATAAGTATATATATATATATATGTATATATATATATATATATATATATATATATATATATATATATATATATATATATATATATATATAAAAAAAACTGTTTTCTCACCCCTCGTGGGGTGGTATGTGTCATCCTCAAGCTCGGGTCCTCTACCAGAGGCCTGGGAGTTTGAGGGTTCTGCGCAGTATCTTAGCTGTTCCTAGGACTGCGCTCTTCTGGACAGAGACCTCTGATGTTTTACCTGGAATCTGCTGTAGCCACTCTCCCAGTTTGGGGGTCACAGCCCCCAGTGCTCCAATTACCACTGGCACCACTGCTGCTCTTACTTTCCACATCTTTTCTAGCTCCTCCTTCAGTCCTTGGTATTTCTCAAGCTTCTCGTGTTCTTTCTTCTTGATGTTGCTGTCGCTTGGGATTGCCACATCTATCACTACTGCCTTCTTCTGCTGTTTGTCGATCAACACGACTTGGTACTGATGAAATATATATATATATATATATATATATATATATATATATATATATATATATATATATATATATATATACTTATATAGTAGTATGTAGTAGTTTCCTTCACACTGGTTCTACTAATTAAAATCACAAAGCATTAACTATAAACGATAAGTCCAATATATATATATATATATATATATATATATATATATATATATATATATATATATATATATATATATATATATATATATGTATATATATATATGTATATATGTATATATATATAGATATATATATATATATATATATATATATATATATATATATATATATGTATATATGTATAGATATATATATATATATATATATATATGTGTGTGTGTGTGTGTATTAGGTATTCTTTACATTGGTCTATGAGTGGTTCTTAATCCTAGTCCTAAATTTTCACTGATTATGCATGTTTTAGATGTCTTTCTAATCCAGCAAACCTCCTTCAGATGATTGCATAAGCTCCCCACAAGCTGTCAAGTGCTGCAGAAGCATGTTAATCATACCTCAGGTGTGTTTCAACATGTAGGAGACACCTAAAACTCATCACTGGTAGGACAGTGGCAATTGAGGACCAGGATTGAGAAACACTTGTCTATGACATAAAACTGTAGCAAGAAAACCGACGCTCCTATTTGTGGTTTAAAAACATTAAAAAAGGGTATAAATATTTAGGCTGTATAAAAGTAACCTGGATATTTATTTGCAAAATAGCCTAACCCTTAGTGTTGTAATTAAGACCACACCACAGAGACCAAGACAAGACCAAGACCACATATACAAAAATGGAAAATAATATTTTGTGATTTTGCTTCTGTTTATCTAGCAGATCTCTCTTGTAAATAAGATCTTGGATCTCAATTGAGATGAGCTGTATAATTGTATAATAGTTGTTTATTTTTTTGTATTTAAAGTTCCTATATTTTGCTATATTTGACAGTAAGTAAATATCAACAATAAGGTCTCTAGAGCATGTTTTTGCCTTGTGTGCATAAACCTTAACCAAAAATCTACTCATTCAGCCTCCTTCTGGATGAACTGTTTTGGTTTTCCCTGCCCCATCCTCCCACAGTCCACGCCCCCAAATCCCACAATCCTGACAACCAGTCAGCGTTCATAAAGATAGTCCTGGAGCATGGAATAATACAATAGATGAAGGCTATAGCTTGACGGATGGGCTGCTACAGACCCCTCTGGACAGCTTATTTCCCCTGTTGACATCATAAGGGGAATGTTTTACAAACAGAGCATTTTGAGCAAATGGCAAAGAACTGGAGAAAGGCAATGATAGTGTGTTTTTATTTATCCTCGTACGCAGGCCTCAGGAAATGTGTATGTGAATTTTGCATAACATGGGACTTTTAGGTTTGCTTTAAAATACATGCAAAAACAATCTTTGTTCTAATTTTCCCAAAGGAACACACTTTAAATCATAGATAATTTTTGTGTTTAATTTCTTGAAAAAGTTAATGGTAACAAAACTGAACTGATAATTCTCAATAACCCTTTCATTTCAGAAAGAAATAAAGCGTAAAATGACTAGGCAGTGCTAGCTAATTTAACACTACAAGTCCCTGGTCCAGTCCATCATCAATCAAATACAAATTGAAAGCAAAATGTTTTTGTCTTATTGACCTGTTTGACAAAATGCTGTCGATACCAAGAAGGCAGCAAGAATCTAAAAATATCTCGAGACCAAGACCGATCTGGAGTACTACAACCCTACAAATCCTCCAGCACATATTTAACAGACAAAAAAGATCATATCCCGGAAGGTGGACATAATTACTAACTAACTGACCAATTAACCTAACAGTCATGTTTTTGGGCTGTGGAAGGAAGCTGGAGTACCCAGGAAGAACCCACACATGCACAGGGAGAACATGCAAACTCCAGAAAGATACCGGGCCAGGAATCAAACCCAGAAGCATTTTGCTGCAAGGCACCAGTGCTACCCTCTGCATCACCCTGACGATTGTCAAGGGTATGAAACTGAAACAAATACAAAATACAATACCTCATTGATATGAACATGACAAAAATCAATGTCTTGTGACCTTTCCAGCTGATGTTCCATGTTTTTTTTTTTTTTTTTTTTTTTTTTTTTTTTAAGCATTAGTGGTTTTGACAGATCTGCTTGCCAATCATCTGCAAAGCTCCATTCAGTCAACACTGCAACCTCCATCTGCAGCTATGTGATGCATTGGTCAACTGTATCCCCCCGTTTATTAATTTAATTTTATTTTATTTTTTCTTTATTTCTTTTTTACCACCATATTCTCTCCCCCAGGATACTTTATAAATCTGTGAGAACATCTGGATATCAATAAGCTTTCCTTCGGATTGTCTCTCATTTGAGAAAGCCCACATCATCTCCTTATTCTCATGGTCTTTGTCACTGGTCTGTATTTCCAAATGATGGTTGTAAAGAGACATTGTATCTTGACTCACAAACCAGGCATTTCATTTAACAGATGAAAAGTGGATGACATGCAGGTTTCCATAGCTAGGAGAGCAAAAGCTGCAGATTTACAGTGTATGTAATTAAACTGTGGAATTAAAATATGTGCCTGAGAAAAGAAGCACACTTTTTTCTCCTTAGGCTTTTCGAAATTACAGTGTTATGCGTTTAATAATCTCCACTGTATGTAAAAAACTATAATTTCTTTCAAAAGATATGATTTTTATCAAAAAAACTGCTAATTGTTGCCTGAAGATGCGACTACTATGTGTGTGTTATATTAAATGCTTATCAACAGAGAACTATTCAGTAAATAAACCAGTATGATGTGCTAAATGATTGGTATTAAAGCACTTAGCCTTCAGAAAAACTAAAATTCTTCCTATGAGAAAAAGCTATTTACTTCTTGCTCAGAAATGTTCTAATGCACCCTGTCAAGCGTTTCTGGAAAATAATGTTTTTGCAAAACAATATTAAATATAATGTTAATTAGGAAAACCTGATTTCCTCTTTGAAATGAAAGAAAGCAGGCAAGGCTACCAGAAAACCTCTGAAAGTTTCCTATGCAAAACACATTTTTCTTCTCTATGGAATTATTGTATCCTCTTCTTAGAAATTGAAAACATTCATGTAAGGCAGGTTCTGTTTTGTTCGTTGTTTGAGCAACGTGAAACTGCTTTTCAAACTGCACAAAGAACAACAGCAGAAAATAGTTTTCTGCTCTTTTCATCTCAAAGTAACTGTACATGTGCTCTGATCAGAAGCAGCTGTTGTTTCTTTCTGGTGACACTGTAACTGTCTTTAAGCCTCTGAAGAGGCATACTTTAAAGTTAAGGCTTTTGGGTTAATACCTTCCTTGTGCGCTTCGACTAAAAAACAACAGTTTGTGTTTCTCAGGGACAGAAATAAAAATGAAAAAGGAATATTTGAAAGAATATTTAAGGTACTTCATTTATACCCTCTAGAAGCTAATTTTCAAAGAGGAACAAATGTTTTTTTTGATAAATTTCTCCACCATATAAAAGCCTCTTTGCTGCTGATATAACTTTTTGCAACATTATTGCTGGTATTTTTATAAATATTTGATTTGCTCCATTTGATCTCCAAATATTTACCATCAAATGTTAAGAATAGCTCATACTTTGGACTCCCAAAAAGCAGCGGAAAGAGGGAACTGGATCACCAGATCATTGCTTTCTGAAGCTTGTTTACTGGGTTTAGTCATTAATATTTGCAAAGAATCAGAATCAGAAAAATCTGCCAGTATTTAACACTGTGGACGTAATAGTAACATGCAAATGCTGCTACATAAAACCCATTTAGTGTTTGCTTAAAACAAGCCGATCTGGTGTATTTATTAAAGCAACTTTTAAGGAGAGATAAACCCTCTCCTGATAGAGATGGAGTGTTTGAGCTCCGACTTCAACAGGTTCTTCCAGATTAGGACACATCATTTCCAACACTTCCTTGTGCAGATCTAAACTAAATCATATAAATACTTCAAACAGCTCTGTTACTGAGTTGTTTAACTGGGTAATTTATTGTAATATTTTTATTCACAGTAATGACTTCGTAGCTTTATGAAATGGAAAAGCCAGGGTATGCAGGGATATGCCCCAGAATTTACTCTAGATTACAGCTAACCCTGCTTAATGAAAAACTGATGTTTCCAGATATTAATAACTCTAAATGATCTTGATTTTTTTGGTGCACAAATTCTAATTACATAATGTGAAAATTTGGTTGAGAAATATTTAAAAAGACTTGCAGATGCATTCACAGCAAACAGTTTTTTTAAAGAACGTAAAATCGAAGTAAGTCTGATATGCTTTTCCTACGTAACATCTATGCATATCCTGACCAATTCCAAAACAGTTCCCAAACACAGTGTGGAAAATATTCTTCTGGTTGATGTGTCAGGAAATAGGAGCCATAAGACCAAGCTGTGAGGATACATGACATTATTTTGTTCTTGCAGCAGCAAGAAAATATGTTCTCCCTACTATGCAGCAGCCTTTATGTAGCAGTGAGCAGCTTGTAGCTGTCCAGGGAGCTTTCTGGGGTGAAGGGTCTTGATCGGGAACCCAGAGCACAGGTCTGATCCTGCATTCTCTACAAGATGCATATTTCCTGCTCTTTGATCAATAGGCCACAATTTAACTTTAGTTTTTTCTCACAAGAATCATAAAAAAGCTCTCCAAATAAACCACAGATATCAAGCTTTCTTTGGTTAAAATATTTGTGTCCCTCTAAAACATGTTTCCATTTTTCTGTCCCTGAAGTTGTTGCTGTGTAAAGCTGCTGTCACTGCTGTGTCTAATTAGTTGTGGTTTTTAAATGCAAATGACTCAGTAAGGGAGTGTCCACTTTCTTTAACAGCAAAAAATTGGGAGAGGAAAAAAGTTTGCAGAATGCTGTTCACTTTAGTTTATTATTCTAGCAGTGCAAAAAGCCATCATGGGGCAATGATTACAAAAGGGAAAAGGTCCAAGCAAAACCCTAACACCATCACCATAATTTAAACCAAACCATTTTAATTAGAAAAAAGTCTTTAATCATTCACTACATGGATTCAATACGCAAACCGATGTCATCAAACTCCAGTCAAACGAGACGTCTTATTGCTCTAGGAAAATCTTTCTCGTGCATGCTCAAATGATACAAGCCCAACTGAGTGTTTTGTTTGCTGGGGAGGCAGAAAAAAGAGGTGTAAAGGTTTAACCAAACCCAGAAAGGATGCACGCTCTTGAAAAAGAAGAAATGCTTTTAGGTAAAAGGAAAACCTAAAATACATAATTGGATGTTGGTTAAATTGTTTGGCTCTTTAAAAATCCAACGTCTTTGCACTTAGCAATAAGAAGGCGAACCATGGATCCTAAACAACTAACCTTGCGCTGCAAGCTGGATTGCTGTGAGATCTGAGTTTTCAATCTCACAACGAATCCATCTTATAAGACTCCCAGTAATACGACCGTCTCCTAACAACCAGCTAGTCAGATCAATAACATGCCAGCAGTGTTTTTGGGGCGGAACATATGTGAATGACGACAGTCTGAAGGGCCTTGCCGGAGCATTACAAACATGGCTGCGCTGGAGGACTCACCTGTCGATACCACAATCGACTCGGTTTTAGCTAAAATAGAAAAAGTTTGTTGTTTAAAAAAGGAGCATGAGAAGAATGGGAAGCTGTCTGTGCTTTTCTTTGAATAGGATATGGAATACGTTTGATTTATCAGCTTACTCCTCTAGTTGCGAAAACACTCAAAAAGCTGCAGACAAATCCTACTACGATGCTAGGATTGGCTGAAAGCTTATTATGGAAGGTGGGTACTAGCTGTGCGTCACCCAATCAGCTTGAAGTATTATACTAAACGTTCCTCCTTTTCACGGACAGACTGAACGGCAGCCATCCCATTGTTAATGTAGAATTCAACTCAGTTCTACACATTTCAATCTGGCTACTGCCAGGTCACTAAACACCTGCAACGCCGGATCAGTAATTGAAGAATTGTTAGGTTTGCAAAGGAGCATGAAGATTTGACTCAGAGGTTATTAAAAAGGTCATACGCCTCAGATGAGTGCAAGTTTATTCTGTTACAGGATAAAGAGAAGGAAGAAGGAATAAAACACAGTTCACCAACCCCATCTTGTCTGTTCCCTGAAAGCCTCTTAGGGTAATTCAACCTCTTATGGCTGAATTCAATGTAACAGTGATTGAAGAAGGCATTCTGCTGCAACATATTGCATTAAATTTTCTCTTAGATTGCACATTTCTGCTATGAATATAATCAAAGTGATTGGCAGTACAGTGAAGAACTGCATATTATCTTTAGAAACCCACACCCAGCAGTTATCACACCTAAATGGTTCTTTGAATAAAAGTGACACAGACACATAATATATCCACAGCGGGCAAAAACGGAAGGAGACTTGTATTTTTCTAAGAGGATCAAGGCAGGTGTATGTTTGTACTTCAGGATCCAGGGTTATTTTCTTTACTCCCTCGTTTCCTCCTGTACCTACCAGATTAGATACCGACACTGGAAGCTTTTCCTAACAAGGAAAACGTGGTTGTTCATATGACACAAGAGGTAAGTTGTCAGAATTCTCAGTTCAGATAATGCCTATACTATATAAACATTATATGGCATTACATTTTTTAAAACAACACTGGGTAACTTTTCCTAACTTCTTCTGAAATATACTTAATGATTCGTTTAGGCTATTATGCAGCATTTGGCACACATCAGCGCTCTTAAAAACTCCCTTATGTAACTGGAGAAGGCTGGATCCATCATTGAATGAAACGTGACCAAGAGAGCAACTTTACGGACTTCCCTAAACAAGTGAACTAACTATGCTACAGCAGTAGTTGTCAGTGAAAGAAAAACCCATATGACACATTATCAGGTTATCAATTAATATCTGAGGTTATAAATACTTAAAGTTTATTCAACTCAAAATTTTGTTTTATACATTTTATTTATGTTCAGCTATTAAAAGAATATGCATTGAATTTATAAAAATAATATGTTGCTATATTTTTAGTACATATTGTGCAATTAATATTTAATACCCTTTGCAATAACCTATTTCTTTATATTTGATACCCAGTGCAATAACTGTATATATAAATACTCATCAACATAAATACCTATGCAAATACCCTGTGCAATAACCCTATATAATAATCCCGCAAAAAAAAAAGAAGAGAGCCTTCAGATGTCCTATATATATGGACGTAATGTATTTATTGAATATATACCCCAATGCACCTTTTCTTCCTTTGGCATCTTCTGCTTCTTTCTGACTATTTGAGCTGATGTAATGATTAAGTTTCTCCACTGTGAGATCAATAAAGTCAACCAATAAATTATCACTTTTGATGGTGAAAATCATCTGAAATAAATTAACTCGATAAATTAATCAATCAGGTATATATTTGTTTCCCTGGGAGATTTTTAAATTTTGCGATAGTACAGTGTTTATCTGTTAGGACAGAGCATTAGGGCCAGGCTAGAGATTTTTTTTTCTATTTTGAGAATAAAGTCGTAACATTACGAAATAAAGTCGCAACGAGAATAGTTATAAAATTACGAGAAAAAAGTTGGAACATTATAAGATTAAAGTCATAACATTATGAGAATAATGTCATAAAATAAAAAAAAAGGTCCAAAATTTCGTAAAAATAGGAGAATAAAGTCGTAATATTACGAGAAAAAAGTCCCAAAAATACAAGAATAAAGTTAAAAAGAATCATGTCATAACATTACGAGAATAAAGTTGTAAAATTACAAGAATGAAGTGGCAACGAGAATAGTTATAAAATTACTGGAATATAGTTGGAACATTATGAGAAGAAAGTCATAACATTAAGAGAATAAAGTCGTAGAATCAAGTTGTAACATTACAAGAATAAAGGCATAAAATTATGATAATAAAGACATAAAATTACGAAAATAAAGTCGTAAAAATACGAGAATAAAGTTGGAATATTACGGAAAAAAACCCACGAGAATAGTCAGAAAATTACGAGAATAAAATTGTAATATTATTAGAAAAAAGTCACAATCAGAATAGTCCAAAAATTATGAGAATAAAGTCAGAATATTAAGAGAATAAAGTCCTAAAAGTACGAGAAACAAGTTCTATTTTATGACAACTCTTACAAGAACAAGAATCACTGTCTTCGAGGAATGTCTAGCATCATGTGAAGTTATGCTTTCACTCTGGGTTGACAAATAAGGAAATCTTAGCACACCAGAATAAAATTGGGCAGTATGTCAAAGTGGACTCAGGTTGCTGTCTGGTGGTGCTGGTCAGAGCTCTAAGCTTCTTTCTGAAGCGGGTTATTGTATGACAACTTTATTCTCGTATAGTTATGACGTTATTAGCATAATATTACAACTTTATTCTTGCAATGTTACAACTTTATTCTCGTGATATTAAAACTTTATTCTCATAATGTTATGACTTTATTCTCAAAATAAAAAAAAAATCTCGGTTGTAGTCTGTTGCTTTTAAGGGGTCCTTATCCTGACAGTTTTTAAATAGTTCAGGTCTAGATCACTTTTTGATGTCAGGAAAGTCACTAAGGTTGGGTATTTAAGGGTATTTACTAGTGTTGCACCGATACCGATACCAGTATCGAGTGGGGCCCTGATTCAGCACTAAAATGGTGGTATCTGTATCGGCAAGTACCCACAAATAGGGCACCGATACTATTTTGAGAGCCAAAAGTTTAGAGCTACAGTGTGTAATAATTACAGGGTTATACAGTCAGAAATGTAATATATTATACATAACTATGTTATTTATCATCATCTACGAGCTCAGCCTCTTAACCTTAATATTTGCGTTGCCTTAGAATTCGTTATTTATAATTACATAGGAGCGGGTCTCGCAGCCATGGAGGCAGACATCTTTGCGCTATGGCAGCGCAGAGCCAACAAACTAGCGATTGCGAGATCGCCCATTACCATAACATGCTGCGTGATGATGCTGTTACTCTCCAGTATACTTATTCAGCAACGTCCCTGACATTTCACAGGTAATAATTCAGTAATTTTCTGTAAAATAATTTTCTGGATATATACCTCGGTTACTTCTCTCCGGCTCCTTTGGAGATCTTCCAGCCTTTCCTCCTCTGCTCTAGTCACCCCGCTGGCACCTCTCCCTCGCCTGGCCCTGGCTGCACGCCCACCTCGGCCTCTCTGCCCTCTTCCTCGCCCTCTTCCTCTCCCTCTTCCTCGCCTTGTAACCCCCGTGCCACAAACAAGACTTGGACTCTGTAAACGGGGAATATATATTCTTCCAGCGAACACAATCTCGCTGTTAAACTAATGACTACAATTACTTTGTCTGTTTATATCACCATGCAAAGCAGCTCACCAAAACGTCACAACGATGTAGAAAAAATAACGCATATATTTATTATCTTAAGTCTACATGAAATCTATACACTACACAGACTAATGAAATACTATCTGTAAAATTATCTATGTAAACAAACCTCATCACTTGAGAAGGTAGGTGATGCGGACGTCGTGGAAGACATTTTGTCCCGTAACGCTGTTGGGGGGGAGAAGCGGTGGGGGGGAGATGTTCATGTTGCTGCGGTCTGCAGTCTGGACGTTAGATGTCGCTGAAAATTACACACTGTAGCTTTAATTAACTGTTCACACACATTCCAGGTAGGCAATAAAAAGTTATACTGGATTCACTTTGTATTAGCCTTTTTCCTGCTTCACAAAGGTAGGCAGCAGCTTGACAAAGCCATAATGGCAAGTATTTTACATCCTAGTAGTATGCAGTTCTCATATACACACACACATCAATTTCAAACAGATGGTATCGGTATGATATTGGCCAATACTGCACAGCCAGGTATTGTATCGGGGCAAAAAAAAGGCATTGGCGCAACACTAGTATTTACCATCTGCAGGTATTTAGTGTACTATTTTAAGTTTAATATGATCGGACACTCTTTAACACCAATGTAGTGGTTAAAGAGGGGGGGGGGGGGGATTTACATTTCTATAATAGAGAGGAGAGCAGAATCTGAGAATTATAAAGCCCCATCAAAAAAATCAATGTGAGGAAACTCATGACTACATCAGCACTTAGACTCTGCATTCGGAAGCAGCAAAGCCCATGCGTTTGCATTCTCTACAAAGGAAGGATATATTTAAGAGGCATATTTGGCCTTTTGTTTGCTGTTTGTGGTGCCACTGTATATGCTTGGAGCTGCTTTAATGGGGGGGGTGGCCTTCACTTAAATAACCAACACAGCAGAAATTTTCGCAGACAAGGGTAAAATCAGAGACATCTACATTCAGCTGCAAAAACCCTTCAGACTGCTGTGTTTTATGCATAGTGTCAGTTTGCAAAACAAGCCTCAAATCTCATTTGGAGCAGACACCTTTTTAAACTCTGAGATGTTTAATTATTAAAAAAATAAAAGAGACAGGAATAAAGAGCTTTATGCGTTACTCTTGGATAAGTGCTGTCTGAGATCAAAGCCCTGCCATTTGATCCTGCTTTCAGTTAGATCCCCAATCCGTTCGTCACAAACAGATTTCACTGCTTTCTCAACTCTGCAGGAAACAAGTGACACAAACTGATCAGGTCTTTGACCGCAGTGATGTGACGTTTACTCATCAGCTTTTGGCTCTCAAACTTTCCCACACTGACTGTATGTTCAAAGGTGACTCAGGGGAAATTGCGTGATGAAGGTTACAATCAATATTTGGCTCTTGATCTTGGTTTGGGGCTATTTTTTGTTATCGTAGTGCTGTTGTCATCAAACTGTTTATTTAAGAATTTAAAAATCTCTGGAGTGAAAAAAATTGCTCAACAGATGGTGAGATTGCGCAATTTGGACTCGGTGCTTGCTCACAGATGCACTTGCAGTTTGGACAAAGGGGGAGAAGAATGCCACGCATGAATGGGTGTCTTTACCCTCCTATCATTTCCACTGGAAGTAGAAAGCAAAGAGATCTACATGGTTTAAGCAAATGCACTGTTTTTTAATCAGATCAGCTTATTTATGAATCACCAATTGTCTCCTTTTTAACAATATCACAATAAAACTGCAAGAGGAGACAGAAACATTATGTTGAGTTTAAAAGAGGAAAGAACTACATAGTATTATTATCCATAAACATATTTTCTTTCATTTCTTCAAATCTCTCCATACTGGCCACGCCCTGAAGTGATACCGGGATCCAGGGGCGCAACTGTATGCAGTTATATTACAGGCACCTCCATGCCCCCAACAGATTTTCCTTGTGTATATGTGTCTTTACATCTGTCAATCTTGATAATTCATTTACTAATATAACACACACTCTGCATTCCTTTGTCTCATCTGCACCTCTGTTCCACATTCTACCCTGTCTTATTTTTTTTTTTTATGTCTGCCTGCAATCATTTTTCCAAAGAGACACAGAGATCAGCAGTAACTAAAACCATTCTGATTATGGAGATTTTGTGTGCTCTATAGCTGATGCCATCAACAACAAGCAATATTTGTTTGTAATAAATATATTGCATATCTTGCTAAGGCACTTTTTCTCTGTAAAAAGCATTTTAAAAGTGAATCAATTGTTATTAAGTAGCTAGTCCTACATTTCCACTCAATATTGAACCATCCTATTGCAGTTCTCTGTCCACCTTGATGCTTTCTACTCATTTTCTATTGCTCTCCATCCTTACAGCTGAATTATATTCATCTTCTGTAAAGGACTTTTTTGAAAAAAACAGCAGTCAAACCACAAAAAATATATATAATTTAAAATGTTATCCTTAATGGATATCTGATTTGATACTACATCTGATCAGAGATGCATCATGACTAACACGTAGTGTTATATTTGAGTAAAGACATTTAAACCCTGCTTTACTCCCATATTCACACGTCTCATTTTTTATTTTTATGAAGCACCACTATTCTTAAATCATTTATTGCTGTCTAAATATGAAGATAACCAGAAAAAAGTCCCCTTGTTTTACATGACATGATCTGTTGTAAATACTGAGCTGGGACGATGCAACAATGTGTGCATTTGACTCAGTGATAGTTTTATATAAAAACTGACATCTGTGTGTCAGGAGGAAAAAAAAATCTAAGCTGATTACACTGAGAACTTGATTAAAGTAAGATGTTACAACTCACCCTGGACCTTTCATCCATGTAGGTTTGAGCTTAATCACAAAAACATAAAACAGAGCTTAAGAAAAGAATGCTTTCATGCCCTAATAATAGTATGTTTCCAATAAATCCAGGAGCAACTCGGCAGCTTATTCTCTGAAAAAGGAGGCCCCTGGTCTCCCCAAGATAACAGTACCTATCATTTTAACACCCTAATGTTTAAAAGCCTCTTTTGAATACCTGCTGTGTTTTCTTTTCTTACCTTAACACCATACCTTATGAAAGAAAGGGGAAGGGACGGGGTAGGAGGACAGGTGAAGCAGCGGGAGGCGCATGCTGTGGTGCGATTCTTTTATTGATCATGTTACATGGAAAAAACAGACCTGTTTTTAGGGAAGTGTTGCCTGCTGTGTTAGAACAGGGCACTTGTGTTCTGAGAAAGTTGCAAGTACCCGGTTCGATCCCCACATCCTCCACTCTGGGTCCCTGAGCAAAGAACCTTAACCCCACACTGCACCCCGGGTGCCACCCAATTGCAGCCTAACTGCTCCCCAAGGGGATGGGTTAAATGCAGAGGTACATTATTCCAATGTGAGACCAATAAAGTTCAGTTATTATTATTATAAAAAAAAAAAAAACATAATTGGAGATCACCCTATCATCATAGATGCTTAATGCATTTATCCAAGTTTAAAGAATTGCTCTGTTTATGAGTGAGGTTGCAGGATGGTTATTCTACTGGATAATAAATGAAAATAAAGGCCAAAATGCACATAGCTATAAAAAAAAAAAAAAAACATCTTTTGTCATATCTTACATTTTTTATTTTGAGAATTCGATCTGCCATTGCAGATTCAATTTGGTCTTCCATATAAACATTTTGGTGTTTGTGGGTTTAATTTAACCATGCAAAATCAATCTAAGGGCCACAGATAGGCCCTGGGCCACACACCCCGGTTGTAATCAAGCCTTGATTGTTCCTGATTGAGCTTAATCAAATCGTACACTCCCTTAAGAGAGGTGTAGATAAGACTATTGATGACTAAAACATGCATTTATTCTATGTTACCTTTACTCATACAATTTGTATTAAGTGCAAAAAGTGCTACAAGATGAATTAACTGTGACTAACCAAACATTTGATTTCACTACAGTTACACCCTCAGCTCTATTACTGTGAAACCCTCAGGCAAAAGCCAATCTGAAAGTGCAGCATACCGTATCCTCTACTAAAGACAATCAAAAACAAATAAGAAAAATTTTATTGCATCCAAAAACATTTAAGAAGCCATAGAAATGGGTTTGAGAGTTGAACAAAACACGGGGAGATCCTTTATCCACAAATGAAGAAACAAGACAATGAGTAAATAAGGCTCTTATAAGTGAGTTCCAATGGGAAAACTGAGGCAGCCTAAAAGCACACAAAATAAACATTTTAAGATTACTAAAACAAAACATCTGGAGGATCCCAAAAAAAATCTCTTAAGGGGAACTTTCTGTTACATAAGATTTACAACTAATATCATTTTAAAAGTGGAACATCATAGTGAGAGTCAAGCGTGATGACAGAATAATGGTCTGAAGTTGCTTTGCTGCTCTAGACCTGGATGATTTAGAAGCCCAGTAATAGAAAAATACTGAAAGAGAATATTTATATCCGCATGTTTGCAGACTTCTGCTGAAGCCTACTGAGTTATGTAAAGGGACAATGATCGAAAACGTACTGAGGAGTCCATCTCAATGCCTTAAAAAATAAATTGGTCTCTAGAATGGTCTATGCAAATTTTAGTTTAAATTCTTTCGAAACAGTGTAAAAGATTCGATGACTGTTTTTGTGCATTCTCAAATTCAGGATCAAGTGTAAATTATATTTTATACACAGTCAGGAGAGCTTTGTTTCTCCTGTATTAAATGTCAAAATGTCATTAAAAAAAAAAAGTTTTTGATATTTACAAATTTTTCTTTGGCTGAAATTAAAATAAAACATTTGATATTTTGAATTGTTTATGTGCTATTGTATTTAAAAGTAAAGAAATCTTAAATCTGTAATATTCTGTATATATTGTGTATACATGGCAGGTATTCATCTGAAAATAATAAACTTCTTTGCTGTAATGCTGTTTTACAGGTTCTGATGTGCGCCCCTGCTCTCTGGTCCTGTCAGAAAGCTCCAGCATTGTGTTTGCTGGTAGGGGGAGTGGACCTTGGCTCGGTGTAGGCGGGAGCTGCTGACGGCATCTGGGAGTGAAAACTGGGGAGGATCGTGTGAAGCAAACCACAGAGAGCAGAGACGCGCTCAGGTGAAGTTGGATCCAGATCGGAGTTCATCTTAACGCGCGGAGATTCGGCGGAACCGAACTGGATGATAGAACCTCGCTGCTGTGCGCAAAGACCCAAACTAGAGGAGATGAGATCTTTGTCGAGTGGAGGATTGTAGTCTGAAGGTAAGGAGGGGATTAATAATTAATGGATTTGTTGATCAGTGTGTGCTTATTCTAAAATAAAAGCCATAGTTTTTTTCTTTATTTTTTATTATGATGTGGCGAAACTGTATTATTTCTATTTTCTTTTATTTCTTCCTATCTTTTCACCAACATTATTGGCATTTCATTTTTTAAATTCCCTTTATTTGTTGTTAGACCCATAATTTTTTTATTTGGAAGTTACATTATTTATCCATTCATAGTTAAAACTATAGTGAACTGCTGTTGTGAAGATCATTGCATCCTTCTTATTAAAATGCATCATTATAGATTTCAGTTTATTCACTTATTTAAACATTTTCCCCTTGCTTTTCTCTAACTCCAACTGTTTCCTTCTGGTCACTGCTGCAGGTGGAGAACAGGCAGCCTTTCCTTCACTCAGACCTTCGTCTTTGGTTTGCTGCTCTTTCAATGTGGGATATAGTTTTGTTCCATTCGCCAGGCTGAAATCCTCCAGGGTCAGGACCTCTGTCATGGCAGCCCTGCTCCTTGGGTTGCTGCTGTTTGCATTGCAGTCCCCTCCGCTCCCCTCCAGGCCGCTGGCGGACGGGGGGTCTTCTCTGCCTGCCACCTATTCGCCGGCCACCGACAATGGCACCACCAGCCACCC
Source organism: Cyprinodon tularosa (assembly GCF_016077235.1). Lineage (NCBI taxonomy): Eukaryota > Metazoa > Chordata > Actinopteri > Cyprinodontiformes > Cyprinodontidae > Cyprinodon > Cyprinodon tularosa. Next base: position 438,568 of record NW_024039305.1, on the reverse strand, counting down.
CAACGGGACCTCGCAGCAGCTTCCTCAGATAATAATAATCGGTGTGAGGAAGGGGGGGACGCGGGCGCTGATAGAAATGCTCAGTTTGCACAACGCTGTGGTGGCAGCTCAGAATGAAGTCCACTTCTTTGATTGGGAGAGCCACTTTCAGAAAGGCTTGTCCTGGTACCTCAGTCAGATGCCTTATGCCTTCCCTGAACAGCTGACGGTGGAAAAGACGCCAGCCTATTTTACTTCTGCCAAGGTCCCTAAACGCATCTATCAGATGAACCCCAACATCAAGCTGCTCCTCATCCTCAGAGACCCTACAGAGCGGGTGCTCTCAGACTATACACAGGTCTTTTACAACCGTCTCCAGAAGCACAAGCACTACCAGCCCATTGAGTCAGTGCTGGTTAGGAACGGAGAGATCAACCTGGGGTACAAGGCGCTTAATCGCAGTCTCTATTACATTCACATGCAGAACTGGCTGCAGTACTTCCCCCTGGAGAGCATCCACATTGTGGATGGGGACAGACTTATCAAGGACCCCTTACCTGAGATAAAAAAGGTGGAACGGTTCCTAAAACTGGAGCCGCAGATCAACGCTTCAAATTTTTATTTCAACAAAACAAAAGGATTCTACTGTCTGAGGGATCACGGGCGAGAGCGATGTTTGCATGACTCAAAAGGCAGAGCGCATCCTCATGTTGCTCCCGCCATCCTGCAAAAACTCTACCAGTTCTTCCACCAACCAAACCGCAAGTTCTTTGAGCTGGTGGGAAGAACGTTTAACTGGAAATAAATGTTGGAATCGGACCAGAATGAGCTCACTACAGACATAAACAAAGGGACAGACGCTTAAGTAAATGTAAACAAAAGCTATTTTTCTACTAGTCTATTTGTTATGGAGCGGGGGCTCTGGGTCAATCCGCCCCTTCGGAAGCTAAAACCTTCATTTTTTACCCAGCTGTTTCCTTTTTAGCACTTCTTGAACCTGTAAACCAGTTCATGCATATGTGTTTTGTATTTAGTTGTATTTAGGTATTTTTTTAATAATGTAATTACTTTAAATGTATATTTAATCCTATAGACTTTTTAATGTGAACTTCTAAAAGACGTGAAAATGAAATCAAAATAACTGCTAATAGATATTGTTTATCTGAGTTAAGCTCTACGGTTAGATGATAACAGTGGGTATAAAACAGCTCCCTGGTCAGTTTAAACTGATGCTAGTTCGGTATAAAACATCCTGCAGTAGAAGGCTTCATTTTAAACATGGTAAAAATTAGGAACACATTGGCCAAAACTGCAAAGGTTCAAAATGGTGAAAGGGCAGCAGGACGATCATCCGACAGGGGTGTGAGGAATGTGAGCATCAGTGCAGAGCGCTGCTCTTATTTTCCAAACACCCATTTCACTGACACCCTGTACTGTCAGGAATGTGCATCAGCATCCAGCTTGGCTCATATCAGCAGACACATTTTACACGGTGCCAGTTAACGTTACATAAAGATATGCACTGAGCAGGTTTTTTATTGTCAGACCTACTTTTTCCACATTATATGATGCAGCACCATTAAGCACTAACACCATTTAAAGCTCTGAAGGAATTGCTGCTATGATTTTTTTCTGTAATACGTTAAATTACTTCTGTTATTTTTGGGATCTTATTCTTCATCGTTTTTGCAAGAGCCTTTCGTGTAAATGTGCAACCCAGATATTGCTGACCAGCAACTCAACTGTAAATATTTTTCTAAAACTGAGAAGTTAATACCATAATAAAGATTTATTTTATTTTTATCATGTCTAGTGCTTTTTCTCCTCTCCTTTTTATCTATTTTAATTATCTTTGGGCTCTGTACGATGATTCAGGTCAATGTTGCACCTAATGACTTTTTTAACATTTGCATTTGCAAGGTTTTAGTCAGCTTATCACAGATACAGGAAAAAACGCATTAGCTTTAACCCCCTATCAGATATCTTGAATTTCCTGTTTGGCCATTAAGTTTTGGTTTCAGTGTCAATAAGCGTCTGATGCTTTTTTAGCTGTTACTAATTCAGGTTCTTATGTTTTAATGCTCAGCTATTATAGCAAAGGTTCAGTGTGAGAGAATTAAGAATGGGCTTAGAGGTGAAGTCAAATTGGAGTACAAACCGAGGCACAAGAAATCAAAGGAGAGGTTGTTTATTCCACAGGGTGCAATCATCTTACTTAGTTTTTAGAGGCAAGGAATTATTTATTTTAATCACATCTGCAGACATTAAGCTTTAAACCCCCTACCTCAAAAAGATTGGATATTTGAATGTGACCCAGGACTTCAGACAGGACTCTAACCCAGCTGCTCTTAAAACTCAGACCGCAGCAGGAATTTCTTCTCTTTTCTGTTTGCCCTCAGAGACCGCAAATTGTACTTTCCTGCTCTCTCTGCAGTTTGCATGTGTTTTCTTGGAGATATTGTTGAGTAACACAATCACAGCCGCTTTCGAGTGAAACCGGTTTGGCTGCAGGCGAGAAGAAAAGAGGCGAAGAAAGAAAACAGAAAAGCTTGAGAGGTCAGGGCTGATCTCCCCCGGTTAGATTATCAGGGATCGCTAAAATATGCATCTTTTGGGCTGTACAGTGAAAACAACAGAACTGACATGAAAAAAACTTTGCAGACAAGCATTGTAGTTTGATATGTTGCAAATAAAGTGTTTGGCCTTAATGACGTTAAATTTGAAAAAAAAAAAAAAAGGAAAAGAAAAGGCTAACAACAAAATGTTACTTGTAAGGTACAGAGAATAAAACAAAATAGGACTATGCAAATAATTTGATAGATTTTATTTAAAAAGACTTTAAAAAAGCAAATGAAAATTATATTGGAAATTCAAAATAACCTTAATTACATAGTTGACAGTGGTGTTGGGTGCATGAGTTTTCCCGGCAACCGGAGTGTTGTCGGTTTGAGCTCCAGCTTTCAGTGCTGTTGTGTCCTTGGGCAAGACACTCCACCGGCATTGTCTACTGATGGTGGTCATACGGCCCAGTGGCGCCAGTGTCAGTGAGCCCCAGGGCAGCTGTGACTATGTAGTTTGCCACCATCAGTGCGTCAGTGTGTGTGTGAGTGAATGGGGTAATGAGTGAATGTAGTGTAAAGTTCAGACTATTTACCATTTAAAATCATAGTAAAACTTTAGTCTGATTCATAGTTAACCATAGCTGATTTTGAACTGACATGATTTATTTTTCTGATAGCCACATTTAAAGGAATGTGCAGGAATCCAGCTGCTCTGAGCAGGAGCAAAGCAGCGGCAATGTCAGTGTCACCTTCCCCTGAGTCGAAATAAGACTGATGCAGTATCCAGCTAAATATATTTTCCATCCCACACTACAGCCTGTAATAACTCCCATTCAGAAAAAACAAAAAAACAACATGGACGTAATGTTGAGTTTAAAGTGCTGGCGGTGCTTCTTTTTGTTTATTCTGCTGTTTGATTACTGCTCTAAAATATTACAGGTGCTTCTAAAATAAGTAAGACTACCAATAGCAGTGAATTTCTGTAATCCTATTTTAAAAGCGACACTCTTCATTTTGAGTTAATTCTGGTTCACATGGACTAAAGATAATAAACAAAATTTACAGTTAATACAAACCAAGAACCCAACTTCCTCAGAAAATAACTTTTACATTAGATCAATAAGTAATGATTTTTATCACAGAATGCTGACCTTTTAAAATGTGTCTGCAATCTGTACACTTAATATTTGGTGGAAACACCTGGATGAACTGTACCTGGCATATATATGAACATCGGCTGCTGAAGTGTTAAGGAGCCCAGATTGCTTTATCATTATAGGCTTTAGGTCAGCATCAGGATACTATGCTCATTAAATCTGGTGTTTTTGACAGTGTGACCAGGTGTTGAGTCCTGTTGGGAAATATACCATAAAGCTTACAAGCTAAGGGAAGCATGACCTGTTATAAAATCTGGTAGATGACTACATGACTTAAACCTTGAGAAAACACACTGCACCAACCCCAGCAGATTACAGAGCTCCTCAAGCCAGCACAAATAGTGAAAACCTGAAAACATGATTTTGCACATGAACCGTAAACGTTAATATAATCTTAAAGAAGCACTTTGAACTGCTGAGTTGAGGAGACTTTTTCCAATAATATACCTGGTATGCTTACATTAAGTTTGTAAAATGTAATAATGTAGCTCCTTTTAAGACATGTGTCACATAGGGCTATACCAAACAAAATTAAAAGGTTTGCTCATTATAAAGTTTATCACAAAAATCTGACACTTTTAACCAGGCCTTGGGTTTGTGTTAAATTTGTGGGGCTAGAAAATGGGTCTCCATCCTATGGCAGTGGCCCTTTAATCTCTTGAAAAATGTTAATGCCTTGGAATTTGTTGCAAACATTGTTTTGATGTAATATATATAAAAAAAAATGATAGCCAGAGCTACAAAACTCACAGAAACAAGTAAAGATATTTGTATTAAGACATGAGACCTTTTCCTCTTTCTGGTTTCCTTTATTGTGTTCTTTATGAGGCACTTTATGTTGTAATTTAAAATGGTGGAAGAGCAGTGTACAAATACAAATTTACTTGACAAACTTAAGTTAAAATTAATTAGCTAAATGTATCACTCAATTAGTGTGAATTGATATAATAAATATGGTTCACATTTTAATCGATTTACTTAAACAAATAGAGCAGGAAAAATTGTTTCAGTCTAAAATATTTATAAAAAACTAAATATTTGGAAACAAGCCTTGCTTTATGTCAAATGGGGAAATTATGATCTATTTCTTTTTCAAATAGAATAAAATAATACTAAAAGCGTTGGTGTAGCCTGGTGGCGCTTCTGCTGATCAAAAGTAAACTGAAACCAGATTAAAAGGAAAAAAACTCAGCTAAAACTAAGGCTTCATGACATGATGAACTGAAGAGGAAAGAATAAAACCAGTGTCTTATTTTAATATATTCGTGGTAGATTTTATGTTTTCATCTTTGTATTTGTTGAGTTTTTAAAATGGGAAGTTTAAAGGTTAAATCAATTGTTTGGTGAGAACAGCTCACAGCTCTATGAAGTCTGACTCTTAACCCTGAGTTTGACATGAAAGTTGTTACAAAAGTTACAAAAGATATTTTGGAAAATATGTTTTTCAATTAATTCCGTAGAGTATTTACTCTACTGTATTGTTTACTACAGCCTGACCTGTGTCGTTTTTTTCTAATGATCAAATTATTGTTTTGGTCAGCTGATGTTAAATAAAAAGTACATGATTAATGTCACTGGGTTCAAACATTAAACTAAACATTTACATTTTCACTGATGCACCAGGTGAGAGTTATTTTCAACTATTTGTAACAAAAGTTCTTTTGAGGATATTTTCTCTATCCAAGTAGAACTGGTATAATGTGATAACCTTAACTGAACTGAAAAGTAGTTCGGTAAAGGATATCACTCTGGTGAATTTAATTCAAAATGAGGAAATCTAAATAAATACCCAGCAGTTCTAAGATGACTTCCCCTTTAAATTATTCTAAAACACAAAGATTACAAACATTTACAGCAGCTTCCTATTGTTGTTTTTCACAATAATATCCTGAGTTATCTGGGAACTTTATCTAAAGCAAACTCAAAACACAAAGATCCCTTGTGTGACGTTATGGGAAATTTCCACAGGGCTGAAGATGCCACCTGCACCTATTTACATAACTGTATAAGGGTACAATAAACATGTGAACATCATAGTGTTTTAGAAGGAGACAGATTCTTTCCCAGGAAAATGTTCTGTTGTGAAATGCTTTAATCAACCCAGAGTTAAAGACTCTGTGAAGATGCTGCTTGGTATAAAGTGTCATCATCTGTATTGAAACGTGATCTGTGCTAAAGGGTCACTCAGGAGGGAAGAAGCAATCACTGGAAAATCAACAAAAGAGCATTTTTTTAAAAAAATTATAGAAAAAAAACTTTGCAGACAAGCATTGTAGTTTGATATGTTGCAAATAAAGTGTTTGGCCTTAATGACGTTAAATTTGAAAAAAAAAAAAAAAGGAAAAGAAAAGGCTAACAACAAAATGTTACTTGTAAGGTACAGAGAATAAAACAAAATAGGACTATGCAAATAATTTGATAGATTTTATTTAAAAAGACTTTAAAAAAGCAAATGAAAATTATATTGGAAATTCAAAATAACCTTAATTACATAGTTGACAGTGGTGTTGGGTGCATGAGTTTTCCCGGCAACCGGAGTGTTGTCGGTTTGAGCTCCAGCTTTCAGTGCTGTTGTGTCCTTGGGCAAGACACTCCACCGGCATTGTCTACTGATGGTGGTCATACGGCCCAGTGGCGCCAGTGTCAGTGAGCCCCAGGGCAGCTGTGACTATGTAGTTTGCCACCATCAGTGCTTCAGTGTGTGTGTGAGTGAATGGGGTAATGAGTGAATGTAGTGTAAAGTTCAGACTATTTACCATTTAAAATCATAGTAAAACTTTAGTCTGATTCATAGTTAACCATAGCTGATTTTGTCCAAAATCAAAGTTTTGATTATTTTAAACCAAAGCTGTGAATTGTAATTTAATTTTGATTCTCCTTTTGCAGTAACAATAAACATGTAGATGTTCCCCTCAATGTTTCATTGTTTTAATAATGCTGAAAGCTTGGTTGTGTAGTTTCAATTGCAACAAGAATTTACGGTTGTGTGGCAAAGTGTGTACTACTTGAATGCATTGATCTATACGCTAGCTGCACCAATCATCCCCTCTGTGTTGCAGCAAACAGAGTTTAAGTGTTTTACTGCCACCTAAAGGGCTGGAGTGAGGAGCGGGTCTTACTTTTGTTCTTTAAAAGTGATTAAAACTGAGCACTCTGTGATTTTGAAAACATCATTTTGTAAAATTGTGATTATATTGCAAAAGCAATAGCTACTGTGTGATTTTTTGAAATAATTTAACTTATTCTATACTCCAGGCTAAATTATAAGTTAACTACAATACTTCATAACTTCTTTCATTTTAAGCATTTTTCTGCTCCGCTCAACCTGTGTGTGATTTGCAGAGCTCATCCGTTTGCTGCATTTTGTTGTCTTCTTTAATTTATTAACATATGAAGATAAAGATTACATTAGATTTTTGTCTCCATGTGAAATAAAGGAAATTACAACATACATATTTATAATGTTAAGATGTGCTCTTAAAATACAACGATAATATTGTACTTTTGTGATAACACAGTGTAGAAAAAAGAAAATGATATAGCTTGAACAGCAAAGCTTTCATGTTATAACATACCTTTTATTGTTAGCATATAATGCATACTTACCTGATTAAGTTGTTTATGCTTGTATTGAGCCATGGAGAGATTTTCTTGGCTTTTAGCAGCTCCGACGTTATTGTGATACACATGCATACGCTGAGAAGGAACCTAAAAGCGATTAGGGTATACAGGAGGAAGAATGAGACTGATTCTATTGAGGTTGCAGCATTTGCCATCGATCAACTGGAAGGGCACAAGAGCCTCTAAAGATAAAAACGACATCATCTGAACTGCTTTCAGGGGGGGTTTGTCGTCTCTCAGAGTACCATGAGACATTTACTGAAATATCTAAAACCATACAGGGCTGAGAAAATACAATTATCCAGCATTACTGTGGCATGTGGAGCCCAGTAGCAGACTGAAGTTATTTGGAAAATGTATAAGTGTAGCATCTGAATTCTTTTCTGAGCATGAACATATTTACGTTCTAACAAAGATCTGTTTTGATAAAACCACACATTTATAATGCAAAATACATAAACACATTCCTACAACAGAAGTACGACATTTAAAGGATGGTTTAATTATTATTTTTTGTTTGTTTCTAAACATTTATTTTATTTACATATATATTAAGCACAAAGGAGATAAGATTTATGTCATTATCAGCATATCCTGCATCCAAACCGGCCATATTTTTCGGTATCTCGTCTTCCTTGGGCTCTTCTTCTTTATCCCTCAGTTATTAGGTTGGGAGAAGAAAACTTAAGGTGAGAATTACTGCCACCATCTGGTGTGTGGTTTACAGTGCATTAGTATCTGCTGCATGAATACATAAATACCCTACTGTAAAGTAAAATTTTATGAATCTTTTCACATCAATAATAATATTTTATTGTTTGCTCCACAATTTAATCTGTAATGCTTCCACAGCCCAGTCTATGTTGTTATTACAATACAGTTTTTAAGTTATGATATAATATAGCTCTATTTTTCTTTTCCTGGAGTGACAGTACTTTGCTTAGCAGGTTTTCACTAATTTGAATATTTAAACTAAAGGCTAAAACAACATCCTTTAACGTTTCCCTGTTGACATTATAACGATTATAACTACTTCCTGGATTTTCTTTTTCTGAATTTGCTTAAACTGTCACTAATTTTCAGCAGCATCATCCCCTTTCAGTTGTCATTTGATCCACAGAATAAAACACTAAATTCAGGGGTTTTGTTTTAATATATGGAAATGCCTGCTTTCAAACACCTGGAGAGCTGATCTGATGTTGAAATGAGCTCACTGTTTCTGTCTCCCTGTCCCCTGCACTGATTATACACTATCACTACATAAGAAAAGCATCTATTAAGAGTTCATGAACGCCCCATTACTCTAGTCAGCTGTGCAGCCCTCTAAAGTTTTACAGTCACAGATTTCCCCCAACATCTACTAATTAATCTCAGCCACATAATTAATTTGTCTCCTCACACTCATGCAGTAAGAGCAGTAAACTCCTACAACAAGTAGGATTAATAGCTTTGCCCTCCTTCGGGCACCTCCCTCTCCTCCAATACCTCAGCTGTAACGTAATTTTCTTGGAGAAGTTTCTGGACTTGTTTGGAGCCAGTGTGCCTCCACCTCCTCCTCCTCCTCCTCCTCTCTTCATCAGCTGCCAGCCCACACTCGTTGTTCCTGAGGAGGCCCGTTTTCCTCCAAACCAAAATCAGCCATTCTGAACTTTGTCAAAGGATGATGTGATCCGATGGAGCACAGTTTCCTTGCACAGTCTCCGGGGCTGCAGCTTTAATTGGAATAGATTGTTTGTCGAAGTCAATGTGTGAAGCATGGCAGAAGTAACGCATGCACCTTTTCTGTTTTTTTTCCCCCTAACTGAAATAGGAACATTCACGCTGTGACTGCTTGTTAGCTTTCGATGGAGCTGGTCATGCATTAAGTAATCTCTGGCATCCAAATACGTCACATATGCATCCAGTTGAACATTTAATTAGTTGCAGGTCTCATCATATTTCTAAAGGGCATTTTTTAAATACCTTCTTTCAGATTTTTTTCTCAGATATAACTGATATTTAGTCCCTTTTAAAAAGGTACATAAGATCTCTAAATTCTTGTAGACATAGCTGTTTAACATTTTACCCAATTAAAGCACAATTATGAATCTTTAGGATAAGAATGCAAAATTTTTTAAACAAAAATGTAAACTGTGATGGACCGAGTTAAAAACACAGGAGGAGTCACAGGATATTAATTAGAAAAATAGGGTTTTTTATTTTAACCCAAAAAATAGATGACAAAAGATAAACTGAGCTCATAAAAGAGGTCAAAGAAACAAAACTGAACTCAGGCAAAAATGTAAACAAACTGGCTGTACAAACAAACATAACTGACCTACAAAGAAATGACAGACAGGGGTATATATACTGGCTGATCAGACCAATTTAGACACAATAGGGGTAACTAAACAGAATACAATTACAAACCAAAAAAATAACAGTACAGCTAGGTTTGACTAAACTAAAGACTCACAAAATGAAAATCAAAACCATTAAAGTCCAAATACCAATATTCACCTAAATGCAAAAACTCATCTAAAGAAAGAAACTACACATTCCCCCGCCAGCAAGGACCAGTGGTGCAGTCCAATCAGCATCCAAATTTGCTGAGCCCTGGCCCCCCCATCTTTTGTCAGCTTCAGAGTGTGGCCATGGATTTGGCCATCACACACTCCCCCACTTCCTGATCTTCCCTCTGGCTCCGAGAAAGGTAATCAGCAGTGGTGTTGTCCTTGCCGGGGATGTAGTGAACCTTAAACCGAAATGGCTGCATAGCAAGGTACCATCTGGTGATTCTCCCATTAGTGTCCTTCATTCTTTCCAGCCACTGGAGGGCTCTGTGATCAGTCTGAAGTGTGAATTCTCTTCCTAGCAAATAATATTTGAATGAGTCAAGGGCCCATTTAATAGCCAAGGCTTCCTTCTCCACGGTTGCATAGCGCCCCTCTCTTGGCAGCAGCTTGCGGCTGATGTAGGCAACTGGATGTTGGTCCTCCGGTGGTCCCTGCAGAAGCACTGCCCCAAGGCCTCTTTCAGAAGCATCAGTCTGCAACACAAAGTCTTTTGCAAAATCAGGTGAGTGCAAAACTGGATTCTTACTCAGAGATTGGCTAATGTCCTTAAATGCTGCAATAGCCTCTGCTGTCCACTGAATTTTAGTGGGACTTCTGGAGCCCGTCCTGTCTGTTAGGAATGCTGCTCTAGCTGAAAAATTAGGAATGAATCTGTGGTAGAATGCAGCCATGCCAAGAAAAGACCGCAGCTGTTTCCTGGTTTGTGGGAGCGGACAGGATGCTATCGCATTGATTTTATCAACTTGAGGTTTCAGAGTACCACCTCCAATGGTGTACCCCAAGTACTGTATTTCTGTCCTGGCAAGAGCACACTTTGCTGGATTGATGGTAAGGCCTGCTAAACGCAGCCGATCCAGGACCTCCTTTAGATGGTGAACATGCTCTTCCCAAGTTGCACTGAAAACCACAACATCATCAAGGTATGCACAGGTGAATGCTGAGAGCCCAGAGAGTACCTGATCCATTAGTCTTTGAAATGTTGCTGGGGCCCCATGGAGACCGAATGGCAGGACTGTGAACTCGAACAATCCCCAGGGGGTGCGAAACGCTGTCAGCTCCTGGGACTGTTTAGTGAGAGGCACCTGCCAGTACCCCTTAGACAGATCAATAGTTGTTAAGTATCTTGCTGCCCCCAGGTGCTCAATGAGGTCATCAATACGTGGCATTGGGTAAGAGTCAAATTTTGATATAGAGTTGAGGTACCTGAAGTCAATGCAAAATCTTATTTTGCCATCCTTTTTCGGAACCAACACAACAGGGTTGCACCACTCACTTGTTGAAGGTTGGATGATTCCTAGAGACAGCATGAGGTCCATCTCCTCCTTCAGCTCCACCCGGAAGCGTTCGGGTATCCTGTAACTCATACGCTTTATGGCAGCATCTGGTTTTAAAACAATGCTGTGCTCCACCAGAGTGGTGCGACCTGGACACTCTTGAAATATGTCAGAAGTAATAAGAGGTGTTACCTGAGACTGTTGCTCGCTGGTGAGATGGCTTAGGTCCAGCACAGAGGATGTTACTGAGGGCAAATAGTCATTAACTTCTTCCTCCTCCTCCACTCTGTGAATAAGCAACACCTCAGTTTCATTCTCCTTCCTTGGAACCCACTCCTTGAGAAGGTTAACATGGAGCACTCGACTCCCTCGCTGGAGACCTGGTGTAGAGACTTGATAGGTAGTAGGTCCAGTTTTCCTCAGTACTTCAAAGGGTCCCTGCCATTTTGCTAGCAACTTGCTGTCAGAAGTTGGCAACATTACCAAAACCTTCTGGCCAGGAGCAAAACTTCTGTGGCGAGCTTTCTTGTCAAACCAAACCTTTTGGTGTTTCTGAGCAGCTGCCATGTGACTCTGAGCCAACTCACTCATTTGCTGCAGTTTATCCCTCATATGGAGAACAAATGAAATAATGTTGACTGGATCCTCTTTACTCTGATCTCCCTCCCATGCATCTCTTAGCAGGGTCAGAGGGCCCCTCACATCATGACCATAGAGGAGCTCAAATGGGGAGAAACCAGTGGAAGCCTGAGGAACCTCCCTGTAGGCAAAAAGGAGGTATGGCAACCACTGGTCCCAATCAGAGCCTGTATCATTCACAAACTTACGTAGCATTTGTTTGAGAGTTTGGTTAAAACGCTCCGTCAGGCCATCCGTCTGTGGGTGGTATGGTGTTGTCCTCATGCTCCTGATGCCCAACAGCTTATAGACCTGTTTCAAGAGTGTGGACATAAAGTTAGTGCCCTGATCGGTTAAAATCTCCTGTGGAAATCCAACCCTCGAGAAAAATTGAACCAGTGAGGAAGCCACATGTTTTGCTTTAACAGTCTTTAGTGGAAAAACTTCAGGATATCTTGTTGCATAGTCTGTGATGACAAGCATGAAGCGATTTCCAGATTTACTTTTTTCCACCGGGCCCACTACATCCATCCCAAGGCGTAGAAAAGGTGTGCCAATAATGGGAAGGGGTTGAAGTGGTGCTTTGCTAGGGACTCTCATTGAGGTTTTCTGACACTCAGGGCAGCTTCTGCAAAATAAAGCAACATCTGATCTTAAACCAGGCCAGAAAAAATATCGCTTGATGCGAGCAGTGGTCTTATACTTCCCAAGGTGGCCAGCCCAGGGAATAGAGTGTCCCAAAGTCAGCACTGTTTCACGAGCCTCCTTAGGGACAACTAACTGCTTTAACTGGCCATGTTGATGATATAAAATGCCATCTTGCAGTATATACTGCTCTTTATTTGTGTCAGATCCTACAGAGGCCTCCCTCCTAGCCTTCAGCAACAGGGCAAATAAAGTTGGATCATTCTGCTGCATTTGTCTGATGTTTGTGGGTATTGAAAAACCCAGTGGCATATCTGGAGCCACTTCAACTGAAGTCTCACCCAGTGCATGTTGAAATTTCTCACGCCTTCTTTGACTGCGTGGCTTCCGAGACTTCCCAGGTTCCGTCTGCAACTCAGCCTCGAAAAAAGGTAAAGCACTAAGTGTTGCAAAATGCTCATCTTGATTTTTAGCTTGGGCTCTGGTTACAGCCACGTTACAGCTCTGCACATCCCTCAATAAGTCATAGATGACAGGCAGATCCTCCCCCAAAACTACAGGATAGGGTAGGTTATCAGCTACCCCAACCTTCAACAGATAGGGAGCTCCCTGCACCTCAACAAACATATCAGCAGTGGGGTATGATTTCTCATCACCATGTACACAGCGAACTGCTATCGTTTCAGAAGGGCATATACAATTAGTTGGTACATGGTTCTTGTGCACTAGAGTCTGTGTGCTGCCAGTATCTATTAAAGCATTTATTTCATGCCCAGCAATCTTCACTGTAATGATTTTACTTGACTGCTTTATTTCAAGTTTAACATCCACATTCTGATGAGGCACAAAACACACTTGAGTTAGCTTACTCTGATTCTTAGGGCACATGGGTTTGGTGTGACCTTCTTGTCCACAGAGGTAACACACTGGAGGCCTTTTTCCTGCCTTAGAAGGCTGGTTTTCTCCTAAAAAAGGCTTACCCCCACCCTTTGCTAGCTTCTGATGAGGCTGATAAGGTGGTAACCGACGTGAATCTTTGGCAGCTCTCCATGCACTGTTGCTCCATGGCTGACTCCTACTTCTGGCAGCCACAAACACGTCAGCGAGAGTAGCAGCTTCTGCAGCAGACTTCGGATCGTGATCCTTGATCCAAACCTGAAGCTCAGGACACAACATTCTCAAAAATTGTTCCAGAATAATCAGTTCACCAACTTGTTTCACAGTTTTATCTTTAGGCTGAACCCACTTCTCATAAAGTTCTTTCAGCCTTGAATATAATTCTTTTGGACTCTCATCAAGAACATCAAGGCAGCGAAATCTTTGTCGGTAAGTTTCTGGATTTATATCATATTTTTGTAAAATGGCAGCTTTTACCTTTCCATATTCCAGGGAATCATCCACATCCATGTTAACATAGGCACAGCGAGCCTTACCCGTCAGAAGAGGAATGAGATGGAAAACCCAGTCCGATTGTGGCCAACGATAAGCAGCTGCAATTCTCTCAAATGTGGTCAGAAAGTGCTCAACATCATCTTCAGCAGTCAATTTTTCCAATTTAGGATGAGGAAGGTGCACAGACTGACCTGTTGAGCTGAAAGCTGAATCCTCAGGTTGAGATGTTGTTTGAATCTGATCAATTTGAGTTGTAACAGGTGGTGGATCAGTTGATGTGGGCTCAGGGGGCGGGGTTGTCCTGGCCTGTATTTCCATCTGCAAAAGCCAAAACTGATGTTGCAAGCTCCTAAAGCGCTGTTCTTGTTGTGCAGAAACTTCTCTCTGCTTTTTCTCCCGAACTTCCTGTTGTCCCATGAAAGCCTGAAGAATCCCAGCAATATCATGCAGAGTTGGCTCTCTGGGCTCCTCCTCATCAGTGGCTTCAGCTGCTGCTGCTGAAGCTCCTCCTTCCATTTCCTCTCTCTCTGATTGCTGGGAAGCCTCTTTGGTCTCCACCTTATTTCCTTTTCTTGGGCGCAGACCGTTCTGCATGGCTCAAAAAGTTTGTTGGTGGGGGAAAAATTGCTCACACAAAAAAAAAAAAAAAACAGAAAAAAAATCCTGGCTCCTCAACCCAAAATCCTCACTTCTGACACCACATGTGATGGACCGAGTTAAAAACACAGGAGGAGTCACAGGATATTAATTAGAAAAATAGGGTTTTTTATTTTAACCCAAAAAATAGATGACAAAAGATAAACTGAGCTCATAAAAGAGGTCAAAGAAACAAAACTGAACTCAGGCAAAAATGTAAACAAACTGGCTGTACAAACAAACATAACTGACCTACAAAGAAATGACAGACAGGGGTATATATACTGGCTGATCAGACCAATTTAGACACAATAGGGGTAACTAAACAGAATACAATTACAAACCAAAAAAATAACAGTACAGCTAGGTTTGACTAAACTAAAGACTCACAAAATGAAAATCAAAACCATTAAAGTCCAAATACCAATATTCACCTAAATGCAAAAACTCATCTAAAGAAAGAAACTACACATTCCCCCGCCAGCAAGGACCAGTGGTGCAGTCCAATCAGCATCCAAATTTGCTGAGCCCTGGCCCCCCCATCTTTTGTCAGCTTCAGAGTGTGGCCATGGATTTGGCCATCACATAAACATTAAAAAAATATGTATATAAAACGGGGCTTTATATCTTTGTCCATTCCCTTTATTTTGAGAAGACAGACCAAGACCAAGAAACACACCCAAGGGGTCGGGTTGAAGTCATGTAGAAGTATCAGGGTTAGGTTAAGAAAAAAATATGTTGCAAATATTCTGACAGACTAAACAAGGACATGCAGCACATACTTGGGAAGTATGTGCTGCAAAGATCCACAGTTCAGGTGAAAGAGCATTTAACGTACAAATCTGTCCTGTATGGAAAAAATAAAGCCAAATGATCTCCTATTTGTGACTTGGCTTTTAGATATGTAGGTCATGCAACAGCCACCATGAAGAGGGTGCTCTAGTCAAATAACACCCCAGCATTTACCTTTTTTTGCCCTCATGCAAAACATTACATCTAAATGCAAAATACAGTGGAAACTAACCCTGCATATGCCCTGGACAGAACATGTCCTCAGAGAAACTTGATGCTGCCAGAATCATGCTGTTAGGGTCTTTCAGCAAGGAGAGGAAAGCAAGTCAAAAGGCTTGGAGGAAAAAGTCTTAGAGACTGTTTGGGCTTAAAGGAAGCTTCCCTCAACATTAACTGAAAGATGCAATGAAGTGGTTCATGATGTGTTCCATCAGAACTAATTTTAGCAGCCTTGAAATATCTATTCTAAACTCTAGAAAGTATGTATACAACAGACTTAACAGCACATAAGCAGGAAATGCAATACTCTCAAAATAATAAATTTACTGTTGGTGTTGATGCCATTATGAATGTGGCAGTTGGGTCGTGTTGCTCTGACTTTTTCACTGGTAGTTTTGATTCACAGGGTAATTCCAGTAGAAACTGCACCTGGAGTTTGAAAAGCCTGACTTGTGAAAACAAATGCAACCATTTGATTAAAGTTGTTTTAAGCTACCATATCCAGGATTACTGAAAATCTTCACCAGCAAAAAATCAAGTTCTAAATGTGCAAAGCTTGTTGAGATACCAGAGAAACTACATCTGCAATTACTTTAACATGGGACACTGACTGGAAATGTTCACCACTTTTATACTCCAACAATAGATTGAGGTTGATGGTTGTAATGTGCAGAGTATTCAAACCTTTAAAAGATAGACTATACATCATTTGCATGGCATTAGATATATATGCAAACTTACTGTCTTTTCATGGTGGTACTGTATATAGAAAAGAGCACAGATATCCTGTATTCGAGTCCTAACCACCTGAATCAGAGGGTGTAAAATTACAGAAAACTGTTGAATTGCTTCAGGAAAACAGCATGTATTCAGATGCCTAGAGCAACCTAAAATAGTTGTGTGCACCCCTGTGAAAAAACTTGCACGTTAAAATGAAAAGAAAAATCAAAAGGAAATCAATTTTAAGAAAAGTGAATAGTGTTTCCAACATCTAACACTATAACACAAGATTCACAGCAGAAAAAATGTACAGGCTGTGTTTCAATGCAAAACATATAACACAGAACTTTTGCCTTGTTTTCTTTTCTTTGGTAGGCTTTTGTTCAAAGATCTGCATTCCAGCTGGAAGTAATTCTTTTTTTTTCTTTTTGAACACAGTAACCTTGAAGTCAAGACACAACAAAGGAAAGAAAGCAGCTCAGAAAATATACTCAGTTTTGATTAAACCACCACACAGACATCAGCATATCAAACAGCCATTCTGTCATAGTTACTCAATGCCAGCTTCTGCTGTTTTGATTCGTTATCAAAACATAACTGATCATTTAAAAGGCGCTTTTTTTAAAGATTATCCTGAAAACCTGAGGAATCAATGCAGATCCAAGCATTTTTACTCAGCCTTTAGGGAATAGAAAAGAAATTAGAAAAGCAAAGCACCATTGCTCCTTGCCTCAAGGACTTATGATTTTGAAGTCTCTACAGGTAACAGAAGACCTGCAGACAGATATAAAGGCATTCTGTTGTATGTGCAGCATTTTGTTAGAACTGCACATCCTTTGAAATGCCAGGTGACGCTGGGTTTACTGCACTTGAATGCTGTAAAATGATCAGTAAAGCATAATTTATGAAAGGCGTGCTTTTTGTTGTTTTGGGGTTGTGGGGTTTTTTTTTTTTACCAAGGCTTTGAAAATGTCCATCTTGCAATGAGAAGTCTGCTTCAAAATGCAAATAGGATAAAGAGAGAAAAGGCAAAAAAAAAATTAGAAAAGATAAACAACCAAATAAAAAAATAAAATAACAAACATCTATCAACAGTTTGTTAAGTTATAGCTTTAGGCCTTGCAAATATTTGGTAAAAAAAGTTAAATCTTAATCATCCTCATCTGTAAGTGTTAAAGCATTTAGTCACCTTATGATTCAACAATGCAACTAGGTTTGAAACGTATTCTTCAACACTAAGACAGGTACGTTTTTTTGTTCTGTTTTTTTTTCCACATCCCTGAGATACCTAAACCTTGAACAAATGCCTTTGTGGTTGAAACTGCAGAATCAAGTATTTGCTTTAAAACCTAACTCCACAATCCACAGAACCCAGATAATGCCTTTACATCATCTGGATGGCAGGCCCCTACATGTCTATGGGTATGCTTAGAATTTGCCTGTTAAGAATTGATTTTGCAGCCTGAGATGGATCTGCTGATACTTGATTGGCAAAAATTGGACCAGCTGATGCAGATGGCAGATCAGAAGACTTTGGGGGAAAACCATGTTTATAAAGGAAATCAAAGTTTGCAGCACACTGGGAGCATAAAGCCGTTTTCATTAGCTGTTCTATCACATTGACCTAGGAACACTTCTTCAGTGTTAACAGTCGTTTTGGTTCATTTTTGAAGCTACAGTGATTGAATCAACAAGCGAGAACAGGAGACAGCTGGGAATGTTGTTCTAGTTACTGTTCTAGCTGACACCTGAAACATAATTCCTCTCAGTATATTTACATGCACTTTTTCAAGTTGTCACATGATGGACCTCTAACTATTTTTTGTTATTATTATGGGGAAATCGGCATTTAGGAAGAAAGGAAAAGGTTTACCAGTTGGTATAAGAGCCTTACTCATTGTTGTGATCAAGGTTTGGTTGGATCAGTCTAACTTTTCTCATGTGTTTCTGTTTCCCCCTTTAGCCAAAAGCTTCACTCCTGCTGTTAATCAGCACATCAAGAACCAGCAGGAACACTCTACAGCTGCCAGACTGGCATGAGGGCTGCACTAATTTAGCTATCCCTGTTCCCTGTCTCTATCAGTGGTTGTGTTCTTGAGCAAGCCTACTGACCCCCAATGCCTACTGATGGTGGTCAAGATGGTCGAGTGGTGCCTGTGTACAGCAGTCTCCTTCCTGTCAGTGCTGCCCCAGTGCAGCTGTGGCTACAATCTAGCTTCCCAACATCAGTGTGAAACTGTGAGGGCCGGATCTATCAAAGGTTTGCGTGTATAAAAACGTGAGCTATTTCACTGCGCACGCTAAAAAATGTACAAACTGATCTACTGTATCAACAGCGTGCTAAAAGGATTTGGTCTTTAAAACGTGCTAAATACCGCCTCTTATCCATTTAGTACTTTTTCTGCAATGAATATGCAATATGGGGCGTTTACACGCAAAAGTGCGTCTTGTGGGAGGAGAACATGTAAATATATTAATTTAGCGCTCGCAAAGTGATTTATCAAACCTGAAAGCAATTTTGCTAACGGTATCTGACTCTATACTTAACACGTTTCAAAAGAAGGTGCAAATGGTCTGTATGCGTAATTGCGCACACATGGCAGCGGTTATTGTCGCAAGAAGGAGACATCGAAATGAAGCAAGGAGACGCAGAGAACGCATTTTTTTCACTCCGTGTGAATATTTTTGGAATGAACGAGGAAACGATCATCAAAACATATCGTTTATCCAGCATTGCCATTTTGGAGCTGTTGGGGGGACTCCGAATGGATTTGGAGCCAGCCACAAGGAGGACCCACGCAATACCAGATATCACAAAACTCCTTGCAACATTGCACTTTTTTGCATCTGGGTCATTCCAGCGTACGGTTGCAGCGAGAGCTGGGATCTCCCAATCTCGTTTTTCAGAGGTGCTGTCCGACATTCTAAATGCCATGTCGCCCTGAGAACCCCGACCTCCCCCCTGCGCATGTGGAGCAACATGCCAATGCCTACGAGCAGTAATCTCATCCACAGTCACTTCATGTGAGCCATTTGCTATGTGCATTTTTCTACAGGCCAATACAAAACACCTGTTTTTTTTTTGTTTTTGTTTTTTTACTGCAGTGAAGTAGAAATTCAGCCACATACCACCTTAGGGAAAAAAAGGTTATATATATATATATATATATATATATATATATATATATATATATATATATATATATATATATATATATATATATATATATATATATATATATATATATAATTTTTTTTTTTTTTTTATGGAGGGGGTGGGGGTGTCACTGTAAGATTTAAATTTCTTAATGCACTAGTTTGCACAAACTACAAACTACTTTGCCGCAAACCACAAAACACGCAAAACCATCATTTAAATAGGGCGTCTCCAACAGTTTTGCACCTGCCACCAGTTACGCAATCTCTCTTGTTAAATCACCGGCAAACCATGGTTCAGCCCCTCGCGCAAAATTCCAGTTTGCGAGCACAAATTACTGCACGCAAAATTGGAACTTGATAAATCCGGCCCTGAATGGAAGAATGACTGCATGTAGTGAAAAGTGCTTTGGAGTTCTTTGACATGAAAGGTTCTTATATAGGGCAGTCCTTTTACCTACTTCAGGACTTACCTGGAATTAAATTCATTTAGGAGTTCCCATCGTTCGTTAAAGTGTCCTTACATGCTTCTATTTACCTGTCTGTTGGCATTCCTGCTTGAAATCACAAGATCAGCAGCAACTCCTGAAATAACAGCCATAAACTGCCTCATAGGGAGCATCCTAAAACTATTTCTCTGCTTTTAGGAAATGGTAAAATACCTAAACTGGTCAACTATGAACATTATAAGTCTGAATGTAGATTGCCAAAACTTTTTTAAACAAAATGCAGGCAAAAATTTAAAAAATCAAATATTTGCAATATTTAGACTTCTAGTACTTTTGATAATTCTACACATGTTGCAGATTATTTTAGACACTGTTCTTAGAATGAAATATATTTTCTATATTTGTGGAAAAAAACATGATTAAAGCATTATTTTTGCCAAACACTGCAAAATCTTTGTCTTGTGTTATGGTTTTCCCTTTTTGGAGTTCTATTTGAGTTTCTTTTTGAGTTTTCAGCTATGTGTGCCATTCTGATTTGTTGATCTTTGGTTTATTTTCCATTTTGTTTTATGTTTAAACTGTGTTGAATTGTTTGAGTTACTCTCTGTTGACCCCGTATGCCTGTCTTCTTTCCCCTAGCTCCCTTCTAGTTACTTCTATCCATACCTGCTCCGTATCAGCTTATCAAGCCCATTCTTTGACGTCTCCTTGTTTTTGGGTGCTTGTATTCTGTTTCTTTGATTTTGTTTATTGTTGCCTTTTTCATTAAATCAGCAAAATTCATCTCTGCATTTTGGTCCTCAACTAATTTCCACCAAACCTGACACGTTTGAATAAAAAAAGAATATGTGATCTTATGGCTGGATGTATTATTAAACTCATATTGTACTTAAACAACACCTTCAGTATGATAAATCTAAGCTTTTAACATGTCTCCTTAGGATGTCAGGAATTATGGATACCTCTGCACAGACAGCAGGATTTTGCCAAATATTACATCATTAGCATCACAACATTTAATCACTTGAATTTAATAAGGGTCCATATGAGTGAGAGTTTTGCTTCTTCCTAATAGATTTTCATCTAGGCTTATTATATCTACGCACATTTTCATTTTTAAGCTTGACATTGCAATAAATAACTTTTTGTCTTATATCAGAGAAATAGGGTTTCACTTTTATGTGTGCTGCCTCCTCAATCCTGTTTAGCCTTTCAGAGCTAATGGAATGTAAATAGACGTCATTAGGAGAAAGGATGAGGGAGAAAGGGCCCTTGCTTTGCTGCGTGATGCATGTTCATATTTTTGCATCCCTCCTTCATCTTGGGCAGGTTCTACATGTTCTGCTGCTGTGTGAGCCAGTCATAGCTGTGCACCATTATCAGTCATTTTATGGCACACTGTCTTCTGGCAGGGGAATAAGCCTCTATGGCCAGTGATAACTCCTGCTGCCAACAAACACCTCTGCATGGGTGAGGCATGACTGGGTCTACAGATACTTCTCACCTCTTCTGAGTGTGCGTGTGCATCTCTGTGTGCGTCTGTGTATGAACTGCATAGTTTCTTGGTGTTTTTCCGTGTACGTGTGAACTGGAAGAATCTGGCAGTTTGCATGGGAGTACATGTACATGTGGGATTAAGGCGGTGTGTTTCCATGCAGAGAGATCAGTGAACCATGTGGAATTTGTTTCTCAAAACTCTGAGTTTAAGATACCACAGAAAAAAATTTGATCACTCTAAGGGCTATGTTACTGATAATTGTGTTATTTGCACTTTACCTCACAGCTGAGCTTATCTCGATTCACATGGTGGAAAAAACACAGATCTTTGCAAGCAGACAAACAACAAAATATTGGTTTGCCAGACGTGCATCAATTTGGTCTGTGCATAGACTGCAGAGAGTTTGCAGGAAAACCAAATAACATGCAAAATCATTCATGTATCATATTACAGTATCAGTGGATAGTAATTGTGTTTGAGCTGTTTTAATTCAAACAGTAATGTAGCATCATATTAAAACCAGGTGGTGGCATTTCGCCTGATGGGCCCTTAAACAGGGAACTGTTCCAGGTCAGTGGCAGAAAACACACACATTCATCATACTCAATTAAATTATACTGCAAATGGAAGGAACTATAGTTTTTTTCCATAGCATTTCTGTATGGCAATAAAAAAAAAATCTGTATTATACATTTTCACAAAACCGTGAAAAAACTGTTCATTAGATTTATAAAAAAAACGACTTACACAGGACAGCCTAACAAACAGTCTTATCTGAAACAATATGGTTTGCTTTATAGCATGACCTAAAAAAAAAATTTTTTTTTAGGTCATGTTTACTAATGATATTGCCACAGAACTGCAGCACTGTTCTACACGTTCTTCTAGCTTGTGCTTGTACTTTTTACGTTTTTTTTTTTTTTACTTTTTTCACCTTACCCGGAGTTGTCATTGGTGTCTGAGTTAAGCTGGATGCCAGTCACATCTGAATATCAACAAAACAATTCTTAGCTAGATTGCACTCATTTAACATAGACGCACTTGATGTCACATTCGCAGAACAGTGCAGGAACTTCCAACCAGAAGTACATTCAGCGAAAATAGTCTACAGGCTTATAGATGCATTGGTTCTAAACTACTGAGGTGTCATCTGCTCATCAAACAATGTTTAAGGCATAAAGGGTTAAATAAAATGGGTATTTGAAATAAATTTTTGTCAGTAACACTGAAAGGACACAAGATGTCTCTCTAAGATGAAATGGAGAAAAGAATGCTAATTTAAATTAAGGAAAGACACACTTGTGAAATGTTTAAAATTGCATCTTAATTTCTCTGACATGGCTTTTCATGAATGCTCTTCAGAGCAGTAGATATGCAAATGCAGTGTTCATGAGACATGCAAATATTGCTCTGTTTGTAGTTGTGTATATAAGTTTCTCATGTCTCATTCAGATTCAGAATAGTAGTTCAGGGTTCTGATAAAGACTTTTAAAATGACCAGTACTGGACAGCTTCATTAAAACCAACTCTTTAAATCTATTGTGATGACATAATCTATCACTTGTTAGTTGTGCTTCACACCATGAGTTCGTTCACAATTTACACTGACTGTTTTCATTTGCATAGCTTGCAAATCTTGGAGGCCATGCATGCATATTTCGTTGTCTTGTTGCCCTTGGCAACCCAGGTGTTTTTAACCATTTAGAATTATGCTCACTTATGGAAAGGGACTGCTTTGGCAGCTGCACTTTTCTGCCATTTTAGCTGATCTGCACTTGGCTCTTTAAATACTGACACCGCCATGATATTAATTTTAGAAATTGAGGACCAATGTTCATGCTGGTTTTCTTTGCAAACTCTGTAGGAGAGGTCCCGGATTAGCGGATCGTGGTCCGGATCCGGACCCACCTGCTGGCTAATCCGGACCCAACCTGATTTAAAACATTTATGAATTACAGCATGTTGTACGACGACAGTGTCTATCTTTACTTGCACCGCTTCTCCTGTTAACATAGTTAAGCCATCCAGAGCGTCTGGCACCAGGCTACGCAATGCAAATTAGCCAATGAGCTGCTGTCAGTCTGGGTTGCTGCTGCTAGCCTCTTTTAGACACAGCAGGCAAACCTGTGGCAAGCCGGGCGATGGGAGAGAAGGAGATGACAATGAGAAATGCTGTTTTGAGAATGCTGAAAGAACTGCAGTGAACTGGAGGCAGAGAGTGAGGTGATGTGCTCAAAGATGACTCTACTTTTTGAGTATTTTTGGCTCAACCTACTGCTGTGAAGCATGATTCCCCACCATGACCATAATAAAAATTATATATTGATCCAGGCTCAAGAGTGAGCACCTTGATATGTGCTTGAGAATGGTGTTGTCGCCAATCAAACAAAGATTTAAAAACCTTAGAGGGCAGCCTAAAGCCCATTTTCTATTTAAGCCATGAAATAGAAAAAAAAAAAAAGGTCAGTTCAGGTGTTTTATAAAACATGTGAATCAGGAAATTGTCTGTATACCAAATTGAACGATCTTTGTTCTCTACTTAAAAAAACACTTTTGATTTCAAAATGGTAAAATGTTCTATTTTTTTTTTTTTTTTAGAAATTCCCTGTATAACATGGATACATAAAAAAACTCATTTTATTTCGGTGTTAAATTTTGTTTAAAGAAAGAGATTCTATTTAAAAATGTCTCCCGACCTTTACTGGTTTTTGTTTTATTTATTCGGACCCCGCTGATTTTTTATTGGTTGCCCCCTGCTCTTAAGGCTACAGCGCCTCTGCTAAAATACCAAACAGACTCCCACAAAAGCACATCTGTGCATTAATAAGCAGGCCAGAACCAGAGAAAATGTGGCCAAGGAACCACACGCTTTAGACTGATGAAGTAAAGTGTCCTGCTGGCTATATCAGAACCAAATAAGACTGTCTGTAACATTATCTCTGAGTCTATAGGAGTTACTCAGAGGTCAGTTAGATCCAGGAGAGGACAACAATAAAAAGACACACCAATTCTCCCAGCTAGGTCATCCAGCTACAGGTCCAAGCTCAGCTTACCTGAACTTTGGAGACACCTGAGCTTTCCAAACAAAGGTCAAGAGAGGTTACAAGTCCGGTAAGGTAAGGGAAAGCTTTGCAAGCTAAAAAAAAATTTTTTTTGATTATTTTTAGCATTTAATGTGCTTTACTGTTGCGTAACACAAACCAAGATGCTAATGGCAACAACAAATTCTAAAATTTTGATCTGCTGTTTAAAAAGTCAAGACAAACTTTATTTCAATAAGGGTTTAAAGACAAGTTTCACATTAAAGTTTAAAGGTTTCCTAATATGCCCATTATATTTGATTGCTAAACAATGACCAAAAAGTCCTTTAAAACAAGTTCCATCATGTCTGCTAGGTCCCAGCTGTCATGATCTTGGCACTTATATCTAGTCTGGTTACTCATTTCACTCAGCTGCTTATCTCCTCCCAGTTATTATTACCATTCATCTTATCCACCTGCTTCTATTTAACATGCCTTCAAACAGTCATCAGGGTCAGATTACATCGAGCCAGTGGTGAGAGTTTCTAGCGTACCTAAATGTTTTAATTGCTGATTTTGACCTGTTCTGACTCTGGACCTCTGAGCCTGCCTGTTCCCGTTCTGATCTGTTTTCCTGACCTGTCCACAGACTCTTGCTGGATTCTGCCAGGGTACCGAACCCTTGGACCGAATCCGGACTCTATCCTGGATCTCCCTTCGGTACCACTTCGGACCTCTGATCTCCTGGCTCTAAATGCTGGGAACATCCTTGACACCGACTTTGGCTTCGCCCTCTGGATTATCCTGCCATCCTTCGTCTGCTCGGACTTGATCTCCTGCCTGTTCTTAGTTCTCAAACATAAAATCCATGCCCAAATGTAATACTTTTGCATAATTTTGTTGATAATGGTTTTTAATCATTTTCATCTTGGCTTAGTGTAATTGAGTTTAACTGGTTTAGCAATTAGTTTTTATCTGAAATAAGTTTGACTTACAGTTAAATAATTTTTCTTATTTTTATACTTTAAATGGAAGCTGTTGTAGATTTACATTGTGCGTTCAGGTTTATAACTGTTTGACACAATCTGCGCTTCCATTACAAATTTATGCAAAACTATGTAGATATTCTGCTTATTCCGAAAAGTTGAAGTTTTGCAATTGTGGTATTTCCATTAAATAAAAAAATACAATAAAAATTGAATGTGAATAATTTTGTTCACGTGATACCTCTGAAACTAAGCAAGGCAGATATAAACACATGTGATATATAAAAATAATAATAATAATATGTCGATACATCAGTCATGGCTCTTGTGGGGGCTGTCATACTTCCAAAACTTCCAATCTTCGTCTTCAGCAGTTATTCCAGTTGCAGATCACATGACTCTTGCATTGCAAAAAAAGAGGGTTTCCATTGCAGTTTTACGAAATGTAAGAATTTCGTTACGACTAAAAAAGACCTCCTCACCAAAGCTTCTTGCACTTTTTTATCGAATTTTTTTTTTTCAAAATTGCAGTCTTTCCATTTAGCAAATTATTTTTATAATTAAAATTTGCTGATTTTGATGATTATTGAAACAGACCTAACGATTTAAGTTTCAATCATTCTTTTATTGTATGTAGCTGGAAATCGGTCAGTTAATCCACATAAAAAAAAGAAAAAATAAACCTGCCAACTTGGCATTCTTTCTTTCTTTCGTTTGTCCGTTCATTCGTTTGTTTATTCTGAAACCACCATAAGCACATAATGAGTATATTTCCCATTAAAACCATAACTGTTATTTTTTTCTTTAACTTCTTAGAAAAAAATTAATAAAAAACAAGCCAAAAAGTGGACAAAGTATTCACGGGTTTCACAAAATTCAAGAGTTAATAAGTTACTTGATTTTCTTTTTTTTTAACACAAAACAAGATATTGCCACTCTGGCTTTGAGAAAAATAAGACATGGTCATGTGAAAGTTCTATCAAAACATTTAGAAGATAAGGCCTTTTAAAAATTGGTCCAGATACAATAGCTTTTGTACTCTCTTTGTGGAGTCAGTTGCAGTAAGCAGAACACAAGAGAAAAAATTAAAATTAACTTAAGTAATACCTAATATCTAAAGGTTAAATAATTTTTGAGCACATACATGTCACTTCTTTTAACAAAGGTTCAGATTTCATGTTTTGATAAGTAGGTGCTGGAACAAAATGTGGACAGGACATGGAAGCAGCATTGTTATTTTAAAAAGTTAAATAAAAAAAGTAAAAAATACAAAAATATACAAGCTGGCACAAGGAGCACAGAACTCTTCAACAGAGGAATGGTATGAACTATACAGCGGAAAACAACAGGCATGGTAACAAAAGGACCCATTGTAGAAAAAATGAAGCAGTGAGTGTTTATGCAGAGGTAGAAATGACAGGGAAACCAAAAGAGCAAACCAGAGGGAATGTAATACAGCGGAAGCAGAGAGAACTAATTGGCCAGGAGGAGCAGAGTAGGATCCAAGGAAAAATTGAACAGAAGAGAAAATATGAATAAAACACAAAATAATTAACTAGTAAGACAGACAATATTAATGAACATAAGGAAACAACTAAAGAGAAAGATTAAAGTAAAAATGAAATAAATAGATAAATAAAATGTACGTGAAAGAAAAACCCATAAACGCCTCAGGATCATGATCATAAAACTCTTGCATCCACTCATTTAAATCCATCCCTGAATTTTGGAGATTACATAGAGGCAGCTCAGTGCATTAAAGTTGATTTATATATAAAAG
The DNA here is from genome assembly GCF_016077235.1 of Cyprinodon tularosa. NCBI lineage: Eukaryota > Metazoa > Chordata > Actinopteri > Cyprinodontiformes > Cyprinodontidae > Cyprinodon > Cyprinodon tularosa. The sequence continues at coordinate 411,510 of NW_024039305.1, read as the reverse complement.
CTGACTTGATTTGGTCTGACATTTGGCACACATTCCTCACATAATCCAATAACACTTCCTCCTAGAAAAAGATAAACTCTCTTCATTCAAAATCTTACTCCTTCCCAACACTATGTACACTTTCTGTTTTTTTTCACAAGCATTTCACAAAGATATCTCCAACTCCCAAATGTCAGCACATGAAAATAGAAAACAGGTGGTAAGTGTGCTTGTTGGATAATGGGCAAAATTACATTCTGTGTGTGCGTCCGGGGAGAGGAGTTTCACTCTGCCTCATGCCAAGTTCTGCAAATAAAGAGAGGAAAATCAATTGGGTGCTCCTTGATTTACCAAATCCTTTCACCTGTGAGTCTTGAAATCCAATGACCTGCATGTCTGATGCATTACCTCTCACTTGGAGAAAAATAATTCAATCCTTTCACTAATTAAAATACAGCCCCCTTAAAAATCTGTTCTCCGTGTTGCACTGTGTATGCCATTCTGGAGTCTGGCTGTTCTTATTTTACCACTATATATAGCTACATAATTATATTCTGTCTTTGCAGAGACTTTTAAAAGGTCTGCTAATATTACCTTTACAACACTGTAATCTTTATTTAGTTGTTGTCCCAATTACGTGCCTGTTCATACCCACTCTGAGGACATTTCATACCCACTTTGACAGCTGATTGTGAAGTTATTAGTTTACATTTAGCTTACAGTATATTGCAAGCTTTCAATCAAAAAGTCAATCTCACTTTGTGAAAAAGAGATTGACTTTTCTTATTCGATCTTGCCAACGCTACTTAATTCAGTCATTAACAGGAAACCCTGAATGATCTGACACATCAACTGTAGCTGCAGTAACCTGTAAAGTAATTACCGTATTTTCACGACTATAAGGCGCACTTAAACGTCTTTTTTTTTCCTCAAAATGTGCGGTGCGCCCTATGGTGCGGTGCGCCCTATGTGTGTTGTAACTGCGACTTTTGAGACCACCTCATTGAGGAGATGATGAAAGAGTGGCTGAATGTAAGGAGACCAGGTGTTTTTTTTCCACCCCTCACCATCGCTGTTAATATGTAACTCCATGCGTGCCCATCTCACAGCTGATGTGAAAAACATGGGGAAACAAATTAACGCTGTGCTCGCTGTTCAACCGCTTGACATCGGTGTGAACCGGACCCAGCAGGTGCAGCAGAAGCAGCGAGTTTACATGCAAAGTCAATGGTTGACGTGCATATAGGTGCAGCAAAAGGTCCCGCAGCGCGTTTTGGTGCAGCACGTCGGGAGCGTTTAAGCATCTGACGCACCGCCAACGCGCTGCTGCTGCTCAGATGGAAAAATTGAAGTTTTGCTGCTGGACGCGCCGCATCAACCAATCAGAGAAGCTGATCTGGGAGCTGACAGCGAGACAGACACAGCGCTCTGATGACATATGATATTAACGCAAATGAAAAGGCTGGGTGGATGCGTGGCTGAGACAGGTGTATGTGAGAAGACTAGGTGGTTTTTTCCACGCATCACCATCGCTGCGTGCCCATCTCACAGCCGATGTGAAAAAAAGGTGAATCAAATGAACGCTGTGCTCGCCGTTATCCCGGGGGGTCTGACAAAGGAACTTCCACCGCTCGACATCGGTGTGGAGCGGCCGTTCACAGTAAGGCTGCGAGCGGCGTGGGAGCGATGGATGACAGACTGAGACCACAGTTTCAGGATAAGTGGAAGGCAGCGCCGTGCAAGTTACGCCACCGTTTGCGGATGGATTGTAGATGCTTGGACTAAAGTGTCTGCTGGCTCTGTTGTTCAAGCTTTCGCAAAAGCCGGCATTATTTCTGAGGAGCTGCGCTGCACGGAAAGTGACTCTGACAGCGAAGAAGGGGAAACTGGCATGTCTGATTTAGCGCAGCTGTTTTATTCAGAGGAATGCTGAGGATAACAGAGGATGATGACTTTGATGGGTTTGATTAATACTTTGTAATAAATACATGAATAAAGCACAATCATACTCAGGTTTGCTCCCGCTCTATTTTTCTACCTGAAAACTTAATTCAACAGCAGCCTCTGGGCGCGTCTCCTCCTCTTCAGCGCGGTGGCTGGCAGGTGTTTTTTCATCTAAATAATCTAAATCTTGCAGCTATATTTGCTGTGATCAGTTGGAATAAAGTAGTTTTAATATGTTTTTAAGTGAGAAAGGCCACCTGAAAACTTAATAATTGCAGTCAGTTCATCCAGATTATCTATTTCTGTCGGAGGCGCTCAGACCCCCACATACCAGCGGTGCACCGACAGGAGAAATCCTTTCGTTCACCACGGCTGCTGGCAGGTGTTTTTCATCTAAATAATTTTAGCTGCAGGCACCAGGATACCGGTAATAAAAGCGAACATATTCCGTCGGCAGGTTTCAGGATTTTAAGTTAATTTAGGAGTGATCACAGCGCTGTGTCATCTGCGATGTGTCTGTCTCACGGCCAGCTGCCAGGTTTGATTAATACTTTGTAATAAATACATGAATAAAGCACAGTCATACTCAGTTTTGCCCCCGCTGTATTTTTAAATACGCAGTAGAGGTATTTAAAGGTAGTAGAGGACATGTACCTGTATATAAAAAACGCGCCCTATAGTCCCTACTAAATGTCAAATAAAAAGCTGTAATGAAAAAAACATTCTATCTAAGGTTATGTTACACAGATTTTTCATTTACCCGTATTTATTGCATCCAAATAGTGATGCATTGTTAAAAATATAAGTCATGTTTTCTTTTAAACCTTCTGTGCTGTACAGTTACCAACATAGGGGTTTTAACAGAATAAATGAGAATTTTACTTATACACAGTGAGGGATTAAGATTTCAGACAATGCCAAAATGACGACTGGCAGAACACACAACCACATTGCTCCCATTGAGATAGGGATCTGAGGGGTCTAGCTGGTTGTACAACAGCACTTATTTTTGGTTGAAATGTCTTGGTAAATATTATAGCCAAAGGTAAAGAAAATAACTTTAATAACTTTTACTTAATTTCAGTTTTCTTAAAATCTATGGGGGGGTTGTTCTTGTTATTTTATGCAGGCCACTTAGTTAAACATCAGCTTGTAATTCTGCCAATCATATATCAAAGTTCATCTGTCAATCAAATTTTTTGGTTATAGCATGTTGATTCATATGTTGCGGTTGAAATAAGAAATAAGAATCATCAGAACTGACAGCTTTGCGAGGCAAGGGCTCAAACATGTACGGCTGTAAGCCTTCTACACCAAACCAAGCTTCTGCCGCCCTGGCATCCTCTTCCACAACATCTTCGTGCCCGCTTTCCTCTAAATAAAAAATGTATGATGTAGAACACTTATGCATGACCTCTGACGCAAAAATCTCCTTCTCTTGCTTGTTTCAGCTGTCCATAGCATTCCTTGACACTGTCTTTGCCAAGTGCTACTTTGCCCCATGTAATTTCCCTTTGGGAACCTACTAGCACTAAGTTGCTAACTTGTTAGCAAGATGCTTCCCAGACATAGGCCACAACCAAACTTGCTTGCGAACCTTCTGCCACAACAATCCCTTGATAATCCACAATTCCTTTCGATATCTATGACTTATAGCTTTTCAGCTAAAGGTTATAATAGTGTGTCAGACCTTGAAAAATAACCTGTTATTCAATGTAAAGATTATGTTTGAAATGGCCAGCTCTCTTAATAGCCTCAATGATTAATCAATCATTTGGCTAAAGTGACAGATTGTTTACATTTTACATATTTAGAAATCTCCCCTTTTGAAAATCAATTGCATGTATTATTGGGTTGGTTACAAGACGCAGTTCTCAAAATATATTAAAGACTAGAACACAACAGACACAGTTACCATCCAATCAAACAGAAAATGGGATTGTATGAAGTTTTAGTAATCATGTCAAATTGAAATGCATTGGGCTTGACAGATCTCAACTGTGCTTGATTAGACAGAGGCGGACCCTTGGTCTAATTTGGTTGGACCAATGTATGAATTTAACGGGAGGAAGTGAGACATGTTGGACAGAGTAAACACATCCTCTTTGGAAAAAAATACAAACTAAATCTCTGGATCACATGGTATATCAGTCAGGTATTTACTGTAGGTGCTTCTGGAAACCCACAGAGCATAGATAGCAGGCTGGCCAGAGTGAGACAAACACAATGACAGTGTAAGCTACTTTCGCCATGGTAGGAGCTCAGTAGTACAGAAAACCGCTAGATTTTAGGAGACGCAACCACAGATTAATGTTCACTGCCAAGCTTGTTTATGCTGGGGAAATTTCAGGGACAAACTCTCCCACGAGCACTCGATCTTGTGTGTCTGGTGGTAGTGAAGGCCCATGTGTAACCAGTATGACAATCTTGCCTGAGCTTGTGGAGTCGGACCCAAGCCATGTGGTACAGATTTTTTCCACTTCTGATTGCTTAAGAAAATCTGTTGCAGTAACTGTTCTACTATAAAACAATTGTTCAAGAGGGTTAATTTTTGGAGACTGAAAAAAAGTAAAGAATCTGTTTGGAGGAAAGCTTGCCTGACTGAGACAGATGGGAATGATAAACCTTTTGTTTATGCTTGCATTTTTTGTGTTTGCATTATATTCTATTGTGTAAAGTTCCCGCAAGCAGTTTCTTGTTTTTCTCCATACACACTCTGAAGGCTGTGTCTGCTAAAGCCAGTCGCCTTGGCTAGATTAACGTTCCCTTTGTCATATAAAATATCAGTCTCACTGTGATTCAAACACAACCAATAAGCTGTCCTGACATTTGTGCCAGAAGAAATGACTGCCTCCCACCCATGAAGTAACCTGTGGCCAAATCTAACAGCTCTTGCCAACAGTTCCCCATCAGCAAGGTTGACTCTGGATCATAATGCAGGCCTGCAGCTGTCCAACCTGTTTGGGGAGTGGGGAAAGGATTTTTTTTGGCCAAGGTAAGGCAGTTTGTTTTGGTTTGTTGTAGTTGTGCTGATGATTATGAAGCTGATTACTTCTTTAGGTAGCTCTGTGACTGTAATCCTTGTTTAAAATAAAGACAAGGCCATAAAATGTATTTTCCTATGAGAGAGTGAGAAACACTAGGTAAAGTTAAAGCTCGCCAAACATCAGCAACATTGCCAAACATCAAAAATGAAGAACACTAAAGGTGCAATCATCATGGAAAGATGTATAAGGAAATACCACCGAATCCAACCATCATTCAAACGCAGCTCTGGATGCACCAAAGTAGACTCTTTTTATTCAGGGCTTTTCCAAAAATTGATGATAGGCTTACTTTCAAGACGATTTAAAGTCATTTTATAGTGAAATACAGGCCGTTACTCAATTTTCAAGAACATGAGTATGGATTCTTTTCCTCCCCAAGTACGTTCTTGAGAACACAGGAAAATGTGGGTAAAACGGGAGCATGCAGCATAAATATGGGTCAACTGGAACAGAAGCGTACTTGTGACGTCACCACATACTCAGCTCGTCTGGAGCTGCATTTTACCTGCTGTTATTAATAGTCTCTAGATAACAATAAATTCTTACTTTTTTTATTTAGTGGGGTAATAATAATGAACACAGTTCAACCGCTGGTTGCCACGGCTAGACACTTCACCTGCATTGTCTACTGATGGTGGTCAGAGGGCCCTGTGGCGCCAGTGTACGGCAGCCCCGCTTCTGTCAGTGAGCTCCAGAGCAGCTGCGGCTACAATGTAGCTTGCCACCGTCTTGTGTGTGAGTGTGTGCGTGAATGGGTGAATAACTGAATGTAGTGTAAAGTGCTTTGGTCAAGTCTCCTGACTTGAAAAAGCGCTATATAAGTACAGGCCATTTACCATTTAAATATGCACTAAATCAGTAAATGGGCCATAAAGTGAGGCTTAAAAGTATAATGTTCTTGCCTTAAATGATCTTAAAACATACTTTTATAGAAAAACAACAACAAAAAAGAAAACTTTTAACTTAGCACTAACCTGGAAGGTGCTGCTGCTGCTGCTGCTTCTGCCGCGGTGCATGCTGGGACAGCTGTCAATCTCAAGAACGGACAAGTCTGCTCTGATGCATATCGGTTTAGAGCTGTTCTGTTCTCGGTCTTCTGGTTCTTGTGAATTGGAACGTTTTTCAAGTACAGGAGTACAAGTGCACATATTAAGAAATGGCCTCACACAGCGACACCTTGACAGGAAATCCTATGGTTATCCAACGATAACAGCAGGTCCAAACTGAAGAATCTGAGAGGCTGGTGAATTATTAAATATTAATCAATTCTTTCAGCCACTAAATAAGTTAAACATGCTCACTGTTATATTCAATACCAGCATAGGAATGTCATGGGATGTAATATGCAATATCCTAAAATAGCAGCACTAACATCTGCCTGGATGGTAATGTTATTGAATTAAAAATTGTTCTATCTTAAAAACCAAATGCCCACAAATGATAGTTTTACCTGCACAAATGAAGTAGCTCTGAAAAAATAGGCTGGATCAATTTCGAGCTTAAGGGGGGATTGTTGACACAATATCTTTTTCTTTTATTTATTTCATTTTTACAAATGACAGTTGTAATAGCACTAATTAAGTAATAACCATTCCAATTATTTGCTGTGTTTTTTTCAAGTCAGTGAGGTGTCAGTGGTATTAATACAACGCATCTGAAATGCAGAGCAGTGAACTACCTGCGCTACTAGTGGAAATTATTGCGTTCACCACGCTAGGTGTGAACACACCATAAGGACACAATGTATTTCCCATTAAAACCACAACTGCTATTTTTTTCTTTTTCTTTTAGTTGTTAGAAAAAAAAAATTCTAAAAAAAAAAAAAAAAACAAGCCAAAAAGTGGAAAAGTATTCAAATTTTTGCTGAAAATACATAAACTTTTCAGAACCTTTTTTCTTTTTGTCTGTCTTTATTTCTTTCTTACTTTCTATCATTCATTAATTTGTTCCTTCCTTTGTTCTGCACCCACTATAAGGACACAATGAGTAGATTTCACAAAGTATTCAGATTTTTGCAGAAAGTAGATCAGTAAACTTTTCAGAATACACTTGTATCTAACCCAGTTTAACTGATGCTGTTGCTTTTTCTAAACGCCAAACAAGATTTTAAGATAATGGATATATGTACTGCTCCGCCTTGGGATGTTTGGTTCACACCTTACCATGTTTCAAGGGGGAGTAGTTCAGATCTTGGAGTGAGGGCACTCCGTATGCTGTTGGTTTTTGTTTGCTGTTCAGATAAACAAAAGGAAACTCAACTGCAGGCCACCATTCTCCAAAACTGAGAGAAGCTATAGTAAAACTAAAGGTTATACGACTTCAACTGGCTTATAAAAGATCATACTTTTAATTTATCCTAATATCTTTAAACTTTTTTTTTTTTTTTTTTTTACCCAACCTTGTAAACAGCGCTGATTTTAAACTGAATGTAAATACTGCCGGGTTCTGTTCCACATAGGAGCACAAATTGTAAATAAAAGTCTGATTTCTGCAGAGAGGAGTGCTGCACGCTCAGTCATGGGTTGCAATGATGTTTGCTCCGCTAAATGAAACATGCTGATAGCAACTGGGGGAGGGCACTATCTCCTGTTGCCACTTGCATGCTACAAATTTGTTGTAACGAGCTTTTCATCAAGATTGCAACTCACTTGTATTTATACAGCAGTACGGAAAAGACAAAACCATATGTCATCATATGTCCAACTAAGCTGTATAAGCCTCCTGCCAATAACTTATACATTTAAATAGGTATGAATAAATCACAATACCACACTCTGATAGAGACTTACTGCTGCACTTTTTTATTATTTAATTAAAGCAGTATTTAAATATCTAAGTGCCAAACTAGCATATAATTTGAATAAAAACATCTAAATGTGTCAATACCTGACCTTGATCACACCAAGCTGCTGATTTCCTCTTAAATATCTGCTCAAGAGGGTTTCTCTCCGCATTGATATGAAACCCTGACATCATGTTAGCTGTGCTTGTTATAAGTCGGGGGTATTGACTTGGCATTGTGTCCTTGTAAAACTCACAAATCAAGCAGAATGGATTTAATCAGATATTTTCACTCACTGACCTTGGTCACAGAACATGGAGGCTGCATGAATATAAGAGCAGGAGAATGGCTGGTATAATTTGCGCAGAGTCTTTCCCTTTACAGAATTTCTCCATCTTCTACATCCCTAAATAAAGTCAGAGAAAGTAACCATAAAAGGAGGCTAAAAACTTGGCTTTCCGTCCTCATAGCAGGGGCGTGCATACATAGACACTAGGTGGTGCTAAAGCACTAGGAAGTTTTCCCTTTATCAACGAAAATGCCCTTTTGAAACTAATTTTTTTTATTATTATTATTAATATTATTAAGATTTTACTGAGGTCGGTTTTGAAATGATCTTTTGAAAACCTGAGCCATTAAAAACGACTGAAACAATGCCCCAAAATGAGCCACCTCCTTGCGCACACCCGACCAGCCTCTCTCTCTTCCTTTGTCACGTGAACTCGCGCGGTCGCCCGCAGGGCATGCCAGATGCGCAGCATCATAGCAGTTCAGTAGCGTCTTCAGATAGCAGGAACGGTTGCTGACAGGCTGCTTCTCCCGTGCCCCATTAGCCAGGTAATATACAGATCAGGCTAAATCATTTGTTGTGCATTAAAATGTCTCATTCAGCAGCACCAAACAAGCATTTTGCCGACTGGTCACCTGATAAACTAGTTAAACTAGATAAAGTTTTACACTGTAGCCCAAGTCAATGACAGATAACGTGAGGACGACCACATAGGCTACAAATAATTTTGGTAGAGTTTGCAATTGCAAATCTATGTGTTAAGACAAACGTTTTCTGTTGTATAGGTTTTGTTAAGCAACATAAATTAACACATTTTGGTGTCTTTATTGTCTTAATTGTATATTGATTTAGTAATTGCCTCACAATGCCAAGAAAGGAGGGTTAATCGTATTGAAAAATCTTAAAAGCTGTTCATATTTTATTTTTAAGTGGTTTGTACAAAATCAGCAGGTATTAAAATAGCTATTATTTTATAGGCTACCATAAGTCATTCAGGTGACAAGACTTCCAGTCATGTTGCCCTAATAGCCCATTATTTAAACTAATGTGGCATATTTGTTAAAGCCATTATTATTATTATTATTATTATTATTATTATTATTATTGTCATGATGGTTATTATTATTATATTGTAGCCAGTCACAGCAGGGAAGCTCTAAATCATCAACATCTACCAGGACAGGAGATGAGGAAGAGTTCAGGGAAGACACAGAGACAGAAAAAGACCAGGATGAGGGAGAGCAGATGGATGAGGGAAAACGGGGAGATGAGCCAGATGAAAGAAAAAGAAAGATGAGCAAGTAGTACGCTTTAGTCTGTTCTGTTGGTGGTGTGACTTTTTTCCATTGAAAACTGACGTTTAGAGAATGTTACAAATAAAAGTCAAATTTCATTCAACATGCGTGTATTTTTTTTTTATAATTAAGTGTTCCATGTGCGCTAAAAAGTGCCCCCCCCCCCTCCTGAGCACCTGCCCCCCAAAATGTCTGTGCACGCCTCTGCCTCATAGATAAGGATACCAGTCAAACATTTTTAACAGCCCTCACACAAACACCTGTCAACATGTCCAGAAGCAACAATGCCTCAACAAGAACAGCTTTGAGCATTGAAAGTCCCCCAGAGAGAAGCGAACGAAGGGAGCAGAAGGGAACGAGGACATTGATCTTGTCGTGTAACATGCTGCATTTTGCCATAGGTCAATGGGATTCCATCAGAGCCCCATCCCCTTCGGTCAATATCCATTTGAAGTGTCTCCACAAACATTGTCTTCTTTTTAGCCCTGAGCTTCAGGAATCATATTTCTCCTTGTGCTTTTATTAAGCAAATGGGATTTTCAACTGAATTTTAGATCATTTGAATTACAAGGTTTTTACCACTATCATTTCTGAAATTGAGATAAAATCAAAATATTAAATTCTTCTGAAAGTTTCTTTAACTGATTGGTATTTTCAATGATTACTCCCTGTAAAAAATCTTTGCTTTATTAAAAAAAAAATGTGATTGTATCTTAACATACAATATATAAGCATAGAAAAATCATTAGACCACCGTTGTTTCAATTTCTTCCTTGTTTGTTTATTTAAACGTCTGGTACAACTAGAGGTACATTTGTATAGACAAATATAATGATTACAACTTAATTATTACTACAATATCTTTCTTCTGACATAACTTACACCAAATTATGGTGAATACCATGAAACATGGAGGTGGACACATCATAGTAATAATATTTGCTCTTGTCTAGATTTTATATTTATACAGTTTTCATACAGAGAAAAAAAACAAGGCAAAAATAAAAAAAAATCTAAAAGAATGTCTGAGTCTTTCTATAAATACAGAAGGTAGCACACTTGAAGTGATATTGCAATAGTAATTTTATAAAGAAACACTATAATAGTGGAGAAAAAATTACCTGACTTTAACTTCAAACTTTCTTGGTAGTTTATACAACTTAAATTCAGAGGTATATTTTAAAGGACATGATGTTACTACTAAAGAAAAATATACACTGCATGTACTAAATTTAGGAAGCAGATAACTATTTAATAAGGCTTAATTGTATGTTTGTGTACTAGAGAAAGTCTCATTAGCATATGTTATGTTTGCTATTATGTTATGGGACAATATAAAGATCGAATAAAGAAAAAAAACTGAATTGGAATGATACAGAAATTTGATGTATAATTTGCATTACATGACAAAATAAGCTACTGTATGGGCAGAAAGTGCACATAAACACATCCTCTCATTAGCTCTAACTGAATTTATGAAGAATGTAGATTAATGTGGGTTTGCATTGGCTAAATGTTTTTGTATTGGACACAAAAAAGCTGTTAAGTTCACTACATAAGAAACCATTTCAAACCATTTTCAAAAAATATTTAACAAGGACAATGATACCAACATAAAAAACATCTGTGGCAATACTTACATGTTGTAATGTAGCCAAAACTATCAAATTTTTTTGAATTTTATGAGATAAACCAACGTAAGGTAGTGCAGAAATGTGAAGCATACAGTATGGAAGCACACAGTTTTACTCACCCCTTTAAGACAAAACTGAGGTAAAAGCCTTTAAAATAAAAGAAGAGCATTTAAAAGTTAGCACACAACTCCAGTTAGTACAGCTAGAAACCATCTATTCAAGCTAGAAATCCTGGTGTTGTGATGGACTCAGACTGAAACTTTAGATGCACATAAATTACAACAAAGTCAAACTTTTATCACTTCAAAACATGGGTTAAAGGACTAATGTCTCAGCAGAACCTTGAATCACGACATTCAAGTTTTTTTTTATCAGATTTTCATAAATTGGCCTCCAGAAACAAATGTCAGAAAACTTCATTTTTTAATAACTGAGTTAAATTGAGTTTTTCCCACACAAATAAGACAAACTTACTTAAAATTAAAGTCAAATTTACAGCAATCAGCGTCTTTTCAAAGGTGACATGATTAACAAATCCATCAAAATCTAGAATTCAGCTTGTTGTTACATACATCTATTAATATCATTGAGCAAAAACCTGAATTTATTTTCTCTCAGCAGGATGTAGTTAAACCCCCAGATTCCATTTTGGATGCAGTTCTCATAGTTCAAATCGCAGTCAATGAAACTGTTTAGCATATTACCTTGGCAACTGCCTGTTTTATCATCAAGCCTCTGTTGAAAATTTCCTTAATAGTAGTTGCATTCTAACCCAGACATTTGGTATGGAAATGTGACTCCTCCCTGCTTTGACAAAATGAGGCTCTCAGCAGAAAGGATTTTGTTTGTAACACAAAAAACACGACCTGTATTAACATATCAAGGAGAGAAAAGAAAATTGGGAAAATGGTAGCTATTCTAAACATCTTCCCTGTGGATACCTGACAGCAGTCTGGTTCCATAGGAGATATCTCATCCTCGTGAATTTTAAATAGAGTTGCATTGATATGTCCCTCTCCTTTAGATAAAGTAATTCCTTCTTTATGTTTTTTAATTTGTCCACACAGAAATGCCTGTCAGGGAAAACCTCGGCCAGCGGAAACGGCTTAGAGCTCCCTGACATGTGGCTGTGTGTGTGAACATGTTTACGCTCCTTCTCCTCAGCTGTTATTAAGCCTATAACTCGCTGAAACAGACGTCTGTGAAATCTGTCTCGGTATGATATTTACATTAATGCTGTCAAAGGAGGTCAGTGTAGCTTGTGCAGGTTTTTTTTTTTATTTTAATCTGAGAAGCAGATGACAAGTAGTGGAGTGCTGCTTCCTGCTGGTGTGTGATAGCAGTGTGTGGGGGCTCTTGGGGAGGGGGGGGGTGCATTAGCTCCTGTCTGGTGTCTGAGAGGGTGAGAGGGAGTGGGAGAAAAGCTTAATGTCTGTCTACTTCTATTTCCCTCTTAATTTCACACACTGTTGAGTCAGCCTATTGACTGACTGCTTATGGTGATGCTGGCGGTCCACCAACACTGCAGAGGAGACGGTGCATGTAACTCTTCCTCACTGCTCCATTTCACCAAGCAGGACCGCCACTTATTTAATAAAGCTGGTACGAAGCCCACTCTCACCACCCATGCACGCGCATGAGTGTAATCTGCCTTCAACATGGGGGAGAGTGTGTTAGATGCACTTATCAGGTTGAGCTCTGGGCATCCCTGCAAGACCATTTGCACGCTACATCTCTGTATGAGTCAAGAAGAATGAGCCTGCCTTCACTCTGAGGGCTCTTAGCACGTCTGTACCCCGTGTGTGTCAGCCTAAAAATCGATATTCCTACTCTGCTGTTTTTGCCCCCTATAGATGTAAACTGTTAAAGTTTTTAGATTTTTATAAATCTCTGACAGACTGAAGCATGTTTTGTCCTTCTGAACCCAAAGATGAATAAAACTCATAGCTTCAAATTTTAGACAAATAACATTTACATAAACAAAAGATTATACAAAAAAAATCTGGACACCAAAAGGTGAAGATTTTTGTCTTTGTTATTTTTTATTTACCATATGCTTTTATAGTCTTTGGGTTTTTCTTCTTAGTTGTATATTATTTCCCCTCTAATTCATTGTAAACAAACGTTATACACTTGAACATACATCATTTCACATTTTTACAGAATTCAAAGAGATGATTAAACAGTATTTAGTTGCTCCACTTTAAAAAAAATGCACATGCACAACCCTGTACCTGCTCCCAAGAAGGAACGCCTATTAAACGTGTACGAGAGAAAGCAGGAGCACCATTTTCTCCTTGTGCATGCTCTGTTTAAAAGTTGCTGTTATAATTTCTCTTACAAGCTTACTGTGTCCGAACCCCTCCGCCCTAACCCCTAAATCCCTTGATCACTATATATAGTGGGGACTATATAGAGTGGACTTTATAGTGAACTCAGTTAACTTACTATTTGGACAGCTGATCACTGCTTTTAGCTCCCCGCTGGTCACGTAACTCCTCCTCCACTCTGCTGTGCCTGCTCCATCTTCACCACTGTCAGGTAGTGACATCCTATAGCAACTAAAAAGATATTGAAAAGATGACATGATTTACATCTTTTCAATATCTTGGTGGGATAGGAGGTTCTGGGGAGGATTTACTAGAACTTAGAGTTACTGTATATCACTTTACAGTATTTAATTAATGTTATATACAATAATTTACACCGAGCTGTCACTTTTCCACGAGCCATTTCAGGATGATCATGCAGTGTTATGTTAGCTGCAGATTGCATATGTGTGTATAATTGTTACTGCCAGGATATACACACGTTTGTTTTGCCGCTTTCACACTGAAAACCCAGGGTTTTTTTACCTTTTACCACAAATCTCTCTATCTGTGCCTTGTTTCTCTTATACAGGCAGAGTTGCTTGGGCTTGTTATTTAGCGACCGGCACCTACATGACGCAGGTATGGGTTGTACTTACAGTAACGTACGTACATTGCGCTCAAAGTCATCACAAAATTTAGCGTGTCAACCCAGGTGTGGTGTTTCCACTGCATGCCGATCGGAACCGAGACGATTTTAATGCGGTTCGCTTGCCGAGTGGTTTGACCCATGTAGCCATGTGTCAGTGAGCTGTTCCCACTGCCGCTAAAAACTGATTTTTCTCTGGTTTAAACTGCTTTTTCAGCCAGTGGGAAAGGGGTTTGACTGCTCATCCCAGCCAGGGCTGGAATTCTATCAAGATTGTAAAAAGGGCTTCGAAAACACTATTGGGACGGATGCTTTGTGGGTATTACCTTCTTTTATTAACATCAAATCGCTTTTCCGTGCTTTTTATACATGCATATAAAGTGACTGTGCAACTTTTATGAAAGACTAAAAACAGAGAGCCTTTCCTTATTAATTTGAATTTAGAAATGCATATACACAAGGCTGATGAGGAGGTGTTGATCAAAACAATGAAATACTACACCTGAAAATGTGATGCAAAGTTTGAGCAAACCTTTAAAAATCCCAAGTAAAAAAAAAATGCATGTGTTTGAATCCACTGCAGAGAACTAACAAGGCAATGTAGAGTGTGTTGTTGTTATATATTGTTAAGCTGTAGTAAGCAGGAGATGCAGTTAGCAGTCTAGCTCGGGACAACAGATCAGTGATCGAACGAGGTTTTAGTAAAAGAGTTGTAATCAGGCAATATGTGGTAACTTTATCATGTCAGTTTGTACTAGCCATCCAGATTCATAGAAAGAGAAAAATGTGATTCTAATGCTGCATTCAGCACGCGATCAGCAGTGTAAACAGCTGTTCAGTCATGTGAGATAAATACTGTATTTTGAAAATAGTTTTTTTTTTATCTCCCATTAAGCACATTTATGCTTTTTCTTCAAAGTCAAAAACCATCCCAACTGAGTGTAAAAAATTTATTTTACGACTGTATGCTTCCAAAATTTTATTCAATTTTGTAAATTTACTTAAACTTTACTGCTTCCATCCAGCTCTTAAAGTGCAATACTTCAAAACACTCCAAACGGTTGATAGAAACATGTCTATAGTGGCTTTTTGAAAACAACATTCCGTAAGAATGAGAGCAAGCAAACATGACACGCTTCTAGCCTGCCCTGTTCTAAAATAACAGGCATGAGCTAACTTTTTATTCTTCCCTCAAAACAGAAGATGTCATAAAATAAACACACAAAAAAGAGACGGTAATGATATAACTGTTTTTAGGAACCGATAGACGAGGCCATGTTGCTGCTGGAAAGTCGAGAAAGGGGAAAATAAAACAATTCTCCAATAAGGGCCTGCTCTGATTGGAGGCAAATCTTAAGGGGTAGAGTGACCTGGCTGCAGGGGCATGTACCTCTCACTGGTATTTCATGAACAGTCAACTGATTTATCACATATAAAGTAACAACATAAAATATCCTGATGATAGCCAGATGTCTGAGTTTCTTTTAAGACACTGACCTGCCTCTCTAAAGTATGGACCACACAATCGACAGATTTTTGTTTGCAAATACAGTACTTGCACAACCAAGACATATTTTTTCAAGGAAATCCTCTTTGGTCTAGGGAAACTGAAATTAAAATATTTGTGCTTTATGATTATCATTAGATTTAAAGCGAACAGCGAGAAGTTTAAACACCATCCAACTTTGGAAAACTTAATGAAAATGTATTGATGTGTGGGTGTTTTCCTGCTGGAGGGACTGGTGCACTTCACAAATAGATGGCATCATGAGGGAAAGACATCAGGTGTAAATATTAAAGCATGCATTCCCAGTGTGTGATATCAGTTCAAGAGACCTGCTGTCAAATGTTGGAAGAATCCTGGTAATAACCAACTGATTGAAATCAGCTGTATTGAAGCAGTTTCACATCAGCGCCGCCTTGCAAAATCATTCATCACACTTTTGACATTTAACCAAGACGTTGACATGTTTGTCGGTATTTTATGCAACAGAGCAGCACAACATCAATGAGTGAAATAGAAAAATAGCTTGTAGCTTTTTACAAAAAAAAATGTGTGACTTTGTCAGGCAATCTTTCACTTCCAGCTATGTCTACTTTTTGTCGTATGTTTCTTACAGCTTTGTACAGCTGCAGACTGAAATCTTTGTCCAACTCCCTTTACAATACAGACCCTCCTGGATTTAATTGAATAATAATCTGCTAACTTAACTTTGACTTACCCAGTTATTCTATTAACGTTCTGGTGGTTTATAATTCAGGGTGGTTGTTCTCCCTAAAAGTTGAACCTCTGCTTCTCTCTCAAGTCTTTAGACTTTTTTGTCTTTCAAAATGTAAAAAAAAAAAAAAAAAAAAAGCTGAAGGAGTATAGATATATTGCAGTGTTTTGTTTTGTTGTTGTTGTTGTTGTTTTATTACCAACTAATTAAACATTTTTAAAATAAATCTCTTCATTAGAGTGTTCATTTATTGTTGATTAATGTTGGAATTTATTTAATCAAATAAGATTAAAATTATTGGCAAAACACCTTAAGATGATTCAGTAAAGAAAATAAAACACAGTTCATCAGTTCCATCCTCGTCTGAATTGCAGTATTGCTAAAATTGGTTGTGTGTTTAGGTCACTGAAATAAATGTAAAGTAAATCACCAAACTGTAATCTGGCTGCTTGTCATTTTGCTACATGACTAAAGGCCCTTATCAGCTTCAGCAGCTCTGTGGCTTTTCTGTTTGCAAGGTGTAAATAACCTACAGTGTTCACGAAGCCAGATAGGGTCTTTTGTGAAATGTGGGCATTAAGAGATTCTGACAGGTAGCTGATATTCTACAGCGCTGGTTCAGAGGGGACGACATTGGAAATTAGATGCAGGAATATATGGAAAAACTCTGCGATACTAGGAAAGAAATAGGACTTCACATTATTCCCAGATGATGCTGAGTGTGTTATTGTGTTTGCTTCATATGTGTACACGAGAGAAAACTGCATTTTTTTCATATAAAGGGCATTATTGCTTTTTCTGAAGGGATAATATGTGTAATTTACCAGACTATAATCAGCAGAGAACTGGAGGACGAGGAGGGAGAGAAGAGAAATAGATTAGACTTCATGTATTTGGAGCTATAGTTCCCTGGCAACAGATTGTGTGCTTGTCAACTCCCCTTTCTTCATAATAAACTCCTGGTGTTACTCTCCCTGCGAGGGACGCTTTCGGCAAAAAGGCTTCTTAACAGAAGAGAAAACCACGTCTGGCCCCATGATTTGTTATTCAGTGAACAGCATCTCTGGAGAAATGGATTTACTGACATGCCCTCTGTAGAGGAATGAAGGTCAGCCCATACCATGGAGATGCCATTTGCAGTGCAATGCAATTGTTAACATGTAGCTTTTAGAAAAGCAGGCAGAAAAAAACAACATTTGTAGCCATTTGGAATTCAGGAGATGGAGAGGGAGGATGGTTTAGCAGGGCATAGGGAGAACTGGGCTTTCCTGAGCAGAACTCCACAGTTTCCTTCCCTCATCGCTTCAAGCCTCAGCTGTCAGAGACACAAATACTGCCACTGTATCAGCTGTAGCTCCCCTCACCTCAGTGTTTAGTCTCACAATTTCAATACAGGAAAACTTCACCTTTGACCCAAGGAATGTGTGAGGTCTTGATGCCAGTGTGGCTACAGAGCCTTGCATGGATCCAAGCGATTAAAAAAAAGTAAAAAGGGCCTTTTGAGTTTTCAATTAGTCATTCTGCTGGTAGACAATATTCAGATACAAAATGCATATATAGTGATTTTGTGAAATGCTATAGTGTAATAGTAATTCAATATTTGTTGGGATAGGTTTAGACTTTGGAGGCTAAAAGCAGGAATTAGATATGGAAAGCGATACATTGGAAAGTCTGCTGGGTAGGGCCATCATGATGTGGAGAGGCACAGTGAACCGTCCTTCTGGGGCAAAGTTAACATGGCTTTATTAAAGGTCACCTACAAACCTTTTTAACAGCATTGCTTACTTCATTCTTCGTCATCACATTTTTTCGATCCTTCATTTTGACTGAAAAGAATTTGTCTCATCTGCGCTCCTTCACACTACGCCACAGACACAAGTGGTCCCTGATTGGTTTTTGCAATGTGAACATAGACAAAAGTTCAGATTTATCAATTCCTACGCATTACATTTTGCATTTCCTATTTGAAGGTGTGGAGGTTCTGTCAATTTTGCTTCCCCCAAAAACCTGCCTTTTACCGCGCTAGAATCCCAACGTTCGCCTCGCTCAGCCGCCCTGCTCCTAAAGGCTGATTTATACTCAGAAACCAGGTCGTCTGCATTGAAGTGAATGCAAATGTGCACCTGCCGCAGACACTCTGCTGCACCTCTCCAAGATTGTAGGTGCAGCAGACAGTGCCGCAGACAGAAGGCATTTGATTGGTCAAATCTACATCCACTCTACACTATGCATATTTCCTGTTTGGTATCTTACCGGCTTGTTTTGTTTGTATGACCACCATTGTTGAAAACTACTCGTGAAGTTGGACCAGCTAGAAGAATGAGCTGCACCAGAACACTGAGACCCTTTTTCCACCTGGATCCCTGCGCTTTTTCACCCTCATGTCCCTCCATTGTTGCACAAATTTCCCCCACTTCCTCACCGCCTCGGCCGTATTAAGACCCACAGCTAGTTAGTGATTGTCCCTCTTGTGTTGTGGCATGGAAAAACATAGCACAGACCACACTTCTATATTGGGCATAAATCAAAAGTACCTGCAACAAGCTCACTGCGACACATTTTTGCAGGAGTATAACCAGCCCTTAAGGTGGACCCTACAAAGGTATAATTTATAAATATTTCACTCAGGGCATGAAATTCATGTTCAGTGTGAAAGTAATGTCCCTTGAGCAACTTTTGTCGCTATAGCTTTGCTGCAGTGTTAATGTCAGCTAATATGTCACTATTTCCACTGTCATATTTTTATGTTGCTATCTTTTGTCTTTTTTTACAATAGAGCTTTTGTTATAATTTTTCTCGTCATCTTCACTTGCAAAAGGTAAAACTTTTATGATTCTAACTGCAACATCTTTTCAACACCAAAAGTGGGTGAAGTGGACTCCAAAAGACCCAATGAATCTACTTTGTATCCCTCAGCTCTTTTGACCAAGTTTCAAAATATTCAACAGTAACAGAATTTATAATTAAAATGACCAAACGAATTCAACGAAAATCCAAACTCAAGTTAAACTACCAAATCTACACTATAGTAAAACAAAAAATCTATTCAACATTATGAAGATTTAAGGAACATAAACTTAGCATAAAATGTCTACAACAAAAGAAAAATTAATCTGCATTGTGTTCAATGAAAGCAAGGTGACAAGAGCTAAAGATTTGTTAAATAGACTGAAATCCACTTTTTTTTTTTTTGCATAATTTTACATATTTTTTATACACCTTTAAAGTCTGTTGTACTGAAAATTGAGATCCAAAATTTGCACTTCCAATTTATTGAGTTCAAAGAGAAGGAGAAGGTGCACCCACAACATGATGAATGGTCCCCATCTTTAGCAACTATATGGACTTCAGACTTGTTTTTTAAATAGTGACAATAGAGCTTTTGGCTCAAATACTCCTATGATATCCGTACAAATACAAGGTCTTGTTCTGTGACTGAAAGAACATCTTAATGATTTCATGCTTCTCTTTCAGCAGCCAAGGTAAAATAGGCAGGAGTAGCTAAAGTAATGTCCTTGTTGCGCATTAGAAAACTGTGCATTGCAAAAAAAAAAGCACCCAGACTATCAGTCAGTTCTGTATTTCCATCTTACTTTCCATTGTGCATTTAAATTCCAACTAACTCATGCATTAGTGTTGGCCTTCACTGTGACTCAGAAACTGCAGAAATGAAATGTTGTCATTTTCAGTGGACCAAAAAAGGCATTTCTTTAGAATGTTAAATTTTATATTTTATTTTCCAGCAATTGTATGTCTGTCTTCATATCAACATTTACTACATCTTCTGTTTGTTTCCTCGATCACTCAAATAGAGTCCAATCCACTGTAGTTGATACAAATGACAGAACTTCAGATTATCATCAAAACTCTGTCTTATCTGATAAATTTGACTCTTTTATTTATCCAAATTTGTCAGTTAGTTTTTTTTTTTTTGTTGTTTGTTTGTTTGTTTTTTTACTTGTAGGATCTTACTCCACACCAAGCATTTCCAACTTTCATTCCAAGAACTTCCAAAATGTTGTATTGTTCCTTTTATAGGGAACTTCCTTCACTTATATACGAGCAGGAAAAAGAACAAGAGCCCAATGATGTCTCAGTTTGATGTAATAGTTTCACTGCTGGGCTGGAAGCTGCGGTATGTAGGACAGGGATTTGCAAGAAAAATCTCACTATGTAGTCATCTTCAAAAACCTTTGTTAAACTTGCCATGTGCATATGAGGACATTGTTACCAAGGCATTCTGGGGTTTTTTTTTCTTTGGTTTTTTTGGTGATTGCCACGATGTTGCTGCACTTCCAGTCTTAAATGCAATCACTTTAGATGCTCATATAGAATTAACAAATAAATTGTAAAATGTAATCATTCAGTCGCCCTTAAAAAGTTTCAATGGTTATTGTTATCACTTGTTATTACTTGTTATTTGCAGACTAGGTTTTCCAAAAGAAACAAAGAATTTGATGTAAGTTAAGAACATATAGCAAATATAGCAAATAGTAATAAGAATATAAAAAGAAAGAGTATATATATATATATATATATATATATATATATGTATATATATATATATATATATATATATATATATATATATATGTATATATATATATATATATATATATATATATATATATATATATATATATATATATATATATATATATATATATGCATACACACACTTTGGTTGACGAGTGATATCATACATGCCACTGTCATTGGCCCGAGACATTTCTGTATCGAGGCTTACGCATCTGTTGGCTTCTGGCAAGACACCTTTTCTGGAGTTTGTGAATTCACAAACTAATTTAGGGAAGATAGATAAAATAGTGTGTGGAAAAAAATGCTGTCCTTATATCTGCAGATTTATTTTCAGTTACAGAAAAAGCATGATTTATATAGTGATTTCATTCCACATTCTTATTTTATTTCATCTATTTATATTTGAATCATTTACACTTTTCAAAGATATTATCTTAGGTATAATAAAGCATGTTTTACAATTTCTGAGTGCGCTGTAGAGAGATTCTATTTTGTTCTTTAAATTGATGTTATAATGATATAGAGGCGGCTTTAATTATATGTTAAATTATATTTTAGTAAAATTTGAGTATCATTTACATATGTCAAGGCAAGTGTCCTGCTTTTTTTTTAATCAAAGTGTGATCACCCAAATTCTGATATGACACTATAGAGCTGTTGTGGTCAAATTAGATGCACTTTCGAATCCTTTAAAACTATAATTTGAATGAAATAATAATTGTTTGTATATGAGGTGTTGCTTTATTTTTGAAAACATAAGTTCCGTATTGTGATACTGTGATATATATAACTTAAAACATGTAAGCCTTGAAATGTGCCTGAAATGTGGCAAAATGATGAGATTGCTTTATTTTAACAGTGAAGTATTGAAGTACCTGAAGGTTACTGGTTATGCACTCGTGTGGCTAAAGTCGCACAATGCTGCTTTAAAGTAGGGGAGCATTATAAAACTATGTGCAAACTTTGAATATATGATAGAGCATTATCCAGTCTATCAGCCAAAATAAAAGAGGTGAGTCAAAATATTAACCAACTAAATACAAGACTGCCCATCTGAAGGAACACATTAATAAAAGAGGAGGCCAGAAGGTCTATGATTACTTGGGGAGCTGCAGAAATCAGTTGGGAAAACTATTGAAAGGTTTGTTAAGAAAAAATGGGCAAAAATGCATGACTGTAGATGTGCAAATCTTGTAGAGAATTTGTTGTGGATTCAATTGCAGTAAAATGTGTTTGTTTTTTTAAGTACTGTCTCAGGTGCTGACAAAAAAACTAATCTTTTTTACATTTTGCACTTATGATCTACTTCTTTTGGCCTATCAGATACGTTTTCGATAAAATATATTGAAATGTTTTGATATAACGTGATGAGACGTAACACAAACAAGGGATGTGTATACTTTTAATATAAACACTGCTTAGGTGAAAAAGCAATTTTTCTAAGAGTCAAGAAAATAATGTGAAAAATTAGACTTAAACAGGTAGATTTATGATTATCAGTGTTTTCTTGCAAAGCATAGTCAGCAATTGTGTTTCTTTTCCATCTTTATTTAAGAGTGAAATTGATTCCTGCAGGTGGTGCCATGTTTTCTGTGTTTCAAGGACTTGTTAGCCTTTCTAACAAATTAGGAATTTCCTTCAAGCAAGACTTGATGATTGACGTTTCAAATAAACAACCCCCTCCAAACAGGTCAAACGAGCTGAGGCCCAGAAGTCTCAGTATTTCTTTCTGTTCAGATGTCTTAACTTGGCAGGAAACCGGGAGAGAAAAAGAGTTTGAGTGGCTGAGTTCTCTTGTAAACTCTGGCTGCATCTCTCTGGATTTGAAGTCACTCTGCGCCGTCTCCTTTTCTAAATTCAGATTGCTGTCCCAATTTTCCTGTCTATTGATCACATTCAGCCTTATCAGGGGTATGTTATTTTACTGGTGCTGCAAAGCTAACATTTCCTGCTGTGTCATTATTGGTTCAAGTAAACAACTTTCCTTCACCATGTAGAGTAGTGGAAAAACACAGCTCAGTTAGAACGGTTTGAGGTGCAGCTTAGAATAACAACTCCCACCATCATGGAAAATCCCAAGGACTAAAACAGCCCAAGTGTCTGATGTTTCAGCTTCCCTAAGACTCATTACTTCTCTAAGAAATAGGAAGTTTTTATAGAGAACGATTTCCCTTTTCTCTTAAATCTGCAGAAAAAAGCTTTTTACAATCTAGTTTACCGCTTATCTTTATGTAAGAGGTAATGTCAGGAGAATTTCATGCTTCACTGGAGAAATGAGGGCAAACATCCTATGAGGATAAAACTTTGGGTTTATATAGTTTTTCTTTGGCAGTGCAGAACAAAACTTAAGTTTATATACATACTGTTGAAAGGGTTCAGCTGAGGAAATGAAAGGCATAACAAGAGATGTTTTAGGAATCTCATCAGGATACCTATTGAATGCCTCATATGGAAGAAGTTAAAGTAAGGCCATCAACAAAAACACCTTAAGACAGACCCAGAACCTGGTGGAAGAATTTTGAATACCTTGGCCTTGACCAGGCCTTGGAATCTCCCAAGAATAACTTTGATGTTGCTATATGGTCAGAAGAGTTGCAGAGCACTGCAGCCCAGATTTTGGGAAGACTTTTAAGGTGTTCACTTCACAAATCTGACCTGCTACCTCAAAGTTTTAGCCACAACTTTCAGTTAAAAAGCTCTGCCTGTCGTAAAATCTGATTTAACTCAAACGATAAAAAGATACAGGCCTGTATTTAAAGTCCAACAAAAGAAGTTAACATCACTATGCAGACAACAAAAGACTATTCAGTCTGAACCCACTCAAGCACAGGCCAGGCCAGAGGAAGATATGCATGAGACGGAGCAAGCTAGGATGCAGAGGGGGGCTAACAGTGAAGTTAAGGAGGATTCCACACAGACCACCACTAAAATCGATCCTGTTCTCTCACACCCGCTCATTGGATACCAAAATGTATAATCTCTCTCTTCAAAAAAGGAGATGTGTAACTGCTGCTCCATCATTCTGACGGAGTCTTGGCTGCATCCAGCAATACCGGACAATACTATTAGCCTGGAGGGGTTAACGCTATACCGCGCCGATAGGAACAAAGTGCTCTGCATTAAGACTCGAGGTGGATGGCTTTGTGTTTACATCAACAACAGCTGGTGTAAAAATGCTAGATCAGTTGCCAGCTTCTGCTCTCCAGACATCGAGTTTCTGACTGTTAACTGCAGACCGTTCTATCTGCCCAGAGAGTTCAGTTTTGTTACCTTTACTGCTGTATATGTACAAAAGAGGCCATGAAGACTCTATATCAGGCTATCTCTGAGCTACAATCTCCACACAGGGTGTTTTAATCATTTTTGGGGATTTTAATCAGGCCAACTTGAAGACTGTGATCCTCATTTTTACAAACATGTGGCCTTTGCAACTCTGGGTGAAAACACCTGGTTTACTCTAACATTTAGAGCAGCACCATGCTCCCACCTCAGGTCATCAGATCAGCTCTCGGTCATACTTATCCCTGCATATAAGCCACAGCTGATCAGGGCTAAACCGACAGTTAAAGCGGTCCGAGTGTGGTTTGTGGGTGCCATGGAGAAAATCCAAGGCTGTTTTGAATGCTATGACTGGAACGTCTTCAAGGCTGCAGCAACCTATGACAACATTTTAAATATAGATGAATACAGGTGCTGGTCATAAAATTAGAATATCATGAAAAAGTAGATTGATTTCAGTAATTCCATTTAAAAAGTGAAACTTGTATATTATATTCATACATTACATACAAACTCATATATTTCAGATGTTTATTTTGTTTAATTTTGATGATTACAAATGACAACAAATGAAAATCTCAAATTCATCATATCAGAAAATTAGAATATTGTGAAAAGGTTCAAAATTGATGGCCCCTGGTGCCACACTCTAATCAGCTAATTAACTCAAACCACCTGCAAAAGCCTTTAAATGGTCTTTCAGTCTAGTTCTATAGGCTACACAATCATGGGGAAGACTGCTGACTTGACAGTTGTCCAAAAGACGACCATCGACACCTTGCACAAGGAGGGCAAGACACAAAAGGTCATCGCTAAAGAGGCTGGCTGTTCACAGAGCTCAGTGTCCAAGCACATTAATAGAGAGGCGAAGGGAAGGAAAAGATGTGGTCGAAAAAAGTGTACAAGCAAGAGAGATAACCGCACCCTGGAGGATTGTGAAACAAAACCCCTTCAAAAATGTGGGGGGGATTCACAAAGAGTGGACTGCAGCTGGAGTGAGTGCTTCAAGAACCACCACACACAGACGTATGAAAGACATGGGTTTCTGCTGTCGCATTCCTTGTGTCAAGCCACTCTTGAACCACAGACAGCGTCAGAAGCGTCTTGCCTGGGCTAAAGAGAAACAGGACTGGACTGCTGGTGAGTGGTCCAAAGTCATGTTCTCTGATGAAAGTAAATTTTGCATTTCCTTTGGAAATCAAGGTCCCAGAGTCTGGAGGAAAAGAAGAGAGGCACTTCATCCACGTTGCTTGAAGTCCAGTGTAAAGTTTCCACAGTCAGTGATGGTTTGGGGTGCCATGTCATCTGCTGGTGTTGGTCCATTGTGTTTTCTGAGGTCCAGGGTCAACGCAGCCACATACCAGGAAGTTTTAGAGCACTTCATGCTTCCTGCAGCTGACCAACTTTTTGGAGATGCAGATTTCATTTTCCAACAGGACTTGGCACCTGCACACAGTGCCAAAGCTACCAGTACCTGGTTGAAGGACCATGGTATCCCTGTTCTTAATTGGCCAGCAAACTCTCCTGACCTTAACCCCATAGAAAATCTATGG
This sequence comes from Cyprinodon tularosa, assembly GCF_016077235.1. Classification (NCBI taxonomy): domain Eukaryota; kingdom Metazoa; phylum Chordata; class Actinopteri; order Cyprinodontiformes; family Cyprinodontidae; genus Cyprinodon; species Cyprinodon tularosa. The sequence continues at coordinate 385,992 of NW_024039305.1, read as the reverse complement.
GGTATTGTGAAGAAGAAGATGCAATACACCAGACCCAACAATTCAGAAGAGCTAAAAGCCACTATTAGAGCAACCTGGGCTATCATAACACCTGAGCAGTGCCACAGACTGATCGACTCCATGCCACGCCGCATTGCTGCAGTAATACAGGCCAAAGGAGGCCCAACTAAATACTGAGTGCTGTACATGCTCATACTTTTCATGTTCATACTTTTCAGTTGGCCAACATTTCTATAAATCCTTTGTTTTTATTGGTCTTCAGTAATATTCTAATTTTCTGATATGATGAATTTGAGATTTTCATTTGTTGTCATTTGTAATCATCAAAATTAAACAAAATAAACATCTGAAATATATGAGTTTGTATGTAATGTATGAATATAATATACAAGTTTCACTTTTTAAATGGAATTACTGAAATCAATCTACTTTTTCATGATATTCTAATTTTATGACCAGCACCTGTATTCCATGACTGTGTCAGCCTACATCAACAAATACATTGAGGACGTTAGCATAAAAAAGAACACCAACCGGGCCAACCAACGACCTTTGATGAATGGACAGGTTCTGAAATCGCTAAAAGCACGGAACTCAGCTTTCAAGTCTGGTGACAAAGAGCCATTGAGAACAGCGAGAGCCAACTTAAACCGTGCCACCAGATCAGCAATGCAGAACGACAGCCAGAAGATCCATGATCTTTCCCATAATGGCAGCAACACCAGAGCGATGTGGCAAGGCATTCAGGTGATCGCAGACTACAACACACCCTCCCCTTTGGTAGATGCAGCAAACACTGACTTCCTACATGAACTGGACTTTGGAAGGTTTGAGGCACTAAATAGCACTCCAGCAGTGAACGCTGTTTCACACCAGGGGGAGGACGCACTAAACCTGGAAAAAGCTGAAGTGAGGAAAACTCTGAGGAGAGTAAACCCAAAGAAGGCCCCAGGCCCTGATAACATACCTGGGCGGGTGCACAAGGAGTGTGCAGACCAGCTGGCTGGTGTCCTCACAGACATTTTTAACACCTCGCTGGACCAATCCATAGTGCCAACATGCTTTAAGTCTGCCACCTTCATTATGTTTCTAAAGTAGCCTCAGGTCACCTTATTCAATTATTACCAGCCTGTAGCACTGACTCCCATTCATCTCATTAGGAAGTGCTTCGAAAAGCTGGTTAAGGAACACATTGTCTCCAGTCTGCCGCCAACATTCAACCCGTTCCAGTTCACCTACCGACGGAAACTCCACTGAGGATGCCATCTCCTCTGCACCCATGTGTGGATGCTGTTCCTGGACTTCAGTTCAGCTTTAAACACCATAACCCCACAGCATCTCATAGGAAAATGTAAACAGCTGGGCTTCAATACACCCCTCTGCAACTGGCTGCTGGACTTCCTCACAGACAGACCTCAGTCAGTCCAGGTCGTACAGAGCACCTCTGATGTCATCCCCCCAAGCACAGGCTCCCCTCAGGGCTGTGTCCTGAGCCCCCTGCTGTTTACTCTGATAACACACAACTGCCTCCCCAGGTTTGCGACCAATCACATTGTGAAGTTTGCAGACGACACCACGGTGGTGGGCCTCATCAGAGACATCAATGACCAGGACTACAGAGAGGAGATGGAGCAGCTGGTGGGCTGGTGCAGACCACAACCTGATCCTGAATGTGGAGAAAACGAAGGAGATCATTGCTTACTTCAGGAAGAACCGGCCTAACCACGCTCCACTGCTCATCAACAGCTCAGCTGTAGAGGTGGTCAGCAGCGCCAAATTCTTGGGGGTGCACATCACAGACACCCTCGCCTGGACTGTAAACACAACCTCACTGGTCAAAAGGGCACAAAAGCGCATGTACTTCCTGCGGAGGATGAGGAGAGCCCACCTGCCCCCACCCATCCTCACCACCTTCTACAGAAGCACCATAGAGTACGTTCTGACCAGCTGCCTCACTGTATGGTGGCTGCAGTGCCTCAGACTGGAGTAAGGTGAGGAGAATGATAAGGACAGCAGAGAGGAGTATCGGGGCTCCGCTTCCCTCCATTAATGACATTTCATCCCAGTGTTCTGTGTCCTGAGCCCGTAACATTATAAATGACCCCTCATACCCCCACCATGGACTGTTCTCCCTGCTGCCTTCTGGGAAGAGACTTTGAAGCATCCAGTGCAGGTCCAGCAGATTCCAGAACAGTTTCTTCCTCACTGCCATTAGACTGCTGAATGTTGTATAAATGCAATTTTTAAAAAAAGTGCTGAATTTCATACCAGTCTTATGTTTACATTTTATTGCTGCTGCACTTTAAAAATGGAAATGTCTTGAGAGCTGTACTGAACGAAATTCATTTTTGTATACACTCTGTGTGTACAAACTGACAATAAAGTCTGTCTAAGTCTAAAGATAAATCCATATAATAAATCACATGGATGTACCAAAATGTTCTTCAGTCCAAAGGATATAATAATTGGACCAAATGAAGAACTTTCAGAAGTTAGCCAACAAGATCTAAATTATGGTGTAGCGATGGATAGACCTGAAGCTTCAAAGGCACATAAAGACAGCAACAAGGTCAGCCTTCTATCCTCTAAATTACATACTCATGTTTAAAGGGTTAATCTCTTAGTAGGATCTTGAAAAACTAATTAATGCACTCATCTTTAGTAGAACTGATTACTGCAATGTTGTCCTCAAAGGTCTTCCCAAAATGTCGATCAGACAACTGCAGCTGATCCAGAATGCTGCTGTCCGCTTCGTCACCAACACCAAAAAAAATAAAAGAACAGATTTTAAAATACTTTAAAATAGATCATTCTGATAGTCTATGAATCATTGAATGGCTTAAAAAAAAAAAAAAAAAAAGAATGGCTTAGCTCCAAAATACATTACAGCAGGGGTCTCAAACCCAAATCCTCAGGGGCCGTTTTCCTGCAACTTTGTTCTACACTCTGGAATCAATTAGCTCTACCTACTCACTGGCAGTAGTCAAGCCCTGCTAATGAGCTCATATTGGAGTCAGGTGTGTGGAAGCAGAGACACCTTGAAAAGTTATGACACTGGCCCTCTAGGATTTGAGTTTTAGACCCTTGCGTAACAAGGCTGTCAGTGCTTCAACCTTTCAGTGCCGGGAAATTAATTGGATTTGCAATATAATAACATCTTTACATAACGCAATTTTCAAATCGCAAAGGTAGTGAATTTTGATTAAATAGCATATATCAATGGTGAGACCCTGACTTTCTCACTTCAGCTATATAGCTGGCAATAACATGTTTAAAGTTGATTTGTCATCACACAAAAGGAAAAAGATTTAAAGGTAGTACGCAGACTCGTGTATGGGAGTGAAATCAAGCACCATTTCACACAACAGTGACATTTATGTCTTACCACAATGGAGACATTAAACCATGCACACACTGACACACACACTGAAACCTAAGAAGCATTTGGAGATGTCAGTCAACCCCAGAGTCATGTTTTTAAACTGTTCGAGGAAGCGGGAGTATCCGGAGAGAACCCACCGTTGCATGAGGAGAACAAGCACACTAATAATCTGTTGAAAAACCAAATTATTATTTTTTTTTTAAACAATACATTCTTAATAAGTCTTATGATGTGTAAAGCTTTTAGAGACATACACCAACAGGGAGCTAAGGTAAAAAAAGTAAACCAGATTTCTGAGACAAAATCTGAGGACATTTCCAGCTCATGAAAAAAGAAAGAATTGAATGTTATCAAGATAATTTTTTTTTTTGCTTATTTACTCAAATTTAACCAATAAAATTAAGTTAATATCAGGAATGCTTGTTTCCTTACTGGTGTTAGCATCTCCTGAGAATATATAAAGAAAAAAAGGGATAGGAGTAGTTATAGAGGACTGGGGAGCTGGGGGGCCATTCACCCATTCAAACGTGACAATCTTCTTTGCCTCTCTTTTTCACATAGTCTTCGGCTTTTTTACACCTTTTTTCCTTACTGTTCTATCAGACTCATTCTTCTTCCTATCCGACTTTTGTTCTTTTGCTTTAAGCCATATATCAATCTTCCTATTTTTCTCATCTATGAGGTTCTATCAGCTTTACACTGTTCTACATAAAACAGAGACATAAAGTAATCTGAACCCCCTAGAAAAAAAAATTAGAGCCTAGGCTTTAATGATATTAAAATATTATTTTTGTCTCCCATAAAGTTCAAAAGAGATGAGAAGTGATGTGCCAGAAAATAAAATACTCATATTCAACATCACCCATTTCATCCGGGACCAAGTCACAGGGCAGCAGTCTCATTATAGACTCCCAGGGAAGCCTGAGATGCTCCCAGGCCAACTGAGAGACATAGTCCCTCCAGCATGTCCTGGGTTGTCTCCTGGTCCTCCTACTGGTGCCATGTGCCTGGAACACCTCCTGAGGGAGGCGTCCAGGGGTCATCTGAAAAAGATCTTTGAGCTACCTTATCTGACCCCTTTCAATGAGGAAAAGCAGCTTTACTTCGAGCCTCTCACGGATGGCCGAGCTCCTCACCCTATCTGTAAGGAAAAGCCAGCTACAGTGTGGAGAAAGCAGATTTCAGTAGCTTGCGCTGAAAGAGAGAGCTTTGCCTTTTAACTCAGCTCTCTCTTCACCAGAACAGACTAGTGCAGCGTCCGAATTTTAGCAGCAACCACACCAATCAGTCTATCGTTCTCCTGATCCATTCTCCCCTCACTCTTGTTCATTTTCCAAGATATTTAAACTCCTCCACTTGAGGTAGGGACTCTCCTCCAACCTGAAGGGGACAGGCTGCCTTTTCCGGTCGACAACCGGAAATCTTGTCCATAATGGTCATCAACAGGACCAGTGACAGAGGGTAGGTCTTGCGGAGTCCAAAATGCATCCGGAATGGGTCCAACTTAATGCAGGCAATATGGGCCAGGCTCCTGCTCCACTTGTACAGAAATCGGATACCCACTGGTAGTCTGTTCTCCTTAAGTGCCCCGCAAAGGGCACCACAAGAGACATGGTTGAATGCCTTCTCCAGGTCCACACACCTCATGTGAACTAGTTGGAAAAACTCCCAAGCACCCTCAAGAGCCCTGCAGAGGGTGTAGGGCGGTCCACTGTTCCACAACCATCATGCAATGCTGAAGAGCCCTTTCCATTATGGTAAAAGGGAAGCAAAGTTTTCATATAGTATTAGGAAGAGAAGCATTAAAAAGTGATGTGGCTTTTAAAGAGCATAATTTAAAGAGGTTTTTTTTTTTGGGGGGGGGGGTTCTTTTAGGGAAAATTGCACTTCTGTATATAAAACTGAGGTACGGGAGCAGTAATGGATGCTAATTTAGAAAAGAGAAAGACTTTCAATACTGTATGTACAACTAAACATATGATTGTGCACAGACTAATCATAAGCATCTTGCATGCCCAACAGACCAGAGAGAGTGCAAAGGGGAGAATTAATGGCCAAGATTAAGTTGTACTGTAAGCACAATCAGTGGAGAGTAGGGCAAGTGTCATGGTGAGACAACAGTGTTAGCTTGTGTGCTAAGTATTTGGGTTGTTGGCAAGAAAGCCATTTAGTAACTGCTGTATATTTGCTGACCTTGTTGCAGCAGACCTGGCAACAGGCTCAGTTTGTGCTCTTAATAAGAATATGAAAATATATGCAGAGAAAAGATGTTTCCATTCATCAAACAATGAAATCAGGGACATTTCAGGGGCCCGGGATTTGCTGGGGACAGATCGTCTAAAACAGGGATTGTTTCCAAAAGCGGTAACGTCAGGTCAACGTAAAGATCAATGTGAAAAGCCAACAGGTCAAGCTAGAAGCAAAAGTATACTATTAGTCTTGAACAGATGCTAATGGGTTTAAAACATTTTTAAAGTTATAACATTTATGTTAACAAGGGTTTAAACCTTAATATTATATTAACATTACATACATTACATACAACCTTACATTACACATACTCCATGCCCCTTGTTCTTCCATTGGTACCTTCTACCTTCGAATACAGTTTTCCACTGTGAGATCAATAAAGTCCATCAATCAATCAACATTTAGGCATTTTCTGATCTACCGATAACATTTAAGAGATGTAAACAATCGGTCTACTTTTTAGATGGAATATGGTGCGATGTCACACACCATCTTTCTATATTGTTCTTCAGTCACACTTTTAAAAGCTGAGCCTCGTGCACATGCAGTTATATCCATGTAAGGAGCTGCCAGTCGAGGCTTAGACCTTGCCTGCCCAGAGAGCACCACATGGTGGGAGCAATAGGCAGGAGAGGGCCAGAAATTTTCTTGCTAACAGCATTACAAAGTTATGATTTACGCCATTCTTCACCAGATATGCCCAGATGAGGTGGTGGTCAGTGCTTGGTTGTAGCAGGAGTGGTGGCAGAAATTGGCATCACTTGTCATGTAATAAGGAAATTTCACTTATCGTTCCTTTAAGAAAAAAATATCTACATCCGGTGTGTGGCAAATATAGGTCATCTAAAGCACACAGAACAGTTGAGGGGAAGGTTTGGAATCACTCCACTAAAATATTACTTTATTAAATAATGCTTTATCCATTGGTATATGTTCACATGAACACACACAACCCTCTGAATGTTATTGGATTAAATCTTAAATAACATTAATGCATACAATTGCACAGCAGCAGCTCCAATACATATTCATTCACATATGTTTAAATAGAGGCTGACATCAAGTGTGAAGTTATGTTCACTGGAAATTTCTAGTGTGGAAATCAGACCAACTGCAGTTTCCAGTAGAGCATCTGATAAGATCTCTTTGCTTTTTCTTCCTTTTATCTGATCAAGCAGTTGTTTCTATCCTTCTTTAGCTTCTGTCCCATAATCAGAAAAGGTAAAATCTTACAAATCAAAACGTGAATTTTAATATATAAAAGCTAAAATAAGCAAGAACATGATAACAATGATCATCCCCAACAGGAGAACACAGCATTGAGCCATTAATCTCTCATACCGACAGGGATCTTCAAGCTGTGTTAAAGGAAGTCCTGCATGTGTCAAAACTAAACTTTTCTAGCCACGTTAAACAGCATCTTTTATTTGGTATGTTTTCATCAATATAAAGATTTTGTTATTTAATTGCATAGCATGTTTTAATTTTCAAGTAAACATGCGGTCATGGGTGTAATTGATTTGATTTGATAGGTTACAAAGTGTGGGCTTGTATCAACTTAATTTGACCTGACTTTTCATTTTGCATTTTACATTAGAAATATATACTGGAGCAGCATTAAATTGTTTACACCTTAACTGACATTTAAAGGAATAGACTAACTTCAATAAGTCGTGCTAGGAAAATCTATGATGTGTATATAACACTAAATATGTTAAGACTTTCTGTACTTTATAAAATTGAAAACAAGTTTAGCCCAATAAGAGTTAAAGAACTAGAGGTCCAGTTTAAAGCCTGGAGGTTTTGAGACCTCCAATTAGAAGCAGTAATATGGCCTGTTTTTAACTTTTGAATAGATGTGAAATAATTTCTAGAATCTCTTAGCAGGTCAGAAAATAAGAGGTTTAATTGTAACAAGTCCAAAATAAAGGATCATTAAACAAAACCAAAATAAAATTAAGTTTTTTATTATCTTAATTATTTAAGGGAAAAACCTGAAGAAATGTATTTTTTTGCCATATTTATTTTTCTTATTTTCCGTAATATCCTGACTAGGAAAAAATAATCGGTCAGAACTTATCAAGACTTTTCTTCACTGCAAAATAACCTTGTAAATGTCCAAATCCAAAACTTAACAGCGTAAAATTCTCCAAATGTTCTTTAAAATGCATTCTCTTAAACAAGAATGGCATAGCTATTATTTTTTTTTCTTTTCTTCATCCCTCATCTAAAGCTCCTTTTAGTCACTGAACCATTAACAGAATCTAATAGCGCACGCTTGGTTATTCTTTTTCAATCTGTGGTTTAGGTTATGTAAACTGCTCCAAAGGTACTTTAGCTGACAAAATATCTGTAACACTACAACTGTTCTGAGTATTATATGATCTTTTCTTTTTTGTTTAAATTAGTGTATACTTATACTTAAAGCTGAGATATAAGATATGTTTCATATTTTACTAGTAAAGTGAGGACCTTTATAAAGTCCTCACCTTTTTTTTGGAGAAGGATGGGGAGTTCTATGTTACATAAGGAGAAGGGAAGCCTCAGCTGGTCACAGAAGAGTGAACATTTAAAGATTTTCTCCTTCTCATACCGAACAGAAGAGGTCTCACAGCTGCTTCCTTTCAGAGATTATTACCTTGAGTTTGACGCTAACATTTCTTAACAAATGACCTTTCAGCACTGGATCACCTGTAACCTATTGGTATTTTATTTTCAAAAGTATGGTACATTTGTAATATGTCTTCTATTTCTTACATAGCTTTTAAAGCTATATTTGACCTCTTATAGAAAAGACAGCAGAGATGTTCTAATAGGCTCACTATGCAACGAGAAAATGCATGTGACTACTGGCTCCACCAAGTGGCGACTACAAAATGAAAGTCACCTTATTTTAAACATAGAAAAGAAATTACATTTGCAGAGTTTGTTTTTTTGTGCTACTTGTCATGCTTTATGCTGAACACATGGTGGGTTTTTAGAAATATAACATCTGATTTGATCTATGTTGTCTACGTAGATACAGATATAAATCTGTATATTTTTGAAAGCTTAGTTTTTAAATATTTCTTAAAGAAACATCAATGTGTCCTTCAGTGTATGCAGGTTTCCTTTTTCCTCTTGCATTTCCTTTTTAGACTACATCCTCCCCCACTCAGAAAGTGTCAGAATCTAGCATGAAAAGCATAGAAAAAGCACAGATAAACCAGATCTGATCGTTGTGCTGTGCTGTTTACCGGTAGTTTTCCCCACATGTAACATAAAGAAACCATAGCTCAGATTATTAAATGCAGCCTCCTTTATGCACTGCTGCAGCAGAGATATTAAATACATTTTACATTTAAAGTAAATGTTGCAGAATTAGATCAAAAACATGAAAAACAACACAAACACAGAAAAACTGTTGCTGCAGCTAAAAATAAGTGCGTTTTTGATTTAGGATAAGATATTGCTATTTATCTAACGTTTCTTCAGTTAGTGAGTAAGCCAATCATATCCTCCAGAGATTCTGCTAATAATGCTTTGTAGATCCCTATTGATTCTCTGCTGGAAACAATTCTCAGCTTATCATATTTTAAAAGGTTTAATAAGAAGAACCTGTACTTTAGGTAAGGATCATCCTAAAAATAAATTCTTTATAGAAGTCTGAGTTTATTTGATCAATTCCCACATTGCAAATGTTCTGCAGAATTTTGAAAGATAATATAAAATCTCATTATATGAACTAATACTGGTGAGGCTCAATACTCGGAAATACAATGCAATACTTGTTATTTTACATTTATAAGCTGTATTATCTAGATTTATTTTAATAGAGTGTCATATTCCAATAAAAAAAATTTTCTGGTAAATTTAATTAGCAACATTTTATTTTCCATGAATACATTAAAAGTTATTTTTTTTAATCATGAGAAAGGTTGCCGTCGGGACTTCAGCGTTTAGTCAGTGATATGCTTCACTAAGTCTTAGCCAAAAAAGGTAATTGGTAAACTGGTAGTCTGCAATTAGCTGTGTTGAAGCACACTGATTAAAAGGTGCTTAATAAAAAAGAATGAGTATCAAGTATTAGAGCTACAAACAGTCTTGACAAAATTATGATCAATTCTTTTTTGAAAGAGTAACAAAAAATAAACTGCAACTATAATCAGTGCTTTAAGAACCACCACACATATACAAATTCAGAGGTTTTGGAACTTATCTTAAAGGGAACCAACAACCAGTTTTAGTCCTTGAGGTAAACCTCTCTACTTTTAAAGCTAGGCTTAAAACTTTCCTGTTTCATACAGTTTATAGTTAGAGTGACTCAGGTTATACTGAGTAATCTCTATAGTTATGCTGCTATAGGCTTAGACTACTGGAGGACATAGGGACCCATTTTCATCATTTTATCTCTATTCTCCCATTCCGTAGTATTTGTTAGTTCAATCTGTAACGTTATGTTCTGTCTGCTTTTTCTCCTAGTAGCTTCATCTGGTCTGCTGCTATAGGGTTAGACTGCAGGAGAACATAGGGGACCTTTTTAATCATTCTGTTTCATTCCATCTCTATTTTTAGTTTTTGTTTGTTCAACCCCTAACATTATATTTTCTCTTCTTTTTTTGCTTTGAGACCATCCTTGAGAGAAATATCAGCTGGGCTGCTTTCATTAACACCTTCAGCTATAGATGATAGAATCTGGCCTGTTTTTTTAGTCTTTTGTCCTGCTTCTGTCTTACAAATAGCTATGGTCTAATTTTTACACTGACTAACTGTATGTTCTCTCTGTAATACATTTGACATGAAAACTGACTCACAGCTCACATTCTAAACTGTTTCTTTTATTCAATAGAGCTTTCTGTGGAACTATTTCACCATTACCTTTTATTATCAGTGCTTCTATGTTTGTTTTGCCAGCCTGCTTCTATCTCCTGGAACCCCAGACGGCCACAGCAGAGGGCTGCCTACACTGAGGCTGGTTCTGCTGGAGGTTTCTTCTCTGCTAAAAGGGAGTTTTTTCTCTCAACTGTCACAGCTTCCAAGTATTGCTGTAGAGTTAACAAAGTAAAGTAAGCATATATATAATGTTGCCACATGCTCATCCAGGAGGGGTGTGTCCTGCAAAATCAGTGACTTGATGCAAACAGCTGAAGTGAATTGAAACTTTGCATTGCCTGGGTTGAGTGACAAATGAACCAGAACCAGCAACTTAACCTTCTCACTTGGACTAAAAACCGGAACAAAATAAATGCTTAAAATATATTGGTGTGACTAATAAATGAGCCTCATGCAAGACGGTTAACCAATAAGTTAAAAATGCACAAATCTGTCCTTAAATTATTAGTGTGAGTGACTTAAGAGAAAATGACACATTTTTCTCCTATTACTCGTCTCTCAGCTACAAACTAATTTTACGAGTGTTCCAGACTTCACTTGCGGTCTTGCGGAGTAGCCAACTGTCTTCCATACCTAGTTCTTTACTAAATCAATGTATTGTTTTATTTAGAAGCAACTGTCAATTTTATTAAACTACATTATTATATATTATACAACTCTGCAATTGTAAATTACCTTTTTATTCGCTGATCACAGAACTATTAGTCATTACACTTGCAGTTGGCATGTCTGTATCCAGGAGACACTGGTTTCATTTGTTTTCATTTTGTCAAGAGAAAGAATAGCCCGAGACCAAGCTTGAAGTAACACCTAGAACAGAAAGTAGACAGAAGGCTCAGCAAAACTCCTCTAACAGTAAGACTTGCATTCATTTCACTCTATGGCGGTGCCTTGGCGTTGTTGTTAAATAAAATGTGGAACATTCGGGTTTGTCTGAATTTTTCACCATAAATATTTTTATCTTTATGCTGTATGAGAGAAATAGAGTGAAAGGCATGATAGATGTGCTCTTAAGATGTACAGTATAGGTGTACTTTTACTGTACATCTCCTTAAAATAATATTTAGCATAATGTTGTTATTTGGGCTGATGTTGAACTCATATTAAGGATTTACAATTTACTTTGCACCTCTTGCCTCCACCAGTACTTTTCATTGAATGTTTTCGGATCAATTGACTTTTGTATTATTTTATTATCACTTCTGTAACTGTGCAACCATGGCATTTACAGCTCTTGTAGTAGAATCTATTTCCCACTGCTTGGCTCTTAATATGCTGCTCGGATCTCAGTCAGCAGAACCTCAATCACAGACCCAGTAGTTTTCTGCATTTTTATTCATAGAGGCTTGGGAAGTCGTAGCCTTATATGGTATTATGGGGGCGGTAATTATGCAGATTCTGAAGTGGACTGCATCAGGTTAGCAAGGAACATTTGGCATCATTTACTGAAGTTTAGAACAAGTTAAGAACATTTGTTGAATCTGATGTGTCATGGTTGGAAAGACATTCGAAAAAATTTATGACAAGAATCTGAAAATCTTGTTGGATGAGGCCCATTGATTTCACAGTATAAGAGTATCACTTATTGAACTGAATAATTTCTCAGCTCTGCCCACAAATCTGCTATAGGACTGAGGTCAGTGCTTTCTGTCGACACTTAGAAAACATGAATTTGTGGCTTTTAAGCTAATTAGTATCTGATTTAGTGATACGCTTTTGGCTATTTCTACTCAGTTTGAGTAACAGGCCAGTGTGGGTGCAGACAGAGCAAATGCTCGGTCACCTCTTGTTTTTTCGCCATGATCTCAGCATGTTTAAACTTACTTAATTGGCTGATCTCATTGATTGAGCTGGAAGGTGGATCGACAGAAGCTGAGAAAGTTTGAGGGAAGTTAACCAGTTTAAACTTTTAAAAACCACCAATAAAACCTTAAAATGTGCATGTCCTGCAGCCGATTGGAGTTGGTATTCAGAGAGCCACTGATCACCAACCTTTAACTACCTGTCACAGGAAATTACTTCAAAAACTAAGGCATTGCTGCCCTCATGGATTTGCAAACAGTAATATAGCGTTGCTTCTGACAAAGTGATTAAACTGGTTAAATCTCTATATAGAGCTGGATGTAAATACATGTTATCAACAGTCTCAGTTATCTGGTAATCAGTTTATGACATTCATCCTGCACTCAGAAACAGTTACCGTCTCAGTTTTGTCATTTTGTTCTTGATCCTTAAGAGCACCTCAGAGCACCTAGAATCTAAGCTTTCTATAAATGGAGCGGCTGTCGGACTCAGACACTGTAGGCAATGAGGATGAAATGAGCTCCTCCAGCCTGAAGTTAATGTGGATGGATTGTGTGCAGGATGATGTAAAGTCACATTTACCAGAGGCCACAGCCTGGGTGAAGTCCTGAACCGTCTGCCTGTTTAAGGAGAAGGATGCCATCTCTCCCAAGAGGCTATTACACATGTGACCGGAGCGGAGGTGGCGGGGAAAGTAAGCAGCGAGATTCAGTGGTCGAGAGGTTGCATTAATTAGACTTGACCAAGCTGCTGCTCATCCATTATTCCCGGATTCGCTGGTGCTCGTTTGGTATTCCAAGCTCCTTCTCAGTTTGGTGTCTGTATTAGAAAGGTTGGTTTGAAAATCCACAGAGCACAGAGGAAAGAAAACAAAGCAGCTTTACTTTCAGCAAATTTGGTCTTGAATTCAGGGGTTTATAAATAAAATAAATTTTTCCTTTTTTTGTTTAGAATACAGGGCCTGACTCGATCCAATTTAATTATTGATTAAAATAGTCTATAAAATTATAGATTTTAAAGAAGACTCACCAATATACATCCCTGTTAAAGACATTTTTCCATCAATACACTATTATTAAACTAATAAATGATAACCTCTTAAGTATTTCTATTCTTCTTTTGGCAACTTTTCAACACCGTGCTTGTGTTTAACTGTAAAAGTGAGTGTCAGTATGTTTCCCTTTCTGTGTGATTTATATGATCCAATTCTGATTTTAGAGGCTCCAAAGATCAAATTAATCTTTTATCATTTCATCTCATAATACGAAGGGACAAACTGATCATTTCATAGCAGCTAAGTGCACTAATGTTACTAGGCCAGTTATTGCATTTAGGTATCTAGTCGTGTTAAAGGTCACTTACTAAGGTTAAAATTAAGCATCAGAAAGAAGAAGAAGAGCTTTGAATGTGGAAAAGTTGCTGTCAGCAAAGAAAGCACTGATCTCTGCTGACAATTTTTGGCAAAACTGCCCAAAACTTTGAAGTGTTCTGTAAAAATCAGATATCAATGAGGGTCAGCTGTGTGAACTGAACTGCCTTAGGATGGTGCAGAGTTTCAATCAACCATCCAAAAGGACAAGCCAAATCACTTAAAAAAAGGAAATATGAATGTGTCTATTGTTTTATTGTCAGATGGTAAATTAAATGACATGTACTTAAATAGACTTTTTCAAGTCAGGAGACTTGAAAAGACTTGACCAATTCACTTTATACTACATTCAGTCAAGGTCAGGGTCAGCTTTATTTCTATAACACATTTACAACAACACTGCTGCCCAAAGTACTTCATAAACATATAAAATCAAGGAATACAATAAAAAAGGCATAATAAACTATAATGCCAATAACAAAGAAACCAAAAATACACATATGAAACTCTTTAATAAAAAAAAAAAAAAAAAAAAAAAAAAAAAAGCCTGTGCAAACATGTGGTTTTTAAGGGAGGATTTAAAACAGCTAAGATTGAGGCCAAGTGGATGCTGAGTGGTAGACCGTTCCACAGCCAGGGGACTGCAGCAGCAAAAGCTCTGTCTGCTATGGTTTTCAAGCAAGTTTTGGCCACATTCATTGATTCACCCATTCACACACACTGATGGCGGCGAGCTATGGTGCAGCTACAGCTGCCCTGGGGCACACTGACAGAAGCCAGGCTGCCATACACTGGTGCCACCGGGCAAACTTGTCTAACTTTTGTTCCTAAAGGCTATTTGTGTTACACTGGTCATTGGTCCTCCTCTTCTTTTTGTTCAATATTAGAATCACAGTCAAATATTCATACATACCTGAATGCCAACATGTCAACCTTTTTGATCACTGTCTCAAGGTGGAACTGGCTGCAAAATTGTTCTGGATCTGGAGAAGAGCAGGGCCTCTCAGTAGGTGTAGGCGATAGGAAATCTGACACAAACTTCATTTCATTTCTTCTCTTTTTTTTTGAGGCGTTCTTCTGGTGAAAGACTTATGCAAGTCAGTGAAAGCTCTGGCTGTGCTTTGAACCACTCCACTCTTGGCAGCATCTAAAAATGCCAATCTGAAAGTCCTAAGTCCTAAGCTCAACCATAGATATTAAGAATGAAGGTGTAGCTGGCAATATGTACTATAGGTATGTACTGTAGCACTGCATGGTCCTTGATGCTAAGATGTATGCTCAAATATGTATAAGAAGTCTATAGTATTATTGGAAATAGGAACTGAGTATCAACTAGGCTAAAATTGGTTTTGAGCCTTTGTTCAAATATTACTGATCTGTTTTCTAATTTTGATTATTCACTAGTTATCAATTCGTCGTAATTTCAGTCTGCTGGCATCAAGAATCATTTATCTCAAGATAAGGAAGCAGTTAGAAGCAGGAACACAAATCAAATGCTGAAGGAATAATTTTATAGCTCAGAAGGAAGGCTCTTATGTCTGAGTCTGATTTAGCTGTAGGCCATGAAAAGAAAAGACTTCAAGTGTTTTTTGTTAAGGTGCTTAAATGGTGAATATTTATGCATAGCTTCCTGGTGATTGACCACAAGAGGATCATTCATGACTGTCTCTTTAAAAGGACTGCTGTTTTATTATGATCTGTTTAACTCCCCAAGGACAGCTTAAGCTGAAATAAATCATTCTATATAAGGCTTTTGTGCCACCTAATGTAATATAGAGGCATTTTGATTCATTGTTAAGGCCATTTTGTTTTTGTTTTCTATCTTCCTTGGAGTATTTTTGATATTTATATTCATGCCTGACCCATACAAGCAGCATTTCTATTCTAAAATTAATGCGAGAATCCAGGAAAAAAATAATTCTACAATATACATATATGCATTAAATTTTTATCACCGATTTGGTATTTATGGGAAGTATTCTTCATTTATTTTGTTTATGATAAAACTTGATCTAATCTGATCAGCATCTCAAACCACAGTTAGGCAGAACATAGCTAAAGCCTGAACACATTTGCCAGGTGCACCTTTATGATAGGAAATGTGAGTTGATACGGTTCTTAGAAAAAAAGGTGGTTTCCGAAGTGAGATACAAAATGTTCTGAAGATCTAATCACTTTATGTACAGTATGTAAGTATATTTGTCTTGAAAATGTTTCCTTATAAAGCAATTCTTAATTAATATTCTTATATTTCTGTTGATTTTATAGAGTAAATATCCAAGTTGAACACATTATAGCCCCTTAGAATGGATTTAATATTCTCCAGTTGCGTTAGAACACGTGAAAAAAAGGCAGATTCCTCAAATTTTCACCGCAAAATTTAATCAACATACATTGATTTTTGCACACTATGGGGGAGAAAAAAAACTTCAATGATTTTAAAACACCTAAACACTTTAAAAAAGGTTTTAAAAAAGCAAATGGTATAAAATATATATTTGTTCATTTCTATCTAAACACCCAAGCAATTGCATCTATTAGAAAATTAAAGATGCTATTTAAAAAAAAAAAAAAATATATATATATATATATATATATATATATATATATATATATATATATATATATATATATATATATATATATATATATATATATATATATATATATATATATATAAAAGACGATCATTATGGAAATGTGTTGGCCATGTCTAGGCTCTGTGGTTCTAAAACTGTCAAAGAAGGATTTTTTCCCCCAGCTTTTTAAACTTTTTTTTAATGTTTAAATGCTATAGAATGATTTCATGGCAGCACAGTGTCACAGTGGGTAGCACCTTTGCTTTTCAGCAAGAAGGCTCTGGGTTTGATTCCCAGCTCAGGGTCTCTCTGCATGGAGTTGCATGTTTTCCCTGTGTGTGCATGGGTTCTCTCCGGCAAGACAAGTAGTAAAATAGAATTAAATTGAATAATTAAAAAAGGTGATTACATATATATAAAAGATTAAATTATTAATTTAAAAAAAATGAGAGTGAAAGAATGAAAGGAAACTAACAAGACAAGCAGCTTTTTGTAAATATGTGCACCAAGGGTCTTTCAGGGGCCAAATGGGGTACCGACAGCCTGGTCTGAAAATGGCACAAGACTTGGCCAAGGCTGAAATTTTTGTTTTATTCCTCTGGTCTTCATTTTGAATAATTTATAGAGCATAATTTTAATTATACAGAGCATTTAAGCATTTACAGATATTTCAAAATGACAATATCATAAATAAAATTAGAATTAAAAATGAATAATAAAAATATTTTTATTATGTATGAAGTTTAGGTGAATGTTGATCCCTCCAGTTCATAGGTCTGTACTGGGAGCCCGTCCTATGACTCAGAATCCATGTTGTATCCTTCAGCCTTAAAAAGGTTGCTGACCCCTGGTCTAAATGGTCTGTGACTTGCATTTGTGGGATGCTTGTTGTACTTGCCCTGATCCTTGACCTGCACAAATCTACTGGCACTTTATTTAATTCTGTTGAAACATATCTTAATAAACCCACAGGCACATTTAATAACGAGACAAATACATGGTTAGATACAAAAACACTGGACAAAACAGCACAACCCAAGGTTATGCTGGACCTGTTCAATATTGTCATGCCATTTCCTCTTCTCAGACATATAGATATTTTTAGATATAGGCTAACTGAGTAAAACTAATATTACACTAAATCAATAAATACAGAACAAAAATTCATAAAATGACTGAACTTGGTGTACAGATGGATTTCAGCCAGTTGCCATTTAACTGACATTAATCATTTAAATGCTGATAAAATCATGGAAAACGTTCATAACTCACACTGAATATCAGACAGTTAAATGGATATCAGACAGAAATTACCGGTATGTGTTTACCAGATCCTTACCTTTAACATTTCATCTGTAGCTACCATAGGCTTATTGGTTGCTTTTTTTATTAATGCTCTGCCTGCTCAGTCTGTTCCTGTTTTGGTCTGAACTTTGCACATTGCGATTTTTCTCTCTTAATAACCTTTTTTAGAAAAAGGGAAATGCAACTTGACCTAAACAAATATGGCAAGCATAGGATTTAATCAACAATATATAACAATAAAACAAATCACCTCTTTAAAACATAAACTCTCTTCAGTCCTACATCTGTAGGAAATTGTAAAATGGCTTGTGTATAACTGAAAGGAGCTTGGTGCATGTGGTGTAATGCTGAGTTTCAAGGCTGTCAACAATCAGCAGGTTAGCTCTAATCTCATTAGATTTAGCTCTTTTCATTCTGACATCTTTCTGAGGCTCCTAGCCACAGCAGGATGGATGACTGGGATAAATAAGGAATAATTGAGGAATCTCTCTGGCCCTGAGCTGACCTGAATACAGGGTTCCTGGGAGACTCGACCAAAAAGCTGCTAGCATTAAAAAGAATAGAGTGCTTCAAGGAGGAAGGCTGAGAGAGACAAGCTCAGGGTGCAACCGCACCAGTGCTCAGAGATGGCGAGGTTTGTGGTTTGATTCATACAGATGCATGTTTCAGTTAACTTTTGCATGTTGATGAGTCTACCCACTGTCTAAATTTAGAACTGCATCATTTGAACCTAAGCAAACTATGATAAGTTGTTAATACATGTACGCAAGCACTAGCTGAGTCGATACGTTTATGTTTATTTTTGACAAAGGTTTGATTGTGAAAAGTTGCTAAAAAGAAATACTTGTCTTTGCAGCTGACATGAGTTATATCTGGTTCTGGGAAACAAGCGGCAGCAAGAAACAAAAACAGCAACAGTGCAGAAGTAGCACAGTCAGTCTGACCCTTTAAATCAAACCATACAAATCAAAGACAAGAACACAGGATTTTAGATTAACCTGATTTGGACCTTAAAGGCACACTATGCAACATTTTTCAGTTAATTAATGTGTTCCATAACGTTATGGATGATTAAATGAGTCATTTCAGGTTGAACAAAGGTATTCTCGGCCGCCCTGGTGGTCTGTGGGGGAAATACTGCACTTGCAACTGCAGGAGCACCGACCCGCACCCACAGGCTCAGAAGTCTCGTGAGAGTCAGTCTTGCTTTACGGCGAGAACTGCTACATGCCCCCAGTTAAAAGCATTCTCGTTGCTAGCACAGTGGCAATCTTTGTGCAGTTATGCTACGTTCACGCAGCAAAAGCAGCAAAATCGCGTCTGCTGCCTCATTTTTGCTGCTTGTACCAGTTAGTTCTGAGGCGCGGCTGAAGCAGCTTTGCTGCTCTGGCTGCGCGGTGCAAAAGTGTGTCTGACGCGCGTTGGGCGGAGCTTCACTATCCTTTCTCTGCCTTGCAGCTATATTTGCTGTGATCAGTGGGAATAAATTAGTTTTAATATGTGTTTAAGTGAGAAAATACACCTGAAAACGTAATCAGTGCAGTCAGTTCATTCAGATTATTATCCTGCCTTCAATATTTTTTCTGTCGGAGCCGCTCAGACCCCCACATACCAGGGATGCGCCGAAAGTAGGGATCCCTTCATCAGCAGCCTCTGGCTGGGTTGCCTCCTCGCGGTTCACCGCGGCAGCTGGTAGGTGTTTTTCATCTAAATAATCCAAACTGCATATTCTGCCGGCAGATTTCTGCATTTTAAGTTAATTTAGGCGTCAATAAACTGTTTAAGAGGAGTGATCATCAGCGCTGTGTCTCTCTCCCTGCGTCAGATGCTTAGCCCGACGCCCGACGCGCTGCTTCAGCTGCTCAGACGTGCTGCGCCTGCTGCTCAAAACACGCCACGGAACCTTTTGCTGCGCCTTGATGCGCGTCAACCATTGACTTTGCATGTAAACTCGCTGCTGCTGTCGCGCCAGCTACGTACAGTGTGAACGCAGCATTAGTCATTCACTGCTAAGCTCAAAACAACCGCGCCTGGCTTGACGGAGAAACCAGGAGAACAGCTGTGCATATTTACGACAGTGCACTTTTACTTTTGCCCTCTGGGGGGAGCCTCGCTGGAAAATCAACACCGGTTGCATAGTGTACCTTTAATAACACAGACTTTACACCAAACTCTGACTTTAGTCTTATGATTAACCTCTTATGCAATCATCGCTGAAGTAAATGTAGATCATGAGGCTTAACCACCATGAAGTTTGCATGTTCTGTCTGTTCTCTTCAGATTCTTCCCACAAAACCCCAACAAATGAATGCTTGACAAATTAGTTACCCTATATGTCTATGATGCACTAAAAGCATGTTCTGGGTGTATAGATATGTACATAGGTACATACACCCAAATGCTTATGACTCGACAATGGTTAAGGGATGGATGGAAATCTGAAATACATAAGTTTTTTAGGAGGGTCCATTAAACTTTGATACCCCAAATGTTAGTAATATAGATATTATGCCCTATGTCCCTATGCCCAGACAGCAGTAGATGTGATATGAAAAAAAACTGCTTCAATTGGTCCCGCATACTGCCTGTATTTCAATCTGGAAAGAATAATTCGGGACGAGTCAAAACAACCAATCACAGCCAGAGGAGCGTCTGATCGAGTGTCAATCACAGCTCACACACGCTGATTCGTGCCCCCCCCCCCCCCCCCCCCCCCCCCTCTCACCGCTTAACCTGCCGCTGCCGCCCGGCTGCTGCAGTCAGGAGGACGCGCGTGGAAGTCATGGCGGAGCGACAGCCACCAGCGAAAGAGAAACTGCCCTTACTGCCCCTGCCGACAACTGCTAACACGGCAAACTTTGGTATAACCAGCATCTTATATCTAGCTGCTTGGAGGTGAGTTTTATCGCTCTTGCCGGTTCACACTCCATGCCGCGTACGCTGCTTGGACGCTTCTGGTCGCATGCGGTAGCTGCGCAGATGCTGTGAGAGGGGTGGAGCTTTGAGGTTGGGCATGAGTGAAGCAGAGAGGGTGGGGGAGTGGCGTGAAACCGGTTTTTCTTCAAATTTTCAGTCGAAGTCTGCTCTCTTCTCAATGTTACAGAATGCAGCTTTAATCAGTTCAGTTTTGTTGTAACACATAGAACTAGACTGCCCTCTGAAATTATATTGTGGCGATCCAAAGGACCATTGAATGTATAACTATGAAGAGAGTGCATCCAGCCAGTCAGAGTCAGAGAAACAGGACTACACTGGAAAACAGGCCGATCTCCAACATCTATAAACAAAGGTGTTGATGGCAGCCGCACAGCCGATATCTCTCTCCAGGATGGTGTCACAACCAAACAGGAACAGATGAGGCAAAGCTACTATGAGAAAAAGCAGAGAGAGTATAACGTTAGAGATTGAACTAACGGATTCTGAAGAGTGGGAGAATAGAGATAGAATGAAGCAGAATGATGAAATAGAGTCCCTATGTCCTCCAGAAGTCTAAGCCTATAGCAGCATAACTATAGAGATAGCTCAGGATAACCTGAACCCCTCTAACTACAAGCTTTATCAAAAAGGAAAGTTTTAAGCCTACCCTTAAAAGTAGACAGGGTGTCTGCCTCACGGACTAAAACTGGTAGTTGGTTCCACAGGAGAGAAGCCTGATAACTAAAAAGAGCTGCCTCCCATTCTATTTTTTGAAATTCTAGGAACCACTAGTAAACCTGCAGATTGAAAGCGAAGTGTATAATGGTCCTTTGGTTTCCACTGAATCAATCAACAGATATATACACATCACACATTAGAACATCAACTAGAACTTGTTGTTTTCTATCACAGCCAGAGCTTCTCAATTTGAACTGTAGCTCAAATGAAAGTCGCTCTGCTCTCTGTTTCTCACAATGAGGCTGATGAACCTTAAAACCTTCATCTCCTTCCTTGCAGGGTAAACATAAGTTATAGTTGTTGCATAGTTGTCAGTCTCTAATCTATAACCCTGTAATCCATTTTCACCTGAATTTACTTCAGGTCAGAAGTTCCCCTGCTGCTCTGCGAATGTGACGTCAAGCACCTCCATATGGAATGGGTCTGACCTAGCAAACATTTACATTTTACATTTAAAGTACAAGCACCAGTTACGAGAACTAGCAGGAGAGCCCTGCAGTTCTTTGTTTTGGCCACAGGTGGCAGTATTGTTAAAAAAAAAAAACTCTGTAATGCCACCTTTAAGGCCAGTGTTTGAAGTAACAATATAATAACACAATACAGGCCTATTTTCAGTAATGGTACAAGCTAAGTAATTACTTTCTTCATTATAGTAACATCCTAACGTTACTTAAATATAGAGCAGCACATAACCTTAACTCAAACAATTAAAGTGAGATTTCATAAAAGCACATTCTGTTATTCAGACACTTCCCACAACATTCTGTTGACCATTACATGTACACTCTGCAACCACATTTTAGCTTGTCTGTTGCTTTGATGGATAATGGAACAATAAGTTGTACATGCAGGAACACTGAGGCACTAATCAGAGTGAAGAAGACTAAATTAAAAATAGAATGCAAGCGAAGTATGAGATTGTTTAATAGACTCATCTGCTTATTGAATTCTTAATCATAAAGGATGCTGCTTGACTCCCATCAACTTGATAGCTCTTTACAGGAGCCGGGGGATCTGGGAGTTCATTTGGACAAATAGGTTACAGAACTCTGATTAGTTGCTCTGCCTAGTGATTCTCCGTATCACAACAAGGTGAAAGATCAGCATAACCTTTTAACTGACAAAATAGACCTTCAGCCTGCAGAGGATATACAGCATCTGCCAGAAGTGGATTCACACATAATCTAGATAAATACTCAATTCAAGTTTATCACCTGTTTGTGTTTCCAGGTTTTTATCCACCTGGTTAATACAGTGTTTATGGATGTCCTATGGAGATCTGTCGGACTTTGGACTCAAAGATAACGTCCTGTGATTAAGAGAAAATAGTAGATTGAATGACAGATGAGTTATTTGGCTAAACAGATATCCTGTAATGTCTTTCCATCTCAATGGCTTTCTATCATGTTGTCGAACCACGTCCTTTGGCAAAGTTCATATAGGTAAGACACATTACTGCAGTATCCGACCAGGTATCTTCCTTCTTCAAGATAATATTTCATGTACAGGACATTCATTTTCTAGCCATCTTCAGTGGGTAAGACAGCACCCATCTTTGCTCATCCATCATTTCCTGACCTTCAGCACAGTGTCCTGATGGCTGCCCGGGGCACAGAGAGGGTGACTAATGTCGTTTCAGCCGCCACCTTCTCGCACCAGAGGCCTCTGATATCCTTCCCGTATACGTGGCAAGCGTCTACAGATTCCTATCACAGCTCCGGGCTTTAATTATTCACACTGCTTGAATCACTTGCTCATCAGGGAGGATGTCATTCATTCCTCCCCCCTGCTTGCTTATCTATCTGACAGCTTGACTTAATGTCAGCTGGGTTTTTTTTATTTATTGTTTAGTGGGAAATGATTGTTTGAGCTCGCCCAAATGTCTGGTTAAATTAGTCTGATATATTTCTATGGAAGTTTCATATCAAGCCCCACAGAAAAGTTCTCCACAGTTTCCTGATTTTTATCCTGCCGAATTTCATTCCCCTAAAATCCAACCTTGATCTCCTTCTGTAATGGTGACACGTTGTTGAAAGTTGAAGGACGAATGGCAAACTCTTCCCAGATTTCAAAGTCCCAGCTAGACGTTGACGCTTTAGCATGATGACATGAACATTTCAAATCATTAACTTCACAGACCTGCTTAGATGACTGCAGATACTTTGACCTGGCAAGACAAATGAAATGCTTTAAAGTGCAGTTTGATTGAGACACACTATAAAAAGGCTACATGATCCATCAGTTTATGTTCATTTGAAGCAGAGATAAATATTAAATTGAAAATCAAACCATAAATAAATATCCTTATCGACTTGCAAAAGGTGTTGTTATATGTCTTAACAGCAATATCAGCTGACAGTTACTGTCAATTTCTGGTAATTCCTGCTTGTAATACAGTGTACCTCTGTGGTTTACCACCGCCATTGGATGTATGTTTCCAGCCGAGCTGGGGTCTGAAATCTTTTCATTTAACCCAATTTCTTTGAACTGATGCTCAAAGAAATCAACGGCAAGTTCATTTCACCCACTTTACATTTCGGTGTTGCTAATCCCCCAAAGTGAGACTCTGGATCCTATTTCTTCCTGACAGGTCCAGGACACTGCAGGCTCATTTTTTTTGGCTGTTGGGATGAGGATGAGCCTGAGGGGGGTGGTGGGAGGTTGAGGACACAGAATGACCTGCCAGATTGGCTAGCCGATGGAGCTGTCACCAGGGGCCGAGATGTGAAGATGTTTGGGGAGTTGGCGTTAGCAGCTCAAAAGATAAGCATCAGTGAGAATATGAGATGTGCGATTATAATCTTTCACAGGAAGTCAGGCTATACCATTGCAGATGAAACCACAGGAGAGAGGCTGACCTTGTGCGCTAGTGCTGTATCGCTTTTTGGAAAGGGGCCCCAGCCTCACACCCACTGCAGACAGGAAGATGATTCTGCATACAATTAGTCTAGTAAAAGCAGACAGGCAGTAAAATTGTTGCTGGCAAGAAGTGGTCTAAAATAGTTCTAAAATTGTCAAGTAAACCCAAAATAACTTTGTTTACTTGCCAGTTTTAACTATAAGTTAAATTCTACCCTTTTACTGTATGGTTGTTTTCATTAGTATCATTAGTTTCATTGGTATCATTAGGCCTTGCAGTGCTGGGGTTTGCTTTACCAGAAGTCAGAATAAAATCCATCTAGTTTTTGCAACAACATATCCACATATACAGAAAAGAAAGGAGGCAAAAATACAGGAAAATCAAAAACATATTTTTCACAAATAATTTAAATACATTTATATGTTCTAAACTTATCAATGTATTGTCAAGAGGAAATTAACTACAGCATGTTTAAAGGGCCCTAAAGTAGCAGTTGTAATTCAAACTCAAAAAATCAAAGCTCAGAAACTATGTCATGCAGGTCATTAGGTCTACAACCTCCTTCTAAATCCTTTTTTAAAGGGGTCATAGAATGATTCTATAGGGTATTTGGTGCTGGTCCTCAAGGTCTCTGAATAGAGTGTGTAACATTAGTTGGGCTGAAAATGGCATTTGCTGTTCTATGAGCCCTAATGCAAGCATGGTTAAAAGCCCCAGAATGAAACGACATTTAAACGATATTTAGACTAGCTGTGCACTGATTGGTTGGTTTACAAAGAGCGAAGCTGCTGAGCAAAGAAGCATCATAGCAACAAGCACTCACTCACTGAAACATCAAACTGTTGATATGGTAGGGTGACCAGACATCCTCTTTTTCCCAGACATGTCCTACTTTTCATACCTAAAAATATGTTTCGGGGGGGGGGGGGGGGGGGGGGGTTCAATATCGTCCTGGATTTTAATCGAATTCAGCATAACCGGGCGGTACTTTCTCCGTGCATCCCTAAAAACACTGCATTTACGCCTATGGTTCTGGCTCATTTTCAATAGAGAAACTGTCTGCTTTTTAATTCTTCTAAACGAAACCCCAATTGTAGGCTAAAAGGCTAAACTGGTGTCTACCTATATCTATGTTCTATGTCTGTTGGGCTGTTCTGTCTGTCAATTTCAGGGCGTGACAAAAGTACAGGCCCGAACCAAATTAGGCAACATCCCCGAATTGATGTCAATTTGGGACTTCGTTTGAATTTGCCCATTTCATGGTGAACGTTTAGAATTGTGAGATTTGCAGGGAAAGGATGTTTTGATGAGGTTTAACTTCTCTCTATGTCCATTTCACCCACTGAACTATCATTATTCATCTATGACAATGGAACTCGGTTTTGCGTTCTATGACCCCTTTAAAATTTGAGGGTCCATAATCTCTTCAAATTTTGTTGGTTCTAAAGAGTCTTGAAAGGGGTTTTTAACAAGCCTTTAAATATTATCATATGTTTTTTTAATATAAAGCTGATAAAAATAGGACATTCTTGCAGTTTTCATGTATCCTTAAGCAAACTTTGGATCATAATTCAATGACAGAACGAGGCTAGAGAAAATAAATCAGCCTCAGTTTTGTTTTTTTATCTTCCATACATAACAAATTAAGGAAAATGCATTTACTCTATTTCTGTAAAAGTTAAATTTCTTTCTTTATTCTAAAATCTGAAATTAGAAATAAAATTTCTGTTACTTTATTGAATCATAGAAAAAGATCTTTTTTCTGTGGTATGTACAACAAAGTG
This sequence comes from Cyprinodon tularosa, assembly GCF_016077235.1. Taxonomy (NCBI): domain Eukaryota; kingdom Metazoa; phylum Chordata; class Actinopteri; order Cyprinodontiformes; family Cyprinodontidae; genus Cyprinodon; species Cyprinodon tularosa. The sequence continues at coordinate 360,134 of NW_024039305.1, read as the reverse complement.
ATAAGCTCTGCCCGGTTGGGCGGTGTAAAGAAAATCAATACAGCAGAAATAATTCTATAGATTTTGTTGATCTCTGGTCTAGATGAAGTCTATAACAAAGCTACTCGCACTCTGTTTTATTTATTTATTATTATTTATTTTCTCATAGTAACTTCGCCTCGTCTGTTCCTGGAGAGAAATATTAACTGTGCTGCTGCCTTCAACACCTTTGATTATAGATGTTCGAGATCAGCCTGTTTTCCAGTGTAGTCCTGCTTTTCTGACCGAGACTGCCTGGATGTGCTCTCTTCATCCTCTGACATGGGAGGTGGCTCGGAGCCCGACTGCCTGGCTGTGTGTTTCCTGGACGGGCCGCCTTTTACAGCTGCTTTTTGTATCTCTGCTTCTGTCTCCTTGAACCCCAGTCGGCCTCAGCAGATGGCCGCTCACACTGGACCTGGTTCTGCTGGAGGTTTCTATCTGTTAAAAGGGAGATTTTCCTCTCCACTGTCGCTACAAGCATGCTTAGTGTGAGGGATTGCATTCGAGGCAATGAAACGATGCAATCAAAAGGTTTTCCTTAGATAGAAAACTTAATCAATTTGACTGTATGATTTGGTGAACTGTAAAATGCCTTAAGTTGACATGTGTTGTGAATTGGCGCTATATAAATAAACCCAATTGAATTTAATTTAATTTAAGGCAGGGTACCTAGAGAGAACTCACGCCTGCACTGGGATAACACACAAACACCACACAAAAGCACAAGACTGCAGTATCACAAGGTTACACTTTGGAAAGACTGCCCAGTATAGCCTAACTGAAGTATTTTATTTAAGTCTATTCTCTTAGATATGGGGAGCCAGTGGATTAGGACTGGGGGGATGTGCTCTACTTTCTTAGTTTGGGTAGTATTTCCTGTTTGGTATCAGCAATGCAATGCCGCTAAAGTGGTTTCCTTAGATGCTGAGTGCTTTGTTAGCTGGCATTATGAACTAAATCTATCTGTAATGAGGTTTTCAGGGAAAATGCTTTGAAAATGTAACAATGCTTCATTGATAAACAAAATTTTATTTTATTTAAATGGGTGACTCAGGATCAGTGCAAGCAGTAAAAGAGTCCTTTAAGTTAAGAGAAAGCTTCAAATGTAATTGGTTTCATGGGCACTTTCTCTGGACTAGACCCATTATTGGACCAAGAAGTTTGTCCTTTATCCTCAAAGAGGTTTTGTCTAGACAGAGTCTGAGTGTTTACATGGCTGTTGTTGTCATGTTTGTCTCTGTGATGGACTGGTGACAAGTCTAGAGTTTAGACCAGGAAATGTTAACAAACCGGGGCCCTACCCCATTTGACGCTGCAAGTGGGAGAAGGTATGGACAAATAGTGGATACAGTTAAAAAAATTATATATTTTAAACAGCTATATTTTTCACCTGGTTTTACCTTAAAGTAAGGATTTAATGTTTGCCCCTTCATCACTACTGTTGGCCTTTTTTTGCAGATAGCCAGATAAAACAATTTCACAGCTGTCAAGGAAATCCTCAGAAAACAACTCTAAATGATTTGTCTGTTTTTGAGCTCTACTTAACAGCCAGTTCCCTTTTGGGGTAAAAAGACATCTCTATATGATGCCTTTTCAGAGGTGTTACAGTGTAATGTTTATTTATGATAAATCTGTCAATGTGCTCTTAGGTGAAACCTATTTGGAGCCGTTTACAACATCTCTTGGTGTTTCTTCTTGGAAATGAAATGATCGCACTAAAGACCAACAGAGTTTTGAAAGGTTAAGCTTTAATTAAAAGTCGTCACACATTCAAATTGGGGTTCAGCTTTTTGTTTGATGCAGAAATAAAAGCAGATGGCAACTGGAAGAGTAAATGTCACGCTGCATCCTTTTTCTATCCGATAGAGCAGAAGCTGAAATGTCACCTCAACAGAAACACCTGATGCTGTGACAGACAGCTGCAACTCTGATTAAAAGAAGCCATGTTCAGATTAATAATAGATTTTTCTTTGTAAGGTAAAAATACTGCCTGGCATAAAGAAGGCAGATGTCAAAAACCAAAGCAAGGAAGCATTACTGACTCTTTACAAGGCAGACTGAAGTTTTCTGATAAATATTTTGTTCATTCTGTTCAAAGACATTATTTTTTCTTATTAAGATCATCACCATCAGATCACATACACAGAGGACAAAGCCTCCTACATTGTTTTAAACAGACCTTTAGTTATAGGGCAGTAAGCCACCACACAGGAAGTCATTTTAGGTTGCAGTGGGCTGCTCGGCTCTCAGAAACACTTGAAGCCACTCGAGTGTTGCTGTTCGTAGTACAGGAGAGGAAGAAAAACTGCAGACTTTTTATTTCTGTAACCGAATACAAACCAGAGACGCAGAGTTTACTGGATACCCGCTGACACAGGTGTGCTGTTTGTTCAAGCCTTCAGAAAGGGTAGGCACACTGGATTTTATTTATAATTAATTTGAGTTTGGATCTCTAAAAGAATTAGAGATTTAAAAAGACGAACTGACAGTAAGTTTTTATTTCAAATGGACATACAGTTATACAAAAAGGGGAAAATATGGTTTGTTCAAATGTATTTATTAAAATCATTTCCATTATTAATGAATATTTCTTTGCAGCTTGGCTAAAGTAGTTTATTTTATAGTCAGTCATACATAGATTTGTATTTTTAAAGACTTTTCATGAACCAAGAAGCTTTTTCATCACAAATGAAATGGACATTTAAAAAGAAATAATAAAGCAATGTATCCTGTTTCTTGCGGAGCGATGCACTCTTGCCATCACCGTAACCTTTAGCTCCCTAAAGAGGTCCTCCATCAGATTTAAGTCAGGACACTCCAAAATGTAATTATATCATCCAGTCACAATAAAAGAAGTTCATCCATTTTAAAAGGTTGCATTAAACCTTAAATCTGCCATAGGTTTGAATAAATCTGGGCCTCACGGTGGATTTCTAATATATAAACATGTGTGTAACACCAGCAGAGCATAATCAATACGCCTTCTACCCACAGTGCATCCTCATTCAGTCTTGTTAATATAAATTCTCCACAGACTAAACCTTTACTGCCTCTCTTCAGTGAATGATTTCTTGGTGCATAAAGCAAAGCTAGGTCGTGAATCCCTAGGAGGTCAGGTGGTTGAGATCCTGCAAAATCCTCTGCACCATTTTCCATGAGGTCAGAGTTCATTTTACCAGAGTAACTGCTCAGCCTTAGATGCTAACTCCTTTCATATAATCCCTCCTTTTTTTCCATACACCTCCTATCACCCCGCTCTCCATGTCTGAGTAAGCTCTGTAAAGAAGCCAGGCAGCCCCACTGAGTGCTGTAACTGACTGCCAAAACCCATACCAACACTACTGAGAAAGAGTTTTCCTTTAGAGATATGAGCTCGTGGCCTTTAAATGCTGGTATTTATTTTATTTTTGATTTTTTGTAACTTGTCCTAGCATCCATTCTCACGGTTGCTTTCCTTTTCTTCTTAATGTTTGAAGCAAACACAGCTAAGTAAATTTAAAAGCTGGCACCTACTGTACTTCTTTTATGTCATGATAACAACTTTAAAAAGGACAAGAAATTTAAAATGTTTGACCAAAAAAACTACTTCTAGTCAAAGCCATCTGATCAAAGCCATCTGACAAGAATTAATTTACAGCATTCCCATTTGCATTTTTCAACTTCGACCTTCTGCCTGTATGATAAACTAAAAATATCCCAAAAAACTTTGTTTAAAATATAAAATAACTCCATAGCTTTAATTTAACCCAGAAAAAGGAAATAATTCATTCTGCTGCTAAGGTAGTGTCAATGCAGTTATTAAAAAAATATATTTTTAGCACTTGTATGATGTTATTTTTAACTTTCACATCTGCCTATTCACATTTGCTATCCCAGTATTTATAGAATAACACAGGTGTTATAAACTGATATTAGGTGGTTGGTGAGTCAAGCTACGGGCTTTAATATCCAGCCTGCTGCTTTACAGACATCAGTAAGTTAGCCTTTATTTAGACAGCATTGCATAAATAAATGTTTAATGCAAAATGCTGCAAAAAAAGCATTTTCATTAAGACCCTTAATCAGTGAAACATAATTCAAAATCAATAACAAACAGCTATTTTATATATGGTAAATAAAGAAAGAAAACTATGTACATCGGTTCCAATGTATGAAATTATATGGAATTATTAAAAGGATAAATAATGGATTAAAATGAATGACAGTTAAAAAGTTTGAGTATTAAAAGTAGGTCTATTTTTTTTTTTTTTTTTTTTAGTATATACCGTAATACAATTCCTGTTTTAGTTTGCACAGGTGTGAATTCCAACATTCTGAGCCAGAAATATTTCCAAACAGCCATATTTTTGGTTTAAATGTGGGAACTGCTCTTTCAGCCTGCAGTGCACAGCAGCAGAGAAGTAGGGGCAGCATTAATGGCAGTATTGCATCGATATTAAACTGTCCACCTTTAAACCATAAGAACCTTAAGTATGATGGAAGATATTTATGGTTTAAAGTCATACATCTATATAATCTTAGTATACCTAGGAACAGGTTAAAACTAATGTGATAATTCAAGCTTTTGCTAACTTGGATGTTTTTATATTTGATAGCGGTGCGCTTATTTTAATTTGTTAAATGATACTGTGGTCCAAACCTTTGTTTGCTTGTTTCTCTGACAGTTCTACAAGGCCTTATTATTCCCTGTCTTAAAGTACAAACATGTGATGTATTCCCTTATGGTCATAATAGTTTTTAACCCCATGATTAAATTATTGGATATCCTACTGTAAAAGGGGGCATGTATAGATAACTTAAGTTATGATATTTATCACTTTTTTTATGCACAAATTAATATCTCTATGAATTTGCAAGATGCAGCTTGACTCCAAGGTCTGTTTTAAAACAATTTATATTGACCGCTTAACTGTAAACATAGCATAAAACTGGTTAATGTGCAGTTTAATAGATCAACATTCACATTACTACCAGGTTGTTTTCTAAATGTGAAAATAATGTCAACTCTTATTAAGATTACTTACTAAACTAAACTGTGATATTTTAGGAAATGTTTAATTGGATCCGAGATGCAAATTTACTCAAACCTGATTTAGAATTAGCTCTTTTTAGATTTGCCAGATGAAAAGCCTGTGTAAAAAAAATGCACAAGACTGAAAGTAAGCTTTAAAAAGGGAATACATTTCTGAATATAAGACATGAGAAACTTTTTTTATCTGATAAAGCTTTGCCATAAAAAGACCTAAAGTAGACTGAACTGAAATAAAAATGCTGGTATTGCTTCATCCTTCAAAGCTTACAAGATCTCTTTGTATGCTTTGTCTCGAGAAATTTCTGTTATAATTTCTACCTTGTGACAATAGTTAAATATTCACGGATATATCTTTACTTTTAATAGTTTCAGCAATATATTATGTATATATTCAACCAGAAAAATAACCTATTTTGCAACATATTATAGGAATTGAAATCGAGTTAGGATGAGTAGATAACAGAACATGATAGATGTTTGAATCTGTAGATAATGTCAAAACATCAAATTAAAGAATTTAATTCAGAGTCCTCCAGATGTGAAACGCAATAGACTGCACCGCCGACAAAAGCAGCAGGGAACCACAAACAGCTCAGCGTGTCGCTTCTAAAGACCTCATTCCTCTGCATGTCTGACTGCTGAGGAAGACAAATCCAAGAACAAACCGAGTTGGAAGGACACATTCTTTAGCAGAACACCCAACTAATGATGTTTTTCATTTCTGTTTCTCTCCCTCGTTAGCCACCGAGAGAAAGAACAGCCATGAGTTTGCTCTTATAATGGTGAATTATGGTGCTCCAATACACACTGGTTCCACATGAGTGTTCCTACAAGGAACTTTCAGAGTCAATGGAAACTTTTAACAATTATAGATCAGCTGCATATAAAACACAGAAACCATAAGCATTGTTTTCAGCGCATTGACTGTAAATTACAGCCATTATTCTAATCCACAACAGATCATTGTTAAAATTGTTGACTGATTGGTTTGTGTGTTGCATTCCTGTGGTATATTTATAGATTCTGTTGTTTTGGTTGGCTTGTATTTGTGTAAACTATATTCAATTCTTCAAAGTAAGTATTGCAATACCTAGAGGACATAGGGTTGCAGTTCCTTCCAATTAAGCTTGAATTTCTCGTAGTTATGTGCTGCTTAAATAAGCACCTGAAATAAAAATTAAATGTAAATAGCGGTAGCTTGATTTGGTCTTAGAAGAACATTATATGTAATAACACAGATATTAATCTTGATTCTATCTGTCAAGCATTTTTTTTTTTGCACCATGAGTCATTATCGTGTATTTTTTAGTATTACTTCATACCCTGCAGAACCCAGCAATCACTTTAGATGTGGCTTTAACCATTGGAAGTGACGGGGTAAACTCTGCTAAGGCCAACCGTACACACTGCTAATTATAAATTAGAGAGACAGTTTAGTCTGACTAGCATTATTGGGACCGTAGGAGGAAGCTGGGGTATGAATGGAGAACACACACTCCATGCAGAAAGACTCTAGGCTAGAATTTAAACCTCAGGTTGAGTGAGAGACGAGCTGCCTCCCAGGTTTCCCCTGCAGACCAGCCTGTAGTTCTCAAGAGCTGAGAAATGTGTTCTGACAAGTCTGCAAGAAAAGAATGACAGAATCTTTTTTTTTCTTCTTCTTTTTTTTTTGCACCCTGTTTGAGAGTCCTCACAGTTTGGTCTTTTTTTTTTCCACATCATCTTGTCAGAGTTTTTTCTTTGGTTTGATCCTGTGTCCAAAACCCACAATGAGAAATTTTAAATAGGCATGGGATCATTTAATGTATAGAGACCAGTGTTTGCTATTAACCAAACATTAGAGCTAATTTGGAAGTTTTCCATAATTGAAAAAAAAAAAGGTTAACGTGTAACTTTATAGCAGCAAAGGCTAATTACATTTTGGCTCCCATTTTATACATTATTGCAGCTCCCTGTTGCTGCTCATATGCTTTTCAGCCGTAACACATTTTAAACTAATCATGGCGAGGAACATCCGACTTCTCAAACAATTGGAATTCCAGCTAATTCTTCCAGCTCAAAACCTTTAAAAAATAATTGTTCTGAAAACAAATGGAGCAGATTGGGATCATTACCAACAATGATGAGCTTTATTTTTACTGATACAAATAAACTGATGGGTTTTATTATGTTCAAATCCCTGTTTGCAGGTCATTAAAAAGCCATAAAAAATCCATTCTAAAATATGTATAAATATTTCATCCATTAACAGGCATGGCAGGCATGTTGAATTTTTGAGGTTTTGTTAGTGAGAGACAGAGAGGTTTAAAATTCAAAAATTCAAATGTCTGAATTTAAATGACATGCATGAATAACTGTGCATGCAGCATTAGAAGGCTAAGAGTAGCATTAGCATGACAGTTTAGCTCAGGCTGCTAAATATTACAATGTATTTTGACTAAAACAGTGAAACCTGTTAATAGCATAATGTGGTAAAACTCCACTGATCAACATCGAGAATATAAAAATATAGATTCATTTAAATAAGGACTGACTCACCGAACAGGGACGTCTCTGCTCTAAACTAGTTTATTAAAAAGCTGAAAGCAGACACTTTAAATGGTCGGTTCAGATTATTTTTGTCTTATTTTGCATCCAATTTGTATTTGATAGATGATCAACTTCACATTCCCAGGGACTTATAGTGTTCAATTAGCTGGCACTGACTCTTTGCTCTACCCTATTTTTTTTCTCTGAAATAAAAGGGTTTTTTGTGCACAGTTTAGTTTTGTTTTGTTAACATTAACTTTTTTTAAGAAATGAAATGCAAAAAGTTTATTACGGTTTAAAGTGTGTTACTTTGAGACAAACAGAGCAAAGATTCTGCATGTATTATAAAGCAACAAAAAAAGCAATGCCACATTATACAGCTTGTCTCGCTGTGATCCACAATCTCTTTTACAAGAGAGATCTGTCTTGATGAAACACATGCAAAATTACAAAATCTTATTTTCCTCACATGTATATATGGTCTTGATCTTCTCTCATTCTGTTTCTTGTAAGGTAGAAAATGTATGGATCAGGCTCATCTTTTTTTCTTTTTTCTGCTTCTTAATTAACCAAATACAGGCAAACAAATCTCTTGGTTCTGAGGTGTACAACTTAAACCTTTAGGGAATTACTGTATCTAAACAGTATTTATAATGTGCCTCAGTGGTCAACACCTGGGTCTTTTAATGACCTAACCATATTTAAACTAGGAAATAGTTTAACCACAATAAACACAACTTGCAATATAGGCTAATTACGCTACAGTTCACATTATATATCATAATGTAGCCTCATGTAGCTGCTGATGTTGTTTTACAGTCAGAAGGGATTCAAAGTTGACCTTGCCCAAACCTCCAACTTTTCAAACAGTTAAAAAATGTTGAAAACTGTACAGTTTAACACTGAGATCGCTGACGTCAGCACAAAACACCATAAAGGGAAACTATTGAAATGTTGAAACCTTTTGACATTTACACTGCAAACTAAAATCTCTGTGGAGTTTTTTTATGCAATAAACTGGCAGCTCCAGTCTAAACAAATGTCATGTTTAGACTAGAAGAAGAAACATCATAATTGCTTTGCTTAAACAGGGTATCAATCCAACGTAAACTGGAAAAAACCAGAATTAGAACGTATAAAATATTTGGGTAACTATTTTTCTCCAGGATTCAGAGGAAGACTTCAGAAGAAAAAACATTTACATGGAGAAAAGGAAAATAAAGTGTATTTAAGTACATAATATACTCAAATGTTTTTTTTTTGAAAAGACCATATAGGCTAGTCTCTGATAGGAACCTAATAGCGATAAAAATTATTTTAGGTTTATTAATATACATTATTTAACTAGATTATATTTCTGGCAGCTTTGTGAGATTATTGTGAGTTATTTTCTAACATCTTCCGAAAGGTTCTACTTTTAATTTACATTTTCAGTCCTTTTGTAGTATGTAAACCGACTTTTAATATCAGCAGTTACAGAATTTTATCATTTCGGACTTTATATACAATGATGTTTAAATACATTTTGTACTTAGACCTGAAATTATTCATAGTCCAGGCTGATCTAGATTGAAAGATTTTTCGCATCTAAGTTAATCTTAACAATTGAAAATTAGTTTAAAGTGGGATATTTTAAACTAATCTGCGCCTTTTACAGAGGTAAGACAACGCATCCCCCAGACGGGCTCTACAGAAGCTGAATTTTCCTTTGGGGATTATAAATGAATTGAAATGAATTAAACTAGATTGAATTAATTGAGAAAGGGAAAGATTAAGGTGCTGGTACGGAGGCCTTCCAAGTTTTAAAATGTGAAGCTCGTCACTAAAGATAAATGGTCAAGCTTTCTGTGGAAACATGTATAAAGCTTATCAGCATTTATAAGATAATTTGTCTGCTTTAATGTCAATGTAAATATTGATTATGATAATCAAGAAGGATATAAATGGTTGTAAGGGAACAAGGATTAAAAAAGGATTGATGAATTCTGTTTTTTTATTCATATTTATCTCACCTATCAAACACCAGCTTTTTGGTTAAAGGGATCAAATCTTAGGTTTAAACCTATTTAGTGTAATTAGTCTCTTATTACAACTGTAGGTCATTTGCTAGATGATTTGAAAATCAAGTGCAGCTGTGATAAAAAAATTGTATGTTCTTATACATAAATTAATGTTCCTAAACAAAAAAATAACAGTTTATTCAAATGATTTTGGAGGCTGGGCTCATCATGATTTAAAATACCTAATTTTCTATGATGTCTCTGCAGTTTCTTCATGTGAGTCTGAACAGAGATGAAGAACTTTGTGGTTTCTGCAGCCTGTTGTAGTCGCGAACATCAAACCCATTTGTCCAGCTATACCATCGCTGTCCGTTATCCGACACTCGGACACATGATCGCTTTCCTCACTGAAGGGGCAAGCTAATTTTTTAATGTTGGGATGCAGAATACTGCACAATGTTAAAATTATACACTCTGACTCAAAACCTTAAAAAAGAAAAATCCCTCGAGGAAGAGCATGTTATGTTGCAACACTTCACAACTTCCTGTGCTTTTCAGCAAGTGCAGATTTAGACTAAAAAAAAAAAAACAGCTCAGAATATCTTTGCTGTACATTCCTTGACATAAATACCAAAAACAATCCAAGCGTACTGAAACGGCAGGCTGCTATGCCTTTTAATAACGAAGGTGAATTTCTCTGTTTGCAGGACCACTTCAAAGAAAGCAGGAACAGAACTCAGACATGTGGGGACTTTAACACCATGATGGAGCCAGAGTATGATGTGGTGGACGACCATGAAGAGGTGCACAACGTGTGCATACTTCCTGCAAGGCCTATAAATGATGACAGAATGTATGCAGGTAATAAAATGGACTCATAGTTTTGCAGGCAGATCTAATAATGCATCTTATTCCTCCTGCTAAGCTGATTTTAAGTATAGCAGAAAAGCACATTTAAATATTTATATTATTCTGAAATGGAATAGAAGAGATAACGCTTTTTTCATTATTATAGCTTACATTTATTGAAGGAACAAACATTTAGTAAATGTAGAAGAAGGAAAACTATATCTAATCTGTGACGAATTATTGAGTGTCAAACTAAATGAATAAGAGCATACATACAGCTGAAAGTACAAATTTAGAATGATGCAACTATTTCACACATTAAATATGGTTATTCCGTATTATCGAAATTATTCAGATTTAGATACAGTTCCTTAGAATTTATGCTTTTTAAACTGCATGGCTTCAGCTGTTTTTTCTTCATTGAGTTTCCACAATAGTCTGCTAGATCTTTGACCTAATCATCCTGACAGAACTTCTATCAAACTAATATTATAAACTCTATAGAAATTTTGGAAGTATGTTTCAGGTCTATGTCATTTAAGTAAACCATTAGTACCTAAACGGCCTGTCCTTTGAAATGTTGTTTGAGGATGTTTTTCTTCATGATGCCATCTCTGCGGTAAACGTTATGTGTCCCTATTGCAAGAAAGCAGCCACACAACATGATGCTAAATGTTGGGATAGTTTTCTCAGGGCTGCAAACTTCTCCTTTGTCTCACAAATGTGTCAATCTTTTTATTTTATTTTACTTTTTCAGACCACAGGGCATATTTCAGACAAGTAAAGCCTTTATCTGACTTTAGAGTAATTCAGCTTTTTATGTTGCTTTTGGATTAAAGCACAGTCTGTTATTAGATACACTGATCTCTGGGACACAGAACGTCTCTCCTGTCTAATGAGCACTTGTATAGCTCTATAGTTGAAATTTAAATAGCTGGTTGATTTCTTTTGATTTTCTCATGATGTCATACAATTGATGTGGGTTCTATTTTGGTGATGCTATAAAATTCATCCAAAGTTACGACTTAATTTAACTCGGATGTTGTGTAAACCTGCCACAGTTTACAAATCATCACCTTAGACCAGGGTTTCCCAAAGTGTGGTGCCACTACTGGATGCATCAGATGAAAAATTTTAAAACAATAAAGAAGCGTGAATAAAAATTTCCTTTGCAAACGTTCATATTCAAACAGTTACTTTAAAAAACAAATACAATTTTGTTCACAGGAAATGTATTTAATTAGAAGGGTGCTTTTCTATGCTTAATTTTAAGATGCATTATAGAGAAAGTTATGCTTCCATGCATTGTAGTAGTCAGCAGCTCTCCTTCATGGAATTAAACTACTTAGAATTTCTATTTGCGGTGTAAATTGTGAGTCAGATTTAGATCGAGAAGCAGGTACAGGAAATAAACAAGGAGAGAAAACACGGTGATAGATTATCATGAATCTACCTTTAGAGACATTTAAGGTTTTCTGTGGAGGTTTGACTGATTTAGTGTATTCTCCTTTCTCTTGCTGCACCTTGAAATCCGAAACAGGACAGTGACGCAGACTTCTAAGGACAGAAACTTTTAAAACAGGGGTGACACTGTATTATTTGGGGGTGGGGGGTGAATATATTAGGGTTTAATTAGACTACAAAAAACTAAAAATTTTACACAAAATCTATATTGCTTATATTAAAGTTGTTTATTTTCCAAAATGTATACAATTATGTACTGTAAAATGTATTACAAATGAAGTATGCAGGACAAATAAAAATGAAGAAGTACTCAAAGTGCTCCTTGGACTAATCTAATCTAGTAGTAAAAAAAAAAACTTAAGGTAAATTTGGACCCATCAAAACAAGGCAGAACAAGCAGTTCTGCAGATTTAAATGTGTACCACAAGAAGAAGAATAATAGAACAAGAAAACAAAAAAAAAATACAGCCCTTTAAAACTGACTATAGTTTACCCCCTGCCCAGTGATTTGACAACACCAAGTTCACAGAAACAATTAGAAAGGCAAAACTCTTCAGTTCAAGTGAGATGAAGCAAAATGTTTTGCAAAGTCTTCCATATTTAGGGAATATGGCCTCCTCAACTCAACACTGAGTATTCCCAGGTGAATTAATCTATCATCTGTTACTGTTGTTGACTTAATGTGAGTTTTTATTATTCTAAGGGCAGAGAAACTTCTGTTGAACGGGATCTTGTTGGGGATGCTGTGTGTAACTTTATTGCAATTTTATTCAAAGTTCTTATTTTATTTCCAAAACCTGTTATAATGATTTTTTTTATGTTATTTGAGCGATGAAACATGTTGGCTATAAAAAAAAAAGTTTTATTTGTTTAAAAACTGTTTAAAATTTAAGGTGTGGGAAATAGGGGGTGAGTCAACCTGGTTGGGACAGAGAAGAGGGTGCACAGCTAAAAAAGTTTGGGAACCGCTGCCTTAATCTGACATCAATTACTGTTTGATGAATTTGGCTGATAATTATTGGAGCAGTTAGGTACATTTGGGGTGAACAGTCAATCCTTTATTATAAAGAAGTAAATACATAATATAATGACGTTGCTGCTGCCGTACAGTGATATACAGTATGTGGTCATGGTTTAACAAAATACTATGAATTCAACACAACTGATCCCAGAAGATTAAAAAAGCACATCAAGAGCATCAGAACCTCTTCAAAGACATGATTTCTCTCACCGTGGTACACATGTGCGTTTTTAAAACACCAATATACATGGCAAGAGAGCCATTGAAAGCAGCTTTTAGCCCATAGTCTGTGGCTGAGTTGGTGCGTATGATTAGAACGAGTCTAAATGAAGCTTTGGAAAAAGGAGAAAGTAAAAACAGCAAGGCTAAATAGAGTGAGAGCTCATGCTGAGCGAGCATGATCTGCTAGTGGGTCTCCAGGGCCATCTGTTGGCTGAGTCAGACTGCAGGAGATTACAATTATCCAGGAGCCGAGGAGGAGGAGAGTGTAATAGAAACAGACAGACTTTTCTCTCCTGCGTGGATGTGGATCGCAGCCAGAGGCTTCGCAGCTGCATGTCTCCCACCATATACACAATGTGTCTCTTAAATGTTTACACTTGCAGCACTCTCCGAGGGTAATGAGTGTGATCTTTTTTTTTGGTGCACAACTGGGACTGGGACAGACTGAGTCCCAGGAATGATGCGGACTCAGAGAGTTTTAATAACAGCTATAACTCAAATCTGATGTCTGCCATTACTGATATAAATCTGGAAATAACATTATGATTTGCTTTCAAGACAGGACTCTTCCAAGGCCATCATCTCCTCAAAGCCATCCATCAATCACTAAAGTAAGCCCTCTTTTCATTGCTTTTTTTTTTTATGTTCAGCAGCACCACTGTACAGCCTTTACTCTATTTTTTATTCTGCCCTCCAATCAATCAGCGCCGACCCCTTCCTAGATGTCCACCCAGAGAGATCCCCCCCATTAAAGGTAAACTAGACTGGCACATGTCTGGTACATACCATAAATGTTTCAAAAATTGATATGCAGAGCTCTTTTTAATGCTTTATCATGTTATATCCACAAAATTCTATGTATTACATGTGGATTGAATATCACTGAAAAAAATAAATGATGCAGAATTTTCAGGAGAAAAACCACACACTGTAAAAAAAAAAAGAAATAAAACAAGCTGAGAATTGTGCCCTTCATTTGTATTTAGCCTTCCTGAACTAACACTTGGTAAACCTACTTTTCATTTTTATCACAGCAGCAAATCTTCTCAGAAATGACAGGACCCGATTCGTCCTCTAAAGTTTGAAATGTTTGCCGATTGATGATCCACAGTAGGTGGAAAAGTCTCAAGTTGTTTTGTATTTTGCTGTGTCGATCTCCTCTCTTTAGTGTTATTGCTAAAAAAGAAAGGTTTCCCCACATCATGATGCTGTCACCACCGTGTTTGACTGTGGGAATAGTGGTTTTACAGTGATGGGCAATGTTAGTTTTCCCACAAGTGGCCAAAAAGGTTTGCTTTTGTTTCATCTGACTCCTTTTGTTGATGTTTTTTTTTTCTGAAAGGTTTGAAAACTGCATCATTTTACTTCCAAAATGAACAAGTTCAGCTAATAAAAATAAATAAATTAATTCAATGAAGTTGTTGTGGCTAATCAAATAAATTCAGTGGTGCATTTAAAAGGCTCTGTCCCTGTCTAGTGGCCAGATAAATCATTTAGTGCAATCTAGTTCTTAAAAAGAAAACTTTACCAGCTTAAAATATATTCAATGGTAATTACATATTTCTTTTATTTTTAACATTACTGTTGCAATTTTATTTTTTTCATATTGCAGAGTCTCACAGTGCTCTGATGTCTGACATATTCTATCTGCTGTCTGTTTTTGAACCTCAGGGCCGGCTGTAAATAGAGACCTGAAGCCAGGCTGGCGAAAAATGAAATTAGGTAACACAATTCAACAGCTGACAACATGATTGTTTCTCTGTTCCCTCTGGAGCCTCAAATATACATGTGCTGCTGTTACAGATAAGAAGCCCCCACCAAAGGAGCCAGTAGAGCAAGTAAATGCCTGTTTTTATGTATGAATATTGCCTTCATTATGACTTGCTAAATATTTGATTCCTTTCCTTCTTTTTCTAAATTGACAGCACCCTCGCAGGTAATTAGGTCCATTTACTTCTAATCTGTATCCTTTATTTCAACCGAGCAGATTTACACACTAAGACTGTTTTCTGCAGAACTTCTCCACATCCACCTTCTACCTTGGATGTATCCAACAACCTGGCTGTGCTGGTTTTAAATGGGCCCAGCAGGACCGAGTGAGTAAAGTTTCTCTACATGATCAACACCTTATGTGATCAGTCTCTGCTTCTGTCAGTGACATTTTCTGATGATTGGAAAGTGTCGCCATCTGTTGGTTGGTGAAATCCCATCTTGGGCTGTAGAGTAACTCTTCCCCATGTCCTCTGCTGTTTGGTTTCAGTAGACAAGTGAGAAACACTGAAAAGGTAAGTCAGTCATATTTGTACAACTAGCATTCTCATGCATTGGGCAGAAGTAGCATAACTCCCTCATCAGGCTTTTAGGGCATTTTTAACCCTTTATAGGGAACTTAGTGAAATACTTTGAAAATCATAATTTTCAGCCAATAGTGTTATTGGAATCCAGGACAAGACATTATTACCTTTGTAAAATTAAAAAAATATGGATATTTTGATGGAAATAAATAATAATAATCATTAAGTCAATGTAATAAATTTAAACGCCAACTTGCCCAAATATATTAAGAAAAGAAAAAAACAAAAGAGCTTCTATAAGAAATTCATGAAAAACACTCTAAAAGTTAAACAAACATTTTTTCTTTTTGTTACAACATACCCCTAGAGGCATTAATGCTGATACTGGCACTTACATTTGTTTATAAACCAAAATATAATTGTTAACTAGGCTTATTAACTTTTTAACTTTATTTTTTTAATTTTCAATTAACTTTTTAAATTTTTATGGGTTTTTTTTCCCAACTTAATTTACAGCAAGTAATATATCATTCAAGGGCTCATCTAATTGTTCAAATGCCAAAAAAGATGTACAGCCATGTAGCAGGATCTTTGCTGAATGGCTGGATATAGATCTTTTGCTTCTAGACCTCACTGAGGGACGGGGGACTACATTTGTAAGGCAAGTGATCAAAAACAGTAACTTGCCATATAAAAGGTTAAAGCCAATTAATATTATCCCAATGTTATTATTCCTGTTGACTTTTGTTTTTTGGAGGGGAGGATAATGCAGCCTTTATTTATTCATTCATTTATTTATTTATTTATCTATTTTTTTTTTCATTTAGTTATTTATTTATTCATTCATTCATTTATTATCTTTGACCAATAGTTACTTTTACCTCCAATACATTCACACGCATATCAGGGGTTTTAATAATAAAATTTGTTCAGTTAAAGTTAAAACTGCTAACAAAAACGTCAAAATCTTCCAACATTCAAAGAAATGAATAGACTAAATGAATGAGTTGCCTTTGACTCCCACAGCAGAAATCTACTGTAGCTCAAGAATTTACTAAACTGCAAAAATTATCTAAAAATGAGTACAAATTTCTTAAAATGGGTGTATTGCCTTAAAATAACATAAATAGATATTGTGCACATGAAGGTTTAGTTGCTTTTTTCTTATTTTAAATGTAAATTGTCTTATTCCATTGGATACGTGTCTCACTTCTCAATGCAAAAAAGAAATGCACTTATTTTAAGAAAATTCGACCTACTTAATTTCAGTTTTTTTCCATGCATAACTTGTCTTTTTTTACGTTCCCAGGCAGAATTCAGCTCACACGCAAACAGTAAGGCTTGAAAAAAACATAAAGAAGTCATGAGTGTAATTAATAAGTTGATAATAATAATATCCTGACTTTAATTCTGCTGAAAAACTCCTTAGGCCCACAGCCTGCCATGCTGAGACATTCCTTGGATTTGGAGACTCATGACTTGGAGAACAGGTGTGAAATGATTCTCAGGCTCATTAGTACAATTATCTTATTCTGAATCCTTACATCTAAATAGTTTTCTGTCTTTATTAGGTTACATCAACATTTAGGTGAGTATGTAAAAAACCTTAATCATCATGAGTACAATCAGTTTAAATAAATAACACTTTACATCTATTTAAAGAAAGGGTGCCATCGAGACGCCATCACGAGTGGCCTCAAACTAAAGAAGACATCGATCAAAATGATTTTGTTCCAATGAGCAGACCTAATGTAAGCCTGTCCGTATAGATTGTATGGAATGTGTCCTCCAGTAAATAACAGCTGATAACATAAGTATTAAATTATCTCTAAATACTGCAGACCTACTGCGAGGAGGACTGGTATATTGGGCCTTGTAATCGCACAGACGCTGAGCACGCCTTACACCTGGTGAACAAGGTACCTCATCATGAAACAAGCTACAACAGTATCATGGCTCTTTAAGTAATGCATTTTGTTGCGTCACAACCACAAACCCCCAAAAACATTTTTGGTGTTGTGCTGCAGCTACAGACGCAAGTTTTATGCTCTATATATATAGTATACCAAGTTTTCACATCGACAAGCTAACATTTTTGCCAACTTAATGCTGAGACTTTCTATTATTATCAGTATTACTGTCCTAATACATAAAAAGTCTTAATCTAAATCTGGCAGGCAAACTTTTACCTAATTTTGTATGTAATAAAGGCTCTACAGAGGCAAAGAAATTATGCCTGCAATCCTCAAGTTTATTGGCATTATGTTTAAAATGCTATTGTGTTTTTGCACAGGTTATAAGGTTTCAGGTTTTAGGTTTTACATTTGGTTCTGAGGCGCCATCTGCTGGTGAAAAGGCGTTAAAGCAAAGTGTAAAGTCGTTGGAGACATGGCTGCTTCAAACCACTAAAGCAGGTTGTTTTTTTTTTTATTTACATAATTTATGTGTGTGGTATTTTAAACCACCTGCAGGACAACCCACATAAAAGCACTATGCATACAACTAGGCCTGAATTAAAGCATGTTTGTGCTGTAGGGCTTCATTGGAAAGTTGGATTTCTGCTTGCAATAAATCAGTTATTTGCAAAATTGGTGATTTCTGAAGAGGAATGTTTGTACTAGATTTTATGAAGTAAAATCCACTACAAAGGAGCTAATAAAATCACACTTTTCAGTTTATCATTTGTGAACTACTTAGAAAATCCTGTATGTACTGGTCTATTAAATAAAATCTCAATGAATAACATTAAAGACTAAATGTGAGGCATGGCATATCATAAAGAGTGTCATATTGATTGCCTTTTCAAGTCTAAAATCTATCATATGTCATATAGAGGTGGTGTAAATTAAATCATGCATCATTTTTTCTCAAATTTCAGCAGCACACAGGTAACCCACAGGTTGCAAAGGAACAGCTCTATCTTTGTATTTAATGAAACTTGTATTTTCTTATCTCTGACAACAGGATGGGGCATTCCTTGTCCGAGACTGCTCCATTAACACCAAGATCGAACCGCTGGTATTGGTTGTGTATCACGAGAAGAAAGTCTATAATGTAAAAATCCGTTTTATTGAAGCCACCAGGAAGTACGCACTGGGAACAGGCCAGCGATCAAATGATGTAAGTCGAGTTATGCAAATAAAGAACATTTATAGACGTACAGGTTAAAGCTTTATAGTTACTGCTCCTCACACCCTGTTTTTCCTCAGATGTTTGACTCGGTAGCAGACATCATCAAGTTCCACTCCATTTTTCCAATAACACTCATCAGTGGGAGAAACATGGCAGGAAGTAAATACCCAGAGAACTGTGTGCTGACATGTCCAGTTACCAAAAGGGATGTTGTCCAGCTCCTAAAGTAAAGTCTGCCCCTCTCAGCAAAGAAGAAAGAGACCCATCATCATTTGAAAATGCTAAAAAGATTATTGCGTACGTTATTTAAGGTGGGGTATAAATAATAATGATAAATAAAAGCAGGGATTAGCTTCTGTTGCAGCATTTATGACTCTACTAATACGATGACCTTAAAGTATGTATGATTTAATGTTGAATTAAAGGGTGATTTTTATCAGTCTGGATGCATTTTTCCATCTCTAGATCACAATCACGCATAATAACTGATTTATGCAAAACTATTTTAAATACAGTTTAAGATTAATACATTTCATAAAGAAGTTATAGAGGGGGAACTATCTGCTGGTCTAAATGAAGTCATAATCATTGTGATTTTTTTTGCATTTTGAAAAGAATTCCATGAGAACAAAGTTGCTGTTCAGAAGTTGCCTTTATTGAGGAGGCTTTGTGAAAGATAGCAGAAAGGGGTTCCAGCCTGGGTCGCCATTTGTTCTAGAAGGCTTGATATTCAACAGGAGGCCTTTCTTATTCCATTTATGCATATTTATGAAAGCTCAAATATTTCTCTTGTGTAAATGGAGTAAATATCAATGGAGAAAGTACGAATAAAAGTTTCCCAAAGCATCTTTTATAGTTGTTTTTATCAGCTGACAATATCAGACTAGATTTAAAGGAATTCAAAAAATAGGGTAAATGTCTAGAGGAGGCTACTGTACCGACCTCTTTCTAAATGTGTATAAAAAGATCTAAAGGAAAGTGGAACCATCTAAACAGCAGAGTCCTACAGGATGCGTAACTTAAAAGTTTTTAATGATAATAATAATCTCATAATGGAGAAATTCCTACTGAGGGACCCAGAGCGGAGGCTGTGAGCATCGAACCAGGTACTTGCAACCTTCTTGGGGTGTAAGTGCACTGCCATAACCACTCCCTGTATGACTAATACATTTTTCAAATAGCACATATTACTTCTCAAATCAGCATTATGTGAGATTTATTTTTCAAATTTCTCAAACCATTTCAGAATGTATTCTGATGCCTATTTTAGATTTTTTAATTGATCTGGTTTGGCGGTTAGAAGAGTTTGACACAGCTGCTGCAGTAAGTTTTCAGTTTTTTCTGTTTACTTTGTTTTAAGGCGAGTTCCACCGGATGGGGTCTTGTATGAACATTTACTGCAGGAGCTCCTCAAACAGGTTTTACTCTCAGATTTCAAGAGGTCGTGTCTGGTATTTGAAGAAAGACAAGTGTGAGAAGGAAGGGCCGAAATAGTGCCACACCCTAAAAAGGTCGTTTTACATTTTTTTGCATTAGGTAAATAATAAATGTCATTTCTGAGAATAAGAGTAGTAGAGGTAATCTCCTCTCAAAAGGAAGTGAAACACCACAAAACACATTTGTCATATTTCCCCAGGTTTTATTAGAAAAAAAGTGGAATTACACAATTTTTATAAAAGCATGGAATCACCATGACAATGAACGATGAGCATGTGTTAAAAACAAAAAACACGTTTGGACTACATGACGACCAATTCTAGCACAAATGAGGACCGACGTAAAAGGCAGGGTAAAATTATCCGACCCTTTGAAATAATTTATGACCGTGACTGCACAGCAGCTTCAGATACTGCAGCGTAAAAAAAACAATAGGAGTTGGCAGTCATTCTCTGTCAAGTATGAACACCATGTTTTCTTTTATACATATATATGTATTTATATATGTATATATATATTTATATGACTTGTATATTTAGATATATTTACAAAATGTCATTCAAAACAAATGGAATAGAAAATGTTCATTAATTGTAATGTATGTAGGCAACTAAAAGCTATGAATGTAATCATAGGTCTAGCACCTTATTAGAAAGGATTATACAATAATAAACAGATATACACAGATGTGATGATGCTGCCATAAGAAGAGAAACAGAAGAAGAAATCGGGTCAAAATATTATGCAAGCACAAACCTAAAATATATACAACAGTTTAGAGGTGTTCAAGAATAACATTTAGCATCATCAACACAGGAAAAAATGTTTAAAAATGAATCTGTGGGTTTATTTTTGTTTTCATACAGTTAATCTGCTTTTTCAATTAGGTTAAATGTGAAATCTAAAAGCAGAGGTTCAACTTAGGAGGGAAATTGAAAAAACTTTTTTTTTAAAAGTGTTGAGTACATGTTAAGTTTCTTTCCAAAATAAAGCGCTTTTACTGTACAGTACTTCACACATTGTCAGATAAATAATGCACTGTGACTGAGACTTTTGAGCTGCTGTTTTAGAGCATGAAACTAGACTTAAATAAATCAGCTGTTCGGTTTATTTCCGTTGACACCTTTCTCTGACCTTACTGTTCAGTTTAACTTTTCTCCCTCCAGTCACGAAGCTTTCATCCACTTTCTGGCTACGTTCAGACCCAGAGGTAAACTCTTGACTCATAAAACCCAACTATTACCATTTCTGATCACTCTTCAGACAAGTTCAAGTACACAGCGATGATGAAAGAAACCAAACACGCATTAAAGCAAACACACAGGAGAGCCGAAGTTTAAATTTCCCATCTCACACCGTACAGACGTTGATGCTTTTCATTTGACAAACTCAGCAGTGACTGAAGAGCTTCTGAAAAACAAAAGGTTTTCAAGGAATGCCTGAACACGTCATCTTCGCACATTGTGAATGAAAAATATGTTTAAGACAAATAACTTGACTCTGAATCGGAATATTTGCAATCAACATTTAAAGTGTTTAATTGCCGCTGGATTTCATACTTGTAGCCTAAAAGGTTTATGTGTAAAAGGCAACATGAACACCTGTAATGTAACAGTTTTCATGCAGCTGCATGACCGTTTGACGGAAACGACAGTTTAAAATAAAATACAAGCAATAACACTTTAAACTGACCTTCTGGTTTCTTAAACAGCACTTAAACTTTGTGGAATTTCATGGGTTCTGCAGTGGCACACAGTCCAACTCCTGGGCATGAAAGCATCAACCAGCATTGCACTTAAATATTCAGAGTAATACATATACAACATTGATTTTGTTTTTGCATTATGAAAATAACTGCCTTATAACTTTAAAGATAACACTACTTGTATGATAAATGTCCGGTCCACAGATGGAGCTCTACATTCAGGGGAAGTCTCTGACAGTGCATCCCATCACTTCGTAGCTCTGTCCGATCCCTTTGCTTAGCCGCATTTTTAAAATTTGGCACTTTGGAGTCGCCTCTGAGGCTCCCGTGTCTGAAATAGAGTCTGCCCTTGTTCTCTGAACACAAGTCCGGGGCTTGGGGTGATTAAGAACCACCACAGGCTGGTTTGGACCAGGCCGCTTTACCGGCTGGTCCTCCTTCAGCGGCATGGGGTAAATGACCGTGCAGTCGTCAAGGCCGCCCGGGGGATGCTGGGGCTTGCACCTGGATGTTCCAAGCTTGAGTCCTTTCTTGCTTTTTTTCCACACGCCGACCTGAACCCTTTTCAGAGAGATGGTCAAGAACCTGGAGGAATGGTCCTCCTTGCTTTTGTCCGTCTGCCGTAGGGGGTCTACAGCGTTGGGCGTCTCTGCAGGTGAAGCAGCTGCAGAGCGTTCACATGTGGAAGACTTTAAAGCAGGACTAAAGCTGCATTTCTTAACGTCTGTTTTGGTTCCACCTTCTTCCTTCTTGATGTGAATGTCGATTTGTGCGACGGGTGGTACCTGCTGGTAATCTTGCTCTTCCACTTTTAAGCACTGGGAGGCCTTCTGTGTAAGCGACGCTTCACAGGTGAAGGCCTCATTTTTAGCGACCGGCTGAACGCTCTGGCCTGATGCTGGTTCCTTACGCGTCTCCTCTTTGCCATTTCTACTCTGATCTTGACTGGTGCTGTGTTTTTTATCCATCACTATCCCTCTAAGAGCCATCACCAGCGGCTGAATCGGACCTTTGCCCCCTTCTGGCTGCTCGCTTAATGAAAAGACAGAGGAGATGACTGGAAAGCTCCGAGGCTCTGAGACCCCTCCATTTTTTGCTACACTTTTACATCTGACTTCCTGGATACAGGGGGATATTTTAGTGTTTGTGTGACTGGATAGGACGGAGGGTTTTACTGATAACGGTTTCATTAGACTTTTCGATATTGGAAACTTCTGATTTGCAAGGTTGTCGTTACTGACTGAGACGGCAGGAGGTCTGACTTGGACGGCTTGAAGAACGATAGACCTTAAGGACTTAGAAGCTGGTGTGCTTTGCTGATCCAAACACACCACATCTTTGTCTTCTTTAGAAGCAGCGTTGCTCCTGATGCAAACTTCTTTGGCTCCTAGTTTGGCAGACGCTGTCCCTTTCTGGACATTTGACCCTTTCTGGACATTGTTGGTGTCAGACAGTCTCCTGGGTGGAACACACTTAGAGAGGTCCATGGTCATATTGTTCCTCTCATCTACAGCCCTCTGGGGAATCTTTGCACCCACGCTGCCTGGATGCAGAGGGACACTCAACCTGATAGGGACTCTGCCCGATATGACGCTTGAAGACGAAGAGACAATGTTCGCAGGTGCCGCTTGCGTAACTCGAATCCCGCTATTTGCTTCCCGCACAGGAGTGACGATAGTTTTGGGAACTTTGTTTGGGACAACTGCGTCACAATCCAGGTTGATTATTTCTGTGGAAGGCCTCTTTACCGTGACCTTCTCTTTATTTGACACGTTGGTTGAGCTGTTGGGAATCCTTACAGCGACGTTCATCTTTGCCTTTGCCTCATTCGGTTTCCTGCTGCCTGGGCACATGCCAGCGCTCACAGACCTTGCTGTATTCGGATGAAGTAGCGTAGACGACAGGGACTTCTCCGGGCCGGAGTTCGGATTTGCCGTTGGTTTTGTGTTCTTGATCACCGATTCGTTTTCTTGTTGCGAGACAAACCGCAGTTTTAGCTCCTTCGTCCCGTTAACAGTTTTGACCTCGACAAGCTCCACCAAGCAGCCGGCAGGAATGTTCACCTCCTCCGGTAGAGACACTGTGAGGGCCCTATTGGGCTGAAAGAGTCCGTTCAAGTGAGAGACGCGTTCAGTGTTCCCATTAGTGGTGTTGGCTACGTTTACATCAAGTGTTTTCCCCAGTCTGGCAGGGGGTGCAGTTTGGCTGGGCACAGCAACACGTATAACAGGCCGAGGAGGCGGTGACAGCAGTGGATCAGCAGTAGGCGCACTTGTTAAGGCACTGGAGACCGTGACCGGAGGAGCTTTTGTGGCGCCGAGCTTCACAGGTCCATGATTTGTACCGTTACTATGCAAACGGTCAATGTGCTTCACCAGACACAACCTCCTCATGTAGCCCTGTCCACAGTGGGGGCATTTGAACGGGTACTTAGCCGTGTGCTGTTTCAAGTGCTCGTTCAGCTCCGCCTCGCTGAAGGACACAGCGTTGCAATAAAAACAGTAAAACCTAGTGCCGTGTTCGATCATGTGCTTCTGGAGAGCCACAGGGTCTGTAGATGCAAATCCACATTTCTCACAGTTCATCACCTTAGAGGTGACCAAGAGACGCTCGAGCGGCGCATTCAGATGGACGCCGTTCACAGAGGACGGTAAGCTTTGATAGGTCACAGGTTTCATGGCGGATTCTTCTGCTCATCTGGTCTCACAGGTCATCAAAGTCTTTCATTCCATGAAGCTGAGGAATGTTCACCTGACAACCAGGGTTCGGTCCACAGGAAGGGTCCCTCTGCCTGCATGGAGGAGATCAGAACAGAGAGCTGTAACACCTGAAGCATCCAGGCCACCTTACAGAGCACAGTGCATCCATGAAGAGGAGGCCAAAATAAAGCCCCTCCCCCTCACATTCACATTCAGCTAATGCAGCCTTTTCTGCACACTTGTTTTCAAAAATACAGATTTTTTTCCCCCCCATCCTCACAGAAACCATCCTGTTAATCGGTCTCAAAACATGCATACCTACTAGCAACAGCTAGCTGCAGCCAGGAGCTCTCCTCCTTTGAATGTAAGGAAAAGGCCCTCCCTAACAAACAGGAGCTTCTCCCGGACGACGCTTCGCTTTGCCAATGTTTATGTTTTCAAACCAGTCAAGTCTCTAAAATGCAACTGATTTGACTTTAGTTCAACAGCTTATGAGCTTTAACGTCGTTTCAGAGGCGGGGAAAGAGGAAAAATAATACCTGAAGTCGAGGTGATTTTAACGCTTAACGCCGCAGCAAATGGATCCCCCCTGAGTTAGCTTTGCTTTAGCCGTTAGAGGCTAACGGTAGGATGCAGTTACGGAAATGGCTACTTCTTTCAAAATAAGAGCATGGAATTTGAATAAAGCTGTATTTTTTCTGATTAACGTCTCGTTTTACTTTTACAAGTTTCCTCCTTTTAAAAATATAAAATCGTGGCGTTTAAATCGATAATGACATTACGTAAGTAAAAAGACATAAAACTTACTGACTAATTAAGTGTTGAGGGGATCGTCTATCGTCATTGCACTACTTTGCACTACCTTGTACATTTTACTTTTTATATCTATTTTTTTTATTATCCATATTTTTATCCTAAGTGTATATATTAGTATAATTTTTGCATGCCTTATTCCCCAGTGTTTTTAGAGATTTTTATAATTTTATTTACCTATTTCATATTATTATTTACCTATTTCATATTATATGTTTCATGTTGCACGATTGTACCATAAAAAATTCCTAGTTGTGAACTCCTTCACTAACAATGGCAATAAACCCGATTCTGATTCTGATTTATTCACATTTGAATAAGAATAAATCCTGCCGTTTTAAACATCGCATCTCTCTCGGTGTTTTATGCGGGTTGAAATTGACAGAAGAGTTAACTGAAGGAGCTTTCTTATCTTAAACCAATTTTTTATGACAAACTTGAATAATAGATAATATATATACCGACCCCATCCAATGTGGGGTTTTTTTGTGACAAGTCTTTTATTGTGACAGTTCTCCACCGAAGTTCCGTTCAAACTGCGTTGCCTTGACAGCGGACTGTGCTTGCGCTAGTGCGATTCTCGAAGTGGTCAACGCACACGTCTATTTCTCGTCGTGAAATCTACTACATAAGACGGTGCCGAAGCTTCCAATGAACGTAAACACGATTGGACAGTTATCTGTCACAGTGACAGCTGGAAACTTTTTAAACACGACTAGCTATTTAGCTCATATGTTAAGACTTTGATGTTTTCCTTCGTTGACAGGGATCTGAATAAACATATGGCGGTATGCAGTTTTTAAAAATCCGTAGAGTATTCTATGTGTCTATACAAAGGTGAGTGTTTAATGTTTCCAACAGTTGACATTCCCGATCGATGAATCTTTACTTATTTTAGCGTATTTAGATCATAGCTGTGAGCTATATTTTATGGATGAGCTGCAGCAGATCATTCTCTCTCTTGTTATCGCCATGAGTATTGTTGACAGCTTATTTCTAGGATTTGCACGCCATTGTTGCAACTCACAATGACACAGCAGAGGCTTTCACTTGACCCTCCCATTCTGCCCCCTGCATCATTCCCCTGCCCTGCTTCCTGGTTATGGCAGTACTCCTGAGCAAGCTGGCTGTTACTAAACCTCCTGCTTGGTTCTCCGTCCGAAACTTCTTCCTCTCCTCTCCTCGCAGGCACGAGCTCATCCGCCGCAGCATGGCGTCAGAGACTATCCGCTTCGACTTCCTGGTGGTCGGCGGCGGCTCCGGAGGTCTGGCCGGGGCCAGGAGAGCTGCGGAGCTCGGAGCAAACACAGCGGTGATCGAGAGCCACAAACTCGGAGGTACCTGCGTGAGTAAAAATGAAAACCCTGTCACACACACACATTTTTTATTGTTATTTTATCCAGCTCCTGACATGCAGTGCGCTTCCTAAACCATCTGACACATATTAACTTTACAAAAGTGAGATATTGTCATTTCAATTATGGTGAGAAGATGCATAGTTCTGTAGGAAGTTCCTGGCCTTTTTCCTCTTTTATTTTATTATTTTGCTATATTTGCATTTGCAACAACTACTCAAATTTTGCCCTTTCCTTGCATGCAATTCGTCAAATAAATTTATCTTGCCCCTAACCCCTCATGCCAAAATCAATTAAATATTTTCATAATTGCACAGCAGGGGCTGCTCTGCGGTGCACCTTGCAGCGAGGCGGTTCTGGGTTCGATTCCGATTCCTGGCCCGGGGTCTTTCTGCATGGAGTTTGCATGTTCTCCCTGAGCATGCTTGGGTTCTCTCCGGGTACTCCGGCTTCCTCACACAGTCCAAACTGATTGTTAGGTTAATTAGCTTCTCTAAATTCTCCTTAGGTGTGAGTGTGTGCGTAAGTTGTGTGTTTGTCTCTGTGTTGCCCTGCGATGAACTTGTGACCTGTCCAGGGTGTACCCCGCCTCTCACCTGTAGACAGCTGGAGATGGGGACCAGCAACCCTCGCGACCTTGCTCGGGATAAAGCGTGTCAGATAATGGATGAATGGATAATTGCACACTCTTTAGGAAAACGTTGCTTGAAAATGTAAACAACAAAAAAAAAAAGAGAAAATTAAACAGTTAAAACTAGATTCCTGCTGTAGATTACATTATTACTGTAATTTTTAAGCTGGATTTGAAGTACTGTCATTTCTTTAAAAGCTCTTTAACCACATGCCTAAAATGATTGCCTAACAGGAGGTCCCAGTTGCATTCATTTCCTAGTTTTGCTATTGCCTAAAGTAATTGGTTCCTATCACACTACTTTCTTTCATTACTTTTTAGTAGTTTGCTTTACGATCATCCATTTTAATGCATGAAAGTTTCATTAATGGTGTATTAACTTGTTTCATATATTTTAAGCAAACATTAAAATTCCATAAAAATCTAAAGCTTATTATAAATTTTGATCACTCAGGCGTTTTCTGTTAGAATTTCCATGCATTCAGTAGTTGTAATCAGACCACACTAAATAATTAAACCTTTTTTCTTCTTCCTCCCAGGTCAACGTTGGATGTGTTCCTAAAAAGGTAACCTTTCTTTCTCTGGCTCATGTGATAAGGTCATGGTTGGACTAATACCCTGCAGAATTTAAAGTCACACCATCTTTCTGGGCTTTCACAGGTTATGTGGAATGCAGCCGTTCATGCAGAATATCTTCACGATCACAGCGATTACGGCTTTGCAACTGAAAACGCTCGCTTCAGTTGGGAGTAAGTTTCATTGTCTGATCTGTCTTGAGGTCAGCTGCAATGAGGTCTTTTGAAAGCTTGGAGGGAAGTTCCTGAAAGAAATCTGTTCTTTTGCAGACACAAATCTTCCTTTAAAATACTTCCCCTGTTTTCATTTTGTTGAGTCATTATGACTGTTAGAGATAAGTCTTTGGAGGGAGTGGTTCAGTGCAGCAAGCATACAGTAAAGGATTGTTTCTCCTATTCCTGCCTGAATCCTCAATATGTCTCAGTGGGGAAAATAGTTTCAAAGGAGCAAAGAAAAAAAAGAAAATCTTACAGGCTCTACTACACATGTAAAAAGAAAAAAGAAAGCAAAGTGTTAGCAAAAATGTTACTGTAACTTTTAAAGGAATTTCAAGTAGACAAAGTTTTGCCTTTAGTCACTTTCAGGACTGAAAGATAAACAGGCACTTCAGTCTAGTAAAAAGAGATCAACTTCAAAGCTGAAAGAAATAACCATGCTAAAGCGGAGTTGGCGGTTAAATTCCAGGGCAGTGAAGGTGAACAAAGAGTGTTTTGGAGATCCAGAAGCTTGTTGATTTTCTCTCTGAGGTGCTGTAACATAACAAGGCAATATAAAAAGAAAAAGAGCTTCTGAATAGAGGAACAACACATGTAACAAAGCTCCTAACCAGCTTCCTAGAGTCCTTTAGCTGAGAGCATGGGAGCTCCGCCCAGTCTGGAAAACATTGAAGACCTTAAAGTCACAGACTGGATTTCAACAACAGGAAATGACAGCGCAGGCAGGAGTTTAACTGCTTACAAACTACATCCATTGCACTTATTTATTATAAAGTAAGATTTTATGTTGTCTTTTTTTTGCTTGCAGGACTCTCAAGGCGAAAAGAGATGCCTACGTTTCTCACCTAAACCGAATTTATCGCAACAACTTGGACAAGGTGAGTGGAAGCTCTCATGTCACAAGTTAGCTTTGTTTTACCTGTTTAGTTTTTGGTATGCTCACAGAAGAAAAAGGGCAGAATAAATAAACAATAAAAAACTAATTGGCCGGCCTCACGATGTAGTCCTATCTGATGGTTTCTAGGCTAAAATCGAAACCATTCAAGGCTATGCCAGGTTTACCGATGACCCCGAGCCCACTGTGGAGGTCAACGGCAGAAAACTGACAGCGCCTCACATCCTTATCGCCACAGGGGGGCAGCCTTCTGTTCTGAGTGACGATGAGGTTCCTGGTAAGAACTGCTTCAATTACTTTTTCTGAAGATAAAGAATTTCACATCTGAACAGTTTTTGTTCTGTTGATCCGACTTTAGGGGCAAGTCTTGGCATCACCAGTGATGGCTTTTTTGAACTCGAAACCCTCCCAAAGTAAGCGTTTATTCCTTTTCACAAATCCGTCAGGCACCAGTAGGTATCCGTAAATAAAAACGCCGTTCCTCCTTACAGACGCAGTGTGATTGTAGGCGCTGGTTATATCGCTGTAGAAATGGCCGGTATTCTTGCCACTCTGGGATCCAAAACGTCGCTGGTTATTCGACAGACGGGGGTAAGAACCAACACAAACTTACCGCACTAAAGGCTCTAACAGTGTACCATCATGTCGTAACCGGTGTATGCTGTCTCTGTGTAGGTTCTGAGAAACTTTGATGCATTTATAAGTGCAAACTGCACCAAAGAACTGCAGAACAACGGGATCGACCTGTGGAAGAACTCCCAGGTGAAGTCTGTGAGTAAGACAGACAAAGGCCTGGAGGTGACCATCGCTACCAAAGACCCAGAGAAAAACGATGAGAAGATCAGCATTATTGAAGAGGTGGAGTGTCTTCTGTGGGCTATAGGAAGGCAGCCCAACACCTCTGGGCTGAACATCGGGAGCCTGGTAACCATTTACGCAAACACACTCACACACAGCTCTAAAGATGTGTAGAAGTCTTAAAAGGTCCTGGGGGGGGTTACATTCCTAAACCTATCATACATGTATAAATTAATGAATGAATCTGATTGTTTGCACTGCTTGTTCTTCATCAATGTGTGATAAAACAAAAAAACTCTAATGTAATATGTAGCCATGCTGTGCTTTTGTATCGTCTCCCAGATGCAAGAAGGTAAACAAGCTTTGAAAATGGTGTATTAAAAGTATATTTTTTTAGTTTCTATAAATTATGTTTTGTTTTGTTTTTTGTTTTTCAGACTGACACTTAGCCTAGCAATCTAGCCCTACACGCCAGCAGCAAAATTATGTTTGCCTGCGAGTAGGCTTAGCCCCGAAAATTGCCCCAGCCCTTAGAACTGGCTAGCCAATCACAAGGCAGAGATGTGTTTTGAATTTTTGGCCTCAAAAGCAGGCGGGCTTTTAAGGGCATGACGACCAAGCTGCGCGAAGCGTCCACGACTGCGTTAGAAAATTAAGCAGATATATACTGATAATCTCAACTTACCTCGGCTATATTCTGCGGAAGAGCGACAGATAGTCTTTGCTTATCTGTGTTGTGGCGGAGCTTCTTCAAGTCTTTCGGTGTTTTCAAGGGAGTAGGCTCCCGAGCTTTCTTTTCAGCAGCTGTTCGTTCTGCTGGGGCGCCTGCTTCGACCTCGTTTTTAATCCATCTCCAATAAATTGGCAGATCTCTTTCCAATCTATTCAACTCCGACGTACAAGCTCGACAGACTCGATTGGATTTCCCCGGTGTAATCGAAATGTTCACTGCAATTTTCTGTAATCTTTCTGCCACTGACAACGGTTGATTTGAACTTAAGAAAAGTTGTGTACAGTGGTGTAGTACAGAATTCTTATTAAAGAATAAGGGTCTAATTTTCATTTAGCACAAGAATATCCCAGCAGGAGGCATGGCGGAGACAAATGTTCCGAATTCAAACAATCTGACATATATTTACCACATTAAAGTTAAAGACTGGGCTCAACTCCTGCAGAGCTAATATAAAGAGCCAACAAAGCTCCATCATTCAGTAGCAGCTCTTACTGCTGCAAGCCAACAATTTAATGGAAGTTGACATTCTTCTTCATTCCTACTCCAGGGGCTATATGTAGAGCTCCCCCTACAGGTTTGGTGGGAGACAGTTCAGTGGATATTAGCGACTTATAGCCCGGTGCGGCTTAAATATGCAAGTTTCCGTTTTTTCAAATAATTTAGTTGCAGTGGCTTCTAATGAGGTGTGCTCTATAGTCTGAAAAATACGGTACATGAAAAGAATGACTAAATGATTACAGATGCTACACTAGTCTCAATTTAAGGACAAATAGATAATTATTTGAGGTATTGACAATAGATGCACTTCATACCATCTCTAGACATGGCTGTCGACTGCATGCATGTATTGGCAGATGCATACATGCAGTACAAAAAAAAAATAGGAAATATCAGCCACAGATATGTGGCAGTCTTTCTTGACACCGCTATGTAGTTGTTTCTTGGTATCACCTCTCTCTGTTGATGAGAACTCACCACTGCTGTACTGCCTTCTCCACCCCTGTATTATAATCCATATAATTTACTACTAGGGGTGAGTACTGGCATAGGTGTCGCCCCCTTTAAATTTCATACAAAATCTCAAAACGTCTACAGGTCCGTAAAAGCAAAGAAAATGAAAAAATTATCTTATCCATATAGATTATTAGTCCTGATGGAAAAGCTGGTGAAAGTGGAGCATCTGTTGTAGTTTTCAAATATTATCTGCGTAGTTTTGAAGTGAAATTCCTAGATGAAGGGTGAAATGACCATGAGTGGTTTTATATATAAACTGTTTGGGTCAAAGTACTTATTCTTGAGGAACCCCACAGGTAATTTGAGTAGGTTTATTCCCAGTAAAGACATGCTCTGTGCCACAATTAAGTTGAAAGGGCAGTGGAAACGAGTCTGATGGGGTTCTGTTGATGATTTAAAACAACCACAGGATTAATTCTGTCAAAGCGCTCAAGATGAGCAGAATAAGGAGAGACGTGTAGCCATTACCTGCGCTTACCTGATGTATCTGTGCTGTACATAGATTGATAACCAAACAACAGTTATATCTGTGTATAAAGCCAGCTAGTAGAATGGTTTATCTAGAGAACATAAATGTTTTCCCATGGCAGTTCGACCGGACAGCACAGAAGTGCCGATATCTCTATGGCATTCCTTTAGATATTTTGGTAAGCTGAACATTATAGAGGGTTGATGACCAGTCGTGCTAAAGACTAGGATTATTCCCTTTGGCTTCATTAAAGGTCAGATTGAGCTTTAGGCACCAGGCTGTGAGTTGAGTATCCCTGTCCTTTAAGCTGTTTATTGAATCCAGTCAGACATCAGTGGCATCATCAGCAAACTTAAATACAAGGTTGGTTGTAAAGCTGAGGCAGAAATGATGTGTCAGCAGAGTGCTTGTTTCTGGTGTAGCACAACTGGAACTTTTATTTTCTCTCCAGTTTGAAGAGATCCAGATCCTACCTTAAGGAGGCCATATAGTGTTTCTTCTGGTGGTACTCTCCAAACAATTGGTTGTAGACAGCATATAGTGGTTGCTACAGATACATGGTGGCATCAAGATGTCTCACTTGGCCGCAGTCCTTCAGCAGTCTCTGCATATGTTTTTACGTCTCTTACCTTATGGTTTATTGTGCACGGTGGCAAGCTAAATATGGGTTCCTGTCCTACCTGTTAACCATTGGTTGGGAGGTATAATTAGAAGTCACTAGAAGCTCTAATCAACTAGAGAAGTAAATATAAGATTAACATTAGGCGCAGATCTCAGAGGAATTGCTGGCAGGTCAATATATGCGCCAGTACTGTATAAATTCCCAAATTAAAGATGTAATTTTTCTGGAATGTCTCTGTGACATTATGTCACTTCAATAAAAGATTCCTTGTTATATCTCTTCACTAAGGACTCACTCTTATTGAGGGAATCTCGTGTGTTAATTTTCAAACCCTATTATTTTAACCAAAAAGCCTTCACTGTTATTCAAGGCTTTTCTGTTCTGCTGTGTAAAGGTGCAAAGTCTACAGCAGTGGTTCCCAAAGTGTGGGGCGCGCCCCCTAGGGGGGGCGCAATGCCATTGCAGGGGGGGCGCGGGAAGCAGTATGGATGAATGAAGAAGAAAAAAAAAAAAAAAAAAAAAAAAACAGCGCTTGCTTGACTGAGCATAATGGACAGTTGTGACACTGCAACCCAGATTTGAGAAGATCTACAGCAACAAGCAGGTTCACTACAGCCACTGAAAAGATGGGAGGATTAGAGTACAAAGAAAAAAACTCCCAGGGAGCTGTTCAATGTTGTCACTCCATTTTGCACTGAGGCTTTTTTAATATATAGATTATAGCAAAGTTAAATATTGTTACAAATAAAAAAAAATAAAAATGTTTAAAATAACACAGACAACAAAGAATCCTCTTCTCATCTACAGTATAGAACTATGAAAAAAATACAGTTACACAAAAGTGTTCCACTGTAAAGATGGTGTAGTTTGTTTTGTTGCAACCTGAAGTGTGAAATAACCTTCAGTGGAGTTTGAAAACCAAATATTTGTATAGGTTTATTATATCTGGTTGAACGATGTGTGTTCAGTTGATTCTTTTTTTTTTTTTTTTTTTTTTTTGGGGGGGGGGGGGGGCGTGGAAATTTTATTGTAATCCAAAGGGGGGCCCAGAAGAAAATCTTTGGGAACCACTGGTCTACAGTAATGTTGCACTGGCTTGTCACCATAGTCCACCATAAATCTGCCCTTCAGACAATGTAAAGGAACTGTTTCAGAACCACAGATGAATCGTACAGCAATTGTCCAGAAGACAGTCGTGTATCAGTAAGGCGTCGCATTGGTATGCATGTTTGGTTTAGTAGGTGAACCTTCTGCTCATATCAAACACAGAGGTCAAGCTGGACGCATCTGTCGTTTAATCAGGCTATTATTGTTTATCATCTGTTTTCTACAGCAATTCTTCTAAATCCAAGTGACTTTAATTTATATACCAAACTGTATTGTCTACTCTTTCGTTTTTATAGTCGACAACACATGAGTTAAGTTAAGGAAGCTTCTTAATTATCTTAATTTCTACATAATCACTGTGTCTTCACCAACCTATTGATGTCTAGTTTTCTAGCACATATAAGTCCTCTGGGCTAAAAATGTATTTTTTTTTTGTTTTTCTTTTACTTAACATGTTAGTTAATGATTAACCTATTGCATCCATGTCTGACCTTTTGTCTGCCAGGGTTTGGATACCGATGAAAGAGGTCACATAATCGTAGATGAATTCCAGAACACTTCTCGGCCAGGGATCTACGCCGTGGGGGACGTTTGTGGCCGAGCTCTTCTCACACCTGGTAGGAAGCAGCGCCAGTAACACAAGTCACTTTAGAAAGGTAGTGTCTGATCTTTTAATCTTCTCTCCACGTTGGAGGGAATGTTCATATCTCCCCTTAATATGCAACCTAGGAGATTGACCCAGAGACGTTGCCGCGGTAAGGCGGCTACGTCCCGGCACAGCACTGCTCCCTTTTATTGGGTAGAAGGAAAAAAGTACTCTGACCATCAGCTGTTAGGGAATCCTTCTAAACCTGGTCACCTCATCTGTGCTTTCAAAGCCGACTCTCTGTCTGTTGGCTGGGCGGCAGCGTATGTGATCACCTGCCTCCAAGCATTTAGGGTGACATTTTTACAGTGCTTTTCTTAGGTATACATGAAAATAAGGAGTTAAATGTGGTTAAAAATGCAGTTTCAGCCGCCATTGCTTTCATTAAAAGTCTGTCTATTGGCCAAATGTTCAGGAAAATTCAGTCTAACATTTGTTGTAAAATGCGCCTGACCCGAGCCCTGGGAGAGGGAGCCTAGATGTCAAATTACTGATATGCTGGTTAAACAATGAGCACAGCATCGTACATTTCAATATCACAGTAGTAACCCTCTACACTGAATTAAAATGGCGAGGACCCTGACCCTAATCAGTATAAGGATTTCCTGTTTTTAACTTTTTCTCATAACATTCTGTGTATTTTACTAATGTTGTTAGTGCCCCTTTGTTTTTTTAGAAGCATTCTTTTTTTTTTTATCTCAGGGCCTGTTGTGGTTAACGTAGCAGTTAATGTTATTTCATTTGTTCTGCAGTTGCCATTGCTGCTGGCAGAAAGCTGGCTCATAGACTGTTTGAGGGCAAGAAGGATTCCAAATTGGACTACTCCAGCATTCCCACGGTGGTGTTCAGCCATCCACCCATCGGTACTGTGGGCCTCACAGAAGGTGAGCACTCCTAACATGATTTCACTGTCTGCTCCACAGTTAAAGGCACTTTCTTTAATCTCAGATTCTTGGTATATATTTATCCTAACCTTCATTGCTTCACTAAGCACCAAAGAGTTAAATAATTCCTTGTTCTGTTTGTCTCAGAGGAGGCCATTAAAGCACATGGAAAGGAGAATATAAAGATCTATAAGACTTCCTTCACTCCAATGTACCACGCCATCACCAGCAGGAAGAGCCAGTGCCTTATGAAGCTGGTGTGTGTGGGCAAGGAGGAAAAGGTAGGAGCAGTCTCTGGTTGATATACCTGTTATTTATTAATGTTTATTCTTAAAGTTGAACCATCTTATGTGTGCAGGTGGTGGGTCTGCACATGCAGGGCCTCGGCTGTGATGAAATGCTGCAGGGATTTGCTGTGGCAATCAAAATGGGTGCAACCAAAGGAGACTTTGACAACACGGTTGCCATCCACCCGACTTCGTCCGAGGAGTTTGTCACGATGCGTTGATGCAGACGTGGTCCCCACCCTTTGGTTCTCTGCATAACCCAGACAATCAGTCCATCAGCATATTCTCTCATCAGCCTGATCATTTTGTTTATTGAAACAACTTATACTATTTTATATATACATTTTCATAATTTTTTTTGCATTAAAGTGACCTTAATTGTAAACAGTGTTAATATTCTTTTCACATCATTCTTACCCTAATCAAATTTAAGTTTGGCACCTATTGAATTGTTGTGAGATATGACCTATGATAATGAAAAATGATGTAAAATAATGTACAAGAATTGTTGTCAAGAAAATGGCTGGATAATCAAATAATCTCCCTCTTAGAGTTTGTGTTTGACTTGTCAAATGATGTAATTCATTATCATACCACAGTTGCCCTTTACACACCATTTCAGTGCAAAGTCATAACTGATATACTCTGTAGAGTTCGACATATCCAACAAACCTGAAGATATTTCCTTTTTTTTCTTAAATCTTGGGATTATTTTGTCATTTGTCGACCACGCCCTTTGTTATCCAAGGTAAAGAGCCTCTCCCTTTTTGTGCTTAAAAATGAATTGGGTAAGGCAGTGACTCAATGAATCCATTGAGCTGTGTTCCTGCTCAAACACATTCTTTTCCTCTGTTACATATTTTAATAGCCTTGCATATAGAAGGCCTGTAATGCTTTGTTACTAGTGAGCAGATTGATGAAAATATTAAGAATTTGTTATTACATAATGTTTCAAAAAAATAAAATAAAACTAGACATCTTTAATGCAAGCACTTAAAATATTTAACCACCTTATTTTTTGTTTACAAATTATGTTTAAGGAGGGACATTTACTTCCATTTAACATGGAAAATTATCTACAGAAGCATATGATTTATATTTCAGTCTGATATTTAGTTAAATGTACTTTAAATAAGACTATATGAAAACCTTAGGCAAAATGTGTCAAACCACACCTATGAATAAAAGTAGGGGTTTCCCCATACAACTTTTTCATTTCCGATACAAAAGCAATATTGCAGCTTTGAGAACTGACCAATAACAATTTGACCTGATACAATGAGCATGAATCATACATGATTTGATAACTTATTTTGTACCTTAGAATTTTAGAAAATGCTTAATCAAGTGAGAAAATTATACTCAACAAGAAACAAAGTATGAGGCAACCGACCCGTGTAATGTTAAAAAAATAAGGTACAGAAATGTTGAACAGACACAGTTTTTATATATCAGCTCGGTTTTATCAGAGATTTTAGATGCAAGCTGATATAACCTGATATTGGTTTTTCAGCTGAGATATTAAAATCGGTTAAGGAAATGTTAAAGCCTAGTCTTAATTTACTTTCTTTTTTTTTAATGGCTTAAAACATTCATGGATTTCTGAGTTCTAGACATATTTACACATCGTTTTGCAAGATTTTTCTTTTTTACCTCACACTAAATAGTTTGGAGAAATCAAGGCATTAATTCACAGGAGAAGTTAGTTTTAACAAAGGTCATTGCAAGCACTTGCGTCGGCAAACAATTTCTTAGAAATAAGTGTGAGGGTTCATTTATAGTTTGCATATCTTTCACTGGAGGGTGAGGGGGTCACGCTGGTCTATGTACTGTTCTTCAGTATTAAACTGATGCCCAAAATGTTTTATTTTTAATATGTTTTAATAAAATACGATTGTAAGTATTGGCAACAATAATAGATTTGAAAGGTTTTTAGTGCCAGTTACCATCAAATAGGGATGGTGAAAATCAGCATTTCTATTAATACTTTTAGGGAGGTTGATCAAAGAATAAGTACATGTGGTAAACCTGTTAAAATGTACAAAATTGTGAATGACCGTTAATAGAATATTTTAAAACCAGCACAATTCTTTGAGATACTGGCCACCAGGCTGTGCTGAAAGCAAAGTTTTTTTTTCAGCCAGCACAGAGAAAGATGGTAAGGTAGGTGACAAAAAAGTTACAGCAGCAATATGTGACATCTGACAGTTATCCACATAACTATAGATGTTGGAGATCAGCCTGTTTTCCAGTGTAGTCCTGTTTCTCTGACTGTGACTGGCTAGATGTGCTCTTTTCATCCTCTGACATGGGAGTTGGCTTGGAGCTCGTCTGCCTGGCTGGAGGTTTCTTTCTGTTAAAAGGGAGTTTTTCCTCTCCACTGTCGCTACAAGCATGCTTGGTGTGAGGGATTGCATTTGAGTCAATGAGTCGATGCAATCAACTGGTTTTCCTTAAACTTTGAATCAATTTGACTGTATGATCTGGTGAACTATAAAGTGCCTTGAGATGACTTGTTGTGAATTGGTGCTATATAAATACACTGAATTGAATAAATATAGTTTTCATCGATAAGGCAACTAGTTGAAAACTTTTTCTCTCTTTCTATCCCATATGTTAAGAGAAGAAGTTTGCCTTCTTTTTACTGGAAATTAGACTGAAACCTTTACTTTTGTCAGATGCAACTGAGGTTGAGAATCTACAGGAAATTGATCGTTTTGGAAAAGGGATCACTCCAAAAGTTTTGTAAACCTCATTAGTTCTCCATTGTTAATTCTTTGAATCCTGTCAAAAACCTTTGGGTTAAGCTCAAGAAAAGTATATAATATAGGACTCTAGCCTCTTGATTAAAAGAGAGTTATGATTGTCATCTCCTCTAGATCTTTATCCTCCATTGAATTAATGTCTTTACTATCTGTGGATATATTAAATATTTTAACTCAATAAAGCCGGGCTTGTCATCTCATATTTTTCCTATATTTAATATAAAAAAGCATGTAAGAATATTGTCTTTTTCGTTATAAATGTATAAAACAATTTATGAACATTAGCAGTTTTTAAATATTTTAACTTTTTTAATCATTTTTTCCTCCATGTCCCTTTAGGGGCTCCGTATTATCTTGCGATACCAAATATGTGCGACTTATCTCCACTTAAAATAAAACATATATAAAAAAGGAGGGAATAAATTTGACCTTGTCGCACGTTATTTTACAGGATATCGCGATATTCTTTTCATTCAACGTTGAACCCGAACGGACCAATAGAAACTCACGCGGGACTTCCGTATAACAAGTCACGTGGTC
Source organism: Cyprinodon tularosa (assembly GCF_016077235.1). Classification (NCBI taxonomy): domain Eukaryota; kingdom Metazoa; phylum Chordata; class Actinopteri; order Cyprinodontiformes; family Cyprinodontidae; genus Cyprinodon; species Cyprinodon tularosa. The sequence continues at coordinate 321,379 of NW_024039305.1, read as the reverse complement.
TGATATTTGTAGTTTTTTTTCCCCCTCTGTGTCTAAAGCGACGTTGGGAGCTATTCGTAAAATGGAAACATACTATGCAGAACAAGCTTCAACATAGAAAGGTATCGCTATTTGTATTAACAGTTTATAGACGTATCTGATAGTCGGCTGCTATTGAGTTGTCCTAATTTAGACGTTAAGGGACCTGTTATGCCAGAGGCTAACGATGCTAGCTGATCATGCTAGTTAGCTGTGGAGCTGTTTCCACCGGGTTGTTTTATCAGAGCACAACGAAACCGACCTATTCCCATCTAATTTGAAACAACTTTCAAGCTAATAATAACTGACAGCTTCATAAATTATGTTAGTTTGTCTTTATCCACGCTAACATTGCTAATTGTTGCGATCCCGAGAGTATCTGAGCGTTAATCTGTTTGAAAGGGGGTTAGGTCAAGTTGGCAGGCAGGTTGGTTATGCTAACTCTACCTTGACCGGGATATCTGACAATCTGCAGAGCAAATTCCTGCACTTCAGCTCCAAGCCCCGCTGCAGAGAGGATGTTCCCCAGCCTGGCCCACAGACCATGGCATGTGTTTTGCAGAGTGTCCCTGCAGCGCAGGTCCTCACTGCACCACTGGGCTCCTAGGTTTCCTCCAGGTGAGCTGATGTTTGCTTTGAACCAGGTTATATTGGGTGAAGTTTACTCATCTCCATGCCAAGTTTATCTGATGAATCAAAACAACTCATTTTATGATTTACTCTGATCTCTTGATGGCTTCCGGCTCTCCATTTGCTTTATTATAGTAGTTTGATATTAGCTCAGTATAAGATTTACACTCACTAACGAGGCAGCTAATCAGAGTAATTGGACACACAAGGTTTTAATCTTCCTCTGGCCTTTTCACGTTTTTCAGTCATATTCTTGATTCTGTTTATCTCTTAGAAGAAGAAAAAGTTTAACTTTGAAACATTTTTTGTTTAATTTCTGTAATTTGCCAAAAAATTCATGTGATTTTTGCACAGCTTCTGTCGGAGTTAAATAACATGCTGATGTCATTTTACATATCTCTGATGTTGCTGCTGTTTTCAAATATCCATTACTGTAAAAAATGGTCCATAGCTGTATATTGGTTATTTATTCCCCAGGTGCACAGTATTTAAATTGTTAAAACACTTTATAGTGCAGTATTTTATTTGTTTATTTTTTTTAACTCTTCACTATTATGTTATTTTTATACACTCTTCTAAGGTCCACATTTGTGTGACTATTTTTGTGTCTTTTGCGGCTGTAAACTCCAGAATTTCCCCATTGTGGGACAATAAATGGATTTTCTATTCAATTCTAAAAATGAATGAGAACTTTTAGTCTTCTAAAGTATTTCTCATTTTGTTTCAAAACTAGAATACCAATATTTAGACTGCACTATATACTACACAGATATTGTCAGACGTATACTTTGAATGCTAATATAGTCAATCTCAATGTTGTATATGCCCTCATCTGGCAATTATTAAGATGGGAATAATGATAAGAACGAAATAATAAAAAATTAGCTTTTGTTTTCTTTGCAAGAGAGACATAATCTTCTGTAGATGGGACTGCCTTTGAGTTTGGCAGCAGAGTTTCTCATGAAGTGTATTTTTTTTGTGTGTGTGCTTTTGCCACTGTGAGAGCAAGAGCAAATTTCTGTTGTTGTACACAGTAAGCTTCAGTCATTTAATATGTTAGAGGCATAGACTGACTCAAAACTATTGCAACTCAAACACTCCAGAATGATTTTATTACTCTAAATACACATTTGGCAATAATGGCTTTAAAACTACATTTTTTGTAAAAGCCTGCTGTGTAAATCAGAACCTCATTATTTCTGTTTTCACTGGCATTGTATGTTTCTCTGTGGAAAAAAAAAAAAAAAGCTGGAGCTTATCTGTAATGGTCCTCTGTTATGCCCAGGTTGGCAGGGTCGTGGCGTACGCAGCCTACGGTTCAGCCTTCCAGACTCACGTTTGGCCTCTTTGGGGCCGACCCAGGTGCAGTATTACTCTACCTCTGGTGATGGTAAAGATGTTCCTCCAAAATCAGAATCAGCTGATGCCCCCTCAGCAGAAACCGTGGCATCTGGTGCAGCAAAAGCCCCCCCTAATTCAACAGGTAAACCTTGCAGTTTAATGTTTTACTTCCACCTGATTGCATGTTGTTCACTTCAAAGTGATCTAATCATGAACATCGAAGCTTCATTTTTTTAAATAATATTGTTTCTCCCATAGATAAAGCATCTCAAGTGCTGATGAAAGCTGAGACAATTCAAGTTAAAGGTAACAAGTCACATTGGTGCATCATTCTTTTCAAACATAGTTAAATAGGGTTTCCATAATAATTATTTATTTATTTCTCATTCATTTTTTTCTCCGCACAGTTCGAGCTGTCCTTAAGAAAAGAGAGTATGGAGCCAAATACACTCAAAACAATTTCATCACTGCTGTCAGAGCCATGAATGAGTTCTGTCTCAAACCAAGGTAATTCTGTTCTATTGTTTTTTTTAGTATAATATAAATTGAAATGCGTGTCTATCACAGGATCTGGCAACAACCCTTCATTTGTTTTACACTTGGCTTGAACAAGACCTGTTGACTTTTCTGTTAGTTAGTTTAAAGGTTTTCTTTCCATCATCTTTTTCTACTTGCAGTGATCTGGAGCAGCTCAGGAAGATCAGGAGGCGCAGCCCCCATGATGACACAGAGGCGTTCACTGTGTTTTTGCGGTCAGACGTGGAGGCCAAGTTAGTACGATCTTTTCTGCATTACACCTCAGAATATTTACAGAGAAACCGCTTTAGTTGGCTACAAAACAAGCTGTTTATCACAGCAGCATTTTCAATGTGTTTGTTTATGATTACGATCTGGTTTTGTTTCTATGCCATCAGAGCTCTAGATGTGTGGGGAAGCCATGAAGCTTTAGCCAGAGAGAGGAATCTCAGGAAAGAGGTGGAGAGAGAGTTTCAAGAGAGTAGGTTGAACATTTGTTTGTTAATCAATCAGCACAACATTTCTGTACACAACAGCAGCATGAAAGAAATCCTCATATGTTATTTAGTAATGTAGAAAACATTTTTTTCTGTGCTCCAGCTCGAAACGTTTCAGCGTCTTTGCAGACGGGCCGTACAGGCTGGTTGGGCCCTACTCTCCATACATGGGCTAAATTTACACAAATATCTGCTGCAAAATACTTAAGAAACACAATCATTTTGTCTAGTTTTCTTTGCTTGTTTTTTTTTTTGTATTGTAGAGTCAGCTTCATGCTACACGTTTCTCTCTTTACTCTATTAAAGTGAATAACCACATCATCCAGCAGCTGTTAGTCGTGTTTGGTCTGTTTTGTTACCTCGCTGTGGAAAAAGCTTAATCTCTGCTCTATTTGTTTTGCCTTCTGCAGATATTTTCCGCAATCAGCAGCTATTGAAGGAATACAAAGACTTCTGGGGAAACACTAAGGTGAGCGATTTTTATTTATTTTATGATTTATTTGCTTTCAAGGCTGCAGAGTTTGGGAATAAGATTTTTTTTTTATTGTATGTTTTTTGAAGTCTGGAAAACGGGTAGAAAGAAAAGCTTTAATAGGCAAAGATATTTCGAAACTTTATTCTGTGTTATCCTCTCAGGGTTTCTTCCATCTGTCCAGGATTCCTTTTCTCCATTCGTCTTTCCGTCTGTCCATCTGTCCCTTTGTTTACTCTTCTATCCAGTAATCCTTCTATTGCCTGTTCATCTGTCATTGGTTTATCCGTTTGTCCATTTTGTTTCTATCCATTCATCCATCTCTCCCTTCACTTCAATCACTTTCTACCTTCCTTTCTGACCTGTAAATGTATATTAACTGTATTTGTATACAGAAAAATGGATCAGTGGATAACCAGCTGTGAAATATTGTAATGTTACGCCCCTGTATTAATAATAACCATAGTAACATCTATTAACCATTTATCTTCAGAGTAGATTATTAACATTTTTACCCCCGTGCCATGGTGGTGTTAATTCTTCATCGTTGTCATGGTGACCTTTGTCCTGATAGCAGGGGTTACCCCTTATTTCACTCACTGTACTCCACCTGGCTGGTATGTGGTGGCATTTTCTACTCTCTGCTGACTTGTTTGGTTGGACTATCCATCCAACCTGCTCCCCTTTTCACAGAACAACAATAGGGACAAAATGTCTATCCTGCTTTGTTATACACTGTCTAAAATGTCTTAAAAACCCCTGTCCTCCAAAACTAACAATCTATATTATAAATAATATTATAAATGTTTTTATTTCTTAAAGCCACGGTCCGGTAAGAGGGCAACATTTCTACAAGGTCCAGGGAAGGTGGTAATGGTGGCCATCTGCATGTAAGCTTTAAGGGTTTTTTATTATTCGTTTGCTTTGTTACTGAGTTCTGTTTGTTTTTATGGAGAAGTTGAATTTACTGAGCTGCAGCAAACATGGTGGGAGGCTTTGAATAACAGCAGAGCTCAGGGGTCTGCAGGGTCATCCACTATCCTGAGAAAGCATTACAGGCAGAATATGGGTGGATGAGACAGATGTAAACAAACTGGATTTGAAAAGAACAAGTATACATGAACAACTAATCCACCTGTGGTCCTCAGCAGGCATTCTTAATAACATCCTTATACCAGATAATTATAATGATTAATTAATTTTTCCCCCTTGATTTCTACCTCATCGTTTATTTTAATAACTTAAGAGTTGAATGCATTTCATTTGAACTATAACTATATAACTATAAGAAAGGGAATATATGCGAAGTGAAAGAAAGATTATAAATGTCTGTCATTAATAACAATAGGTCAGCTTGTTTTTTTGTTTTTTAATACTATATGTGTGGGATGTTGGAAACTTGAAGTCACATGAGCCTCTGGTGCCCCTTAGATTAGGGTGATTGTGTTAGCGGTCACATGAAGCACGAGACCCGAGGAGTAAAGTAGTAATTTAATCAAAAGTCATGTCTAGGTCCTTTTCCAAAGTGCCCTACTTAAAAAAAAAAAACAAAAAAAAAAACATTTCCCACATGTAGACATTTACTTAGTAAAGTACATGTATAGTAAATGCTGTTTGTTTGGGTTCTTGAAAAGCCTTTGTTTTATGTCCTCAGCAATGGTTTGAACTTCTTCTTCAAGCTTCTGGCATGGGTCTACACCGGATCAGCCAGTATGTTCTCAGAGGCCATCCACTCTCTGGCCGACACCTGTAACCAGGCTCTGCTCGCTCTGGGAATCAGCCAGTCTGTCCGCAACCCGGATGCTGTTCATCCGTAAGCAGCACACCTACCTGAAAGTGAAAAAATAAAAAACCAAACAGAGTGCATTTGGTCTGTCTCTGTCACCACATGTTCAAATAAACCAGTCATCTCAGGTTTTACATTTGGGTGAAATATTCTGCAGAAGCTTTATGCAAACTTTCCCTGTCTGCCTTTTAGAAAAAAAGTGTTTCATCATTTTCTGAAAATTAACTGAAAGAGAAAAAGTTTCACTCTGATAAAAAATAATTTTCACCAGAGTGAAATATATATTCCACTGTCGCTACAAGCATGCTTAGTGTGAGGGATTGCATTCGAGTCGATGAGTCGATGCAATCAGCTGGTTTTCCTTAGATAGAAAACTTTGAATCAATTTGACTGTTTGATCTGGTGAATTGTAAAGTGACTTGAGATGACTTGTGCTGTGAATTGGCGCTATATAAATAAACTGAATTGAATACACAGTAGAAGCAGAGAAAGAACTCTGGTTTCATTAAGAAAAAGAAATAACCTGTAATAACCCTAATTATTGTCTTTATCTAGAGATGTTTGTACCTGACTAAACATTGCCGGTCTTCCTGTTTCAGGTATGGCTTTTCAAACATGCGCTACATCGCCTCCCTCATCAGTGGAGTGGGCATTTTTATGATGGGAGCAGGCCTCTCTTGGTACCACGGCATTATGGGTTTACTGCATCCAGAACCGATGGAGTCTTTGCTTTGGGTGAGTGTCTCTTTGACAACCATCTGGAAGTCTGAATTTATAAAGAGAACAAAAAAAGCATTTAATTTTTCATTTTACAGGCATACTGTATTTTGGCAGGCTCTCTGGTGTCTGAAGGAGGTTGGTTTCTTGCATAGTTTTTATTTTTTTTATTATACATTTCTTTTAACATAATTCTTGCATTTTGAATTAAACTTTCTTTGTTTTTCTTTCTCAGCCACCTTACTAGTTGCAATTAACGAGATAAAGAAGAGTGCCAAGCAGCATGGAATGTCTTTTTATGAATATGGTATGCACATTTGCCATTTAATTGGATCAAAAAGACATACTAGTTTTATGTTAATCTAGATCAGCTTTAAGACTTTAGTTATCAGAAGGTACACTGAAAAATTACAAGCTTTCTTATGAGGAGAAAGAAACTCTTTGTGTCAGATTTCTATCACTGGACACATCTCTGTGAGCTTAGATGGGAGAGAATCTGATGTTTAAATCATTCCTCATTTGGGGCTGTTTTGCCGTGTACAGTTATGCAGAGTCGGGACCCCAGCACCAATGTGGTGCTGCTGGAAGATGCTGCTGCCGTGTTGGGGGTCATCATGGCTGCTAGCTGTATGGGACTCACGTCACTCACAGGTAAAGAACAATGTCTGTGGTGAAGTAACATCGGCCATTTGTTCCTGATGAGGTATGTCTTCCTGTTTTCACCAAAAAGCTTTTTACCAACTGTCCCAGGTAACCCGTACTATGACAGTCTGGGCTCTCTGGGTGTGGGCACCTTGCTGGGCGCGGTCTCGGCCTTCCTGATCTACACCAACACCGAGGCCCTGCTGGGGCGCTCCATACAGGCAGAGCATTTGCAGAAGCTCACAGAGTTCCTAGAAAACGACCCAGCTGTAAGGTCAGAATATGAGACAGCAATGATGTAACTGTTTTCGTTTAAATCGGAATAAATCAAACATTTACTATATTAGCTACCTGATCATATACACTACTGTTTAATGTTAATATTTAGACGTAGAATAAGCCATTCCTTATTTACAAGACTGGATTCACAAGGTTCCTTCAGCTCAACTTTAAAACAGACATTCAGTTCATAACCTCGCTCACAGGAACCTTAGTCACCTATTTACACTGCCTCCACTCCGCTGCGCCGCAGAGCCCAGAGGAGATCAATTAGCATGCGCAGATCACACAATAAAAGATAAATAGACAGGCAGACCAAAACTTTATTTAATTTAAAAATGTATAAAATAGCTTTATTTTATTTCCAGATCTTTTCATTGAATTGTGCCAGTTTTATATACACACAGGTTCTGAAGTATATCTAGCAACCTTTAGTGAATCATTTTGGATGAATGCTGTGATCATTCAGTTTCCTTTTGATGTGATTTCAGTTTATTTACTGCGGTCTGACTCGGGTAACATGAAAATAAATGTTTTCGCCCTGCTGCAGGCTAACAGCTGCCCTTAACTGCTGTCCTCAGATTTCGAAGTGGAGCTGGACTTCGGTGCTAAACCTTCACACAGCTAATTTTAATATAATTGACTCCCTATGTTTGATTATAAGATACAGAAAACGTTCTGCTCAATGAAATAACCAGAGCCAAATCTCAAGTTGATGAATATATTAGAAGTAAAAGCAAACGTGTTTCATCCGAAAAATATTGTTTACTGGGAAACAAATTAAAACAGTTTTAACCAAGCTATTTGCTCTAAATGGTTGAGTCAGTGAACTGACCTCAGATCAGAGAAGTCTTTGCCTCTCTGTATCCTCTGTCTCATGAGCGAATAGAATTGATCACATGAGTAAACCTTTGCTGCGTTCCTGGGCTTATTGAAGGATTTGTTACCATCTTTGTTCTGCGATTCAGCCCTCTTTAGGTTTTAGTCAAACTCTTTGGGTCTAAGATACTTGTGATTGTATCAGAAATGCTGCCTGTCCCAAAGTGATGTTTTGTAACTATTTATTGTACACAGGGCCATCCATGATGTAAAGGCCACAGATATGGGACTGAGTAAAGTGCGCTTCAAGGCTGAGGTTGACTTTGATGGACGGGTGGTGACACGGTCTTATTTGGAAAAACAAGACATTGACCAAATCCTCAATGTGAGTTTTTCCTTTTATTTATAGTACTTTTTTTATTAACTTTTTTTTTGGTTTAAATTTTAATGGTCTGTTTATTCAAAAAAAAAAAAATCATTATTTTATTTTACTAAATTATCATTTTGTAATTTTCTATTATTATTTGATTATTACAAGTCTGAATTCAACATTTTCTTGTAAATTTTCAAGCACAACTGAATAAAAAATATGATTTATCAGAATATCAGAAATAATAGGATTGAGGTGAAAAAAAGAGACAAAACAGGCTTCAGTTTAGTTGTGAAGCAACAGAGGAAATATTATTTGTTCCTTCAGCGCTCTAAAATCAAATAAAGAAAATCTGATTTGTTTATTTATTATCTCATCTTTAAATCTTTATGTGAACAAAAACATGCTCATTAAGTGGGTCTAACTGGAAAACCTAACTGATTTAAGCTGTGAATTATTTGATTTTCAAACTTCAAAGGTTTCTAGATCTTATTTCTTTTTGACTTTTGGAAAATAAATAAAAATAAATAACAAGCTGTCCAGTTTGAAAGTTTCCTTCCAAACTGAGATTTAGAGTCGATCCCTGCTGATCTGCAGAAAGCAGACAGAGGAAACACAATAAAAAAAACAGTTTGAAGGAAATATGTTGGCACTTAAACATTTTTGCTAAATAAAAAAGATATAACAATTTGTTTAAATAAAATGATGTATAATTAGCTTGATGAGTTCATCATGTTTGATGAATGGTGGTGGCTCTGGTGGCTGCTGTAACCTGTGCTGCTGACCAGGTCATGGGACACATGGGACAGGCTTTATTTTAGCAATCATGCCTAATAAAGGTGAGACTTATTTAATAATCATATCAGAACATGAAGTTTGTTTTTAGACTTAGACGACTTTATTGTCATTTTGTATACACAGTGTATACAAAATTACATTTAGTTTTGTACAGCATTCAGACAGTAAATTAGCTGCTTATTAGCGAAATTAACATTTTCATTTCACAAAGTGGAGCATTGATCAAACAGTTTGGGAGAAAAAAAACATGTTACCAAATGCAATTATGTGGAAGTCCATAGCATTGCAAAGACATATATCTATATGGTCCAAAAATACAGTAGAAAAACATATTTTTTTTTCTTAGTTAAGTTGAATCATTTTATCCTTTTTTTGATAAATTTAAGTTTAGGATCACTACTGGGACGCATCAGGCAAAGAAAAGCAGATAATGCTGTCTTTCTATTAGGAAAGTGCCCAAAACCAAGTTAATATTCTGTTGATTTCGAAAATGCTAATTTTAGCAATCGCTGTATTTCCAATAATTAAGATATTCAGCTAAAATTGCACCTGATTACATTTGTTTATGTAATAAATCCCAAAAACAACATGGCAGCAGCAGATGTAAACACACAAGAATTACATATTCATATTTCAGCCACTGCTATAATGCTCATCTTGCAAACTGAATGGAAAAAACAAATAGTCTCGTCATGAATCCATATATGCTGCACCATCATCCTACAATAACACTTGCTGCAGGTCACATGACACATGCAAGTGGGAGAAAGTGTTTCTACAAATGTAGCTGCTGTCTCCAAAATGATTTTTTTGAGTCACCCACCCCTGATGTCTCCATGTTTGTGCCGTTTACTACAAACGGGAACGTTTGGAATCGATCCCTTAGCCACGGGATTGTTTGTATTCCATCTGCAGGAAATCCAGCAGGTCAAAACACCTGAAGAGCTGGAGAACTTCATGCTGAAGCACGGCGAGAACATCATAGACACCTTAGGGGCAGAGGTGGATCGCTTAGAGAAAGAACTCAAGGTAGTAAAGGAGGAAACTCTTGTCCTCCACTAAAATAAATCTATGCTTTAGAAATATTCAGATATATCTGTTACTGTTTATTTCCTTTGCAGCAACGTAACCCAGAGGTTCGCCACGTAGACTTGGAGATACTATAGTGCCTCAGATTCTGCTGAGGAAATGTCCTGCCGCACAAAGAACATTAGAGGAAGGAATAGAGAAAGCAGCCCCACCAACCATGATCATCTCCACCTCTAATGAACCTGAAGTCTTACTCCAGATCAGCCCTGAAGCACAAAGGCAGCGTTTGAACTTGAAAGTGTTGGAGATGCTCAGTTTGAATCTAACCACGAATCCTTCCATCCATCATTCCTCAGTGTTTGTGTCTGGATTTTCCAAAGGTCCAAACTCAGAACAGGATCAGTGTCAGCTACCAAACCTGTACATGAAGCTTATGTGTGAACAGTGATTGTGTTTCCTACACAGGTAAAAGGAAACTGGAGCTCTACATATTTAATTCAAACGTATTTAAAGACTAGTTCATGTTAGATGGTGTTTTCTTTTAATATAAAACCTTCTTGAAGATGGCTCTGTAAGGACGCTGAGATTTTATTGCTTGAAGAAGTATTCAGATTAAATTGATGTAAAGCACATCATCTGATTTCTAGAGGAAGTGTAAAAATGAATGCAAAGGAGGGAAAAATCAAACTTGATTTATCATGTCTTTTATTAAAGTAAAAGGAAAAATGTGATAGAGAAGAGAAAATTGAAGTTTAAGGCGATATGATCCCCTGAAATTATTCTCCACGTTGCTTTTTTTTTTGCTACCGACAGTCATCTTATCAGCAGGTGATCAGTTTTGAAAAGATAAAGTCCTGAACAAGGATAGGAGGGTTTCATCCCCACATTTTTTTTCTTTAACAAAAACTTTTTTTCCCAGATTTCACTAAATGCAGGCTTCCTACCTTTTTCCCTGATAAAATACATGCCTGCTAATGGCATGTATTTTATCAGTTAAATATGTAGCAGGTAACATCTCTTCCCAAACTCCGTATTTCTGCTGATTAATCTAAAAAATGTTCAACTTCTTTGATTTTCTTCTTTTCTTTTAACTCTGCGTTAACACCTAGCTAGCTGCAGCTGAGAAACGCCTGCAATGGCCCAGTGCTGCTTCAGGAGGTGGGCCGGAGTCATAAGGCTGGTCATGGATGACGGGTTTATAGATATTTTTGATGGTTTCAATAGTTATTTTACTGATATTGTCACTGCTGAAGGACTTGGAATAAATTCAGAATAATTTATTGAACCGTTGTGCAGTTGTTTCTTTTTCTGTCTGTGATAACCCAATCACAGATTATGTCATGGGCCGTTTATGTCCAAAGGTTTCACTATTTGCTTTGTGTAAATGTTAAATCTAGCTTTGATTCTAATTTTGTAAACAGTGGGTGCTTTTTGTGACCTCGATGTGATATTTTTCTACTTTTACTTTGCTCAACCATATGAATTATATGTAATTAATCCAAGTAGAACCCCAGACCCACTTAGTACTTAACAAGTTGGAGCCCACATGCTCATGGCGATTGCATCTAGATATGCAGTCATTGTCAGATTTCAAGATTTGTCTTTTTTGACTTAAAATCAAGGTGAACTGTTATGAAGTCATGCATTTTATGGGACAAATTAGATGGGTTCCAATTCAAATGGCCTCTAAATTTAAAGAACATTTGCTTAAATGTGACCCATATGGGCCATAGATGGTTTCTGCACGGTAAAATTGTTATTTTTTTGTACATGTACCGGATTAGATTTAATGGTACCCTCAGTTGGAACCAACATGAACCTACAGGTTCTAGATCTGCAGTTCGAATGTGTTTTTGTTTAAACAGTTGAATTGAATGAACCCATTTAGCCCCCTACATGAAGCCAACTGTGGAACCCAGACCCTGAGGAAGGCTCCATGGGATTCCTTTGCAGATGTAAGGTGGATTTATGTGTCTCTACAGTAAAAAAAAAAAAAGAAAAAAGTTACTTTAACACCTACAGAGTTGAATATAATTGTTTCAGATAACATTTGGTCTCACTGCTGGTGAGGATTATCAGTCATCCAGGTCATAGTCATTCCAAATAAGTAAAAAAAATAAATCACCGGACTTTGTTTTCCAAGTTTGAAGATGTTTCGCTTCCCATTAAGGAAGCTTTTTCAATAGAAAATGTCTGGATTAGCGTTGAATTCCAAGCTTTATTGGGTAGCCCCAAGTCTTGTAATGGCTCAGAAAACATGCAAATTAAACCGGAAGAACAGCTCCACCCCTAAGTAATGGGGAGTCCTTTAGGTCTTTGTTAGCCTACAATACCTGATACTGGTGTATGCTTCTGAAAGGCAGTCGTTAGGGTCACTGTATTCCTGGCTGACCAGGCGAGATGTTTTAGTCCACTGCATGGTGATGATGATTGAGATGATATTAGGAAGGAATCAACGCTACATTGTAGGTTTTTAAGAGCTGGAACCCGAGTCCCCCCCCTCTATTTAAGGTTGACTTCTCTTGCTTAACATAAGCGGCTTCCTTCACAACCCTTTCAAACCACCTGCCTTCTTTGTCCAAAATGTGAACATTCTGGTCCTCAGGAGAATATCCTTTGTCCATAAGGTTTAGATGGACAGCTAAGTCATGTCCAAGTTGCACTACATGGCTGTCAAAATTTTCAGACCTTTTAATTCCAAACAATGGCGTAACAACACAACAATAGGCCCGTAAGCAACGTAATCTAGGTGGGCCCCATATAAAATACCCACGCTCTCTCCATTCATCTCCTGGTCACAATCTTCACTCACTGTAGTAGCAACGCCCCCCTCTCCCTCTTCGGTTCTATGAAAGAACGTGTTTATTTTGGGACATTTGTTACGTTCTTCCAGCAGCTCTTCTTTCCTTTTTCTTTTCTGGAATCCGCTTAAGAACCTCTAATTTGGTATCCATCGTCGCAAACACATTGTACGTAACGGTTATGGTTTTAATCTACTCTCTGGATTACCCATAAATCCAAGTTGCAGTGTAAAAAATTAAATACTCAAATACATTGTTCTTTTAAGATCTTTATTGCGGTTTGAAACATATGATATGAGTGTATTTTTTTTTTTACCGACCACCAACCGTCTAATGAACTATACACAGTTATTAACATGGTAATTAAAAGTACCACTCTCTGCTTTGCTATTGGTGTTGTTGGAATCTGCCATGCGTTGGGGTATAAATAAAGTTCGGTCAGTCAATCAAATATCAGGTGGATTTAAGAGGAATTTTTCGCACCATTGTATCTGCAAGGAGATGCCCTAGTCCCTAACTGAGTAGGGGACCAACCATATGTCAGTGACGGGGCCCCTAAGAGGTCTGGGGCCCTCTTACTGATAGTTACGCCATTGACTCCAACACCTGAGCAGGCTTACACTCATTATACTTGTAAATACTCTACTTAGAGTAAAATAGGTTGACTTTGTATAAAAAATTAAAAAAACCAATACATGAGGCCCTTATATATCCATGTAGTTACAGACAGTTCCTAATCTCTCTGGTAATGTGTGGCTCTCCACTGTGTGTACCTTTGCTGTGATTGGAGATATTTTGGTCTGCAGATGTTTCCATCTGGGGCCCCATATGTCCTCCTTTCCTGCAGATCGGGGGGCCCCGTTTGCAGCCTGAACCTAAGAAGGTTAACTGCAAAGAAAAGCCATTAGATGGTGCCGTTGTGGAGATGAGAGAGAGCCAGAACGCTGACGTCAATAAAAACAGTCATTTCCAACCAGTCTGCGCATTGAGCGACCATTCAAAAACATTAGGCACAGCGCCGCCGCCGGACCGCGCTGCGTTACTCCACTGATATAACCTTTAACATTCTCCTTATTCGCAGATCTTTGGAGAGCCGGACGCATTGCGGACGATCCCACCACTGCAGGTTTTATTTTATTAACCTTTAAATTTTGTGTGAGCATTTCTGGGTGTTGCGCGCATCGTCGGCGTCATGTCTCGTCTTCCCATCCCCAGGTCAGCTGTAATGCTGTCCATCTCCTTTCCCCTCCATGTCACACCGTCTTCACACACCACATGCTCGCTTAGGAACATTGGAGAATTAAAAATAGCGATCAGATCATCAGAGATCAGAAGAGCGTCGATGCGCTCCTGCAGATCACCAACATGCATCATCTCATCTCCAGCAGCTGGACGCTGAAAGGAGACTTTCATCATCCATTATGCACAAATTTTATTATTGTGCATGCATTTAGAAATAATAGTGTTTATGGACATTTTTTATTGTATATCTGCTTCACACCCCCCTCCTCCTCTCCTGTTTTCTCATCTCCATCATCCTCCAGAAGGGGGCGCACTGAGCCTTCACAGGGGCTCCCCTTTTCTCCATCACTTCAAGCCTGTCTTCACAAAACCCAGAATCTCATCATACTTAATCCTATTACAGCTTATTTTTTTCTGACCATTTTTATCACCTATATGGATTCCAACCCTGCAGTGATGAAATAGTTTAATAATATATGTTTTGAATCGCAGGGGGAAGAGGAGATCATCATCATGTTCTTCTCTACGCTTTTAGCCTCTTTACGGTGCTGCCTTGTCTAATCATGTTCAAGCAGCATTGTACAGGGCTATGACAGCATAGAGAGCTGTGCTGCTTCTCCTTTCAAAGCCATAGAGCCAGCCTGAGGCATAAGTAAACCCGGAGACCCCAAACCATCAGGGGGGAAGGGGGCCAAGATCATTTAAGCTCTGATACAGATTTCTAAATCTTAATTTCCCTGTAGAGAATTAGCCTGCTTTGAGATTAATGTGCTGTTACTGCTCATGTTTTGTAGTTTGTATTTTTTTTCTCTCTCTATTATTTACAGTTTGCTGTGTGATAGCGGGGTTACATGCAGTGGTAACTGGTCCATTCAGGACAGATGCTCTTTGATCTTCACAGCTGGAATGAATTCATTTATTATTATTCTCTGTTTTAAAGCAACAGTTATTTTTTCCTTCGGCTATGTGAGCAGAGATACAGTTATGGTGATCACATTAAGCAGGGCTTAGAAAAGAAAATCTATTTTTCTGATTATCTTCACAAGAATGAGAAACTGGCGCTTTAACACTAAATTCAAATTTCCATCATGGCAGAATGTGTAACTATTTCATTTTTTATAAAAAAAAAAGATGTTTAATTCTTCGGTGGCTTTTGATTCTATTGAGTTCTTGCATGGATGGAGACGTCCCCTCCAGGGCATGCTGCTGCTTATTGGATGGGATGAGACAAAGTGCAGTTCCTTCTTTTTACTGTGCATGTGCAAAAGAAATAGAAAACTGGTTTAGATGAAAAAATGACTGATATTTTCTATCAACCCTTTTTAATGTTATTCCACTCAGGGAAGCTGCCCATTTGTCGCGCCAAATCTCAAACCATCTATGTGTCACCCAAAGATTATAGAGGATGCTATATGCCCCCCCATTACACTTATTACTTCATTTAGTTCATATCTAAAAGCTTTATTGGGGTTTCATCTGGTCGTTTTTCAAAAACAGGGACCAGAACCTACATTGCAAAAAAATTGCAAACTAAAAAAGTCATTTTTTTCTTAAAATAAGTGCACATTTTCTTTAATTGAGAAGGTAAGTGAGACACTTTGCCAATAGGACAAGACAATTTAGAGCTAAAAATATATATATATATATATTTCATTGTTTTATTTCAAGGGCATAATATTTAATGATCTTATGTTAAGATTAAAACTATTAATTCCTAGGGGAAATCAAATTAAGGACAAATGCGATTAATTTAAGAAATATCTTATTTCTAGATGGCTTTTGCAGTGTACATGTATAAATACACTGGATAAAGTGCAACATTAAGTTAAAAAACAATTCACACTGTAAATGGTTTCATCTATTAAAATAATACATTAAAATATGCAGCAACTTGACCTGGAGCCTAAAGTGATGAGATGGCAAATTGAAAAATTATAAACTTGTATTTGTTTGTGACTTAAACCAATGTTTTATTGCCTGTGAACATCCATAGTTTTTGTTGTGCATGATTTTTTTTCCTGCTGATCGTCTCTGTAGAGGTAGATCCCACTTAAGGTCCTTCATCAGAAATTAATCATAACAATATACCTGCTTATATTATATTTATAATGCATTTGTTTACAAATGGACAAAACCTTTGCTATTAATGCTGTTTTTAATATTACACCAGGGATGGACTGATTTTGTAGAAATGTTTGTACCATTTTGTGGGTCAGAAGCTAAAAAGTTTGGGAACTTCTGCTCTAGAGCTTTTATTTTATGAATAATGTAAATGTTCATGCACTGATTTCAATCAATAGTTTCCATTTTACTGAAGTGAATTGTAAGCACAACTGATTATTTTTATAATTGTCCTACATCAAAGACGTCTGTATTCGGAAGTTGTTCCTTATACCCATCTGTCTGGCCAGAAGTGAAAGTTAGTAAAATAAATGACTTTTAATTTATCTATTTTCATGGAGTGGTGTGATTCTGTCCCACAGTCCTTGGAACGCCTCCCTGTTGGTTCAAAGTTCACCGTCTTTAATGCAGTCATTCATCAATATAATATAAAGGGTAGCTGCTAAAGACGGGTATTTCCCTGAATTCAGTGTCCAATACATAAATGGAAAATTGACTGGAGGGAAAAAAGCGTGAGGGGAAAAAAAGGGGAGGCGGCAGGCAGCGGGGGTAACTGGCTGTCATTGTAAATGGGTTAGAACCAATCAGGCAACTATGTATGTGACGCAAAAAAGTATTTATTAACAAAAAATATAAATGATTAAATAGGAAATGTTAAAGATTTATGAAAACATTGCACAACTGCAGCTGTAGTTCTGGCTGTTATGGTTACAGAAAAGCAGTGTTGCATTATGGGCCTGCCTCCCCACGCTGTGATTGGTCGGATATGATTTACAGTGGAGACTGATCTACACCCGAGGAAGACAATCTGGCTGTTCGGGCTAGATAAATACAGCCCTGAAGGACAGGGAAACAAAACTCAATGAAAAGAGGAGAAAGATTTGGAAGGCGTAGATTGCAGATGGAAGGAGACCTTCAACACAGATGCAGACGTAACCCAGATATCGTCTCCCACTGCTTGTTAGGCCTGTTTTGAAAAGCAGATATCAGAAGGGCTTCAAGGGGAAGGACTGGATGTTGCTCAGTGGCTGTGAGTCTTTCCATGACAATTTGGCTTTTCATTCAAAATGTAGAGAGTTTTAAAAAGCTGGGCGATGCAGAGTGTAAGCTGCTGGAGATTCAGGATAAGTTGGAGGGGTTCAAATGTCAATCCACTGAGCCTTATCAAGAACAAAGGCTGTGTCATTATCAGAAATCCTTGGCCCGACCTAAACCCTTCAGAGGTGCTACTCTGCAAGATCAACTACAGATGTAAAGAGCATGGAAATAATTTTCTGTAGGTTTTTTTTATCTGATTTTATATATTTATACTACCTTTTCATATGTCAACTCATGAGCTTACTTCAAATCAAAATAATCCAAATAACACCAGAATTATGTCCCTATGTGTTTAATGAATCCAGATAAAATATATGAGGTTCATATTTGAATTGAATTACTGCAATTAATGAATAATAAATAAATGTCCTGAGATTTCCTCATTTTTTGTATGTACCTGTATTGATTTGGTTCAAATTAAACGATTAAGGGTTTGCCTAAATAAAAAGAGACCCACACTTTGCTTTTTCCATGGTGAGCTCTGAGGGCCTTTTAATGTTCTCTCTCAGGGTTTAGCCTCAATTGATTTCTGAGCTTCCCTGTGAGCAAAGCTTGCCTCCTTTGACTGTCTGAAAACTGAGCCCCTGACTTTCGCCGTTTGTCCCGAGTGTCCCACAACCGTGTCTGATACAGGATTAGAGACGAGAGATTTGTTAATTAAGGCGCCTCCTGACTAACAAGCTTGTGTTTCCCAGAGGGCAGGCTAGTTCGTGACACTTCAGTTGATGTTTTTTCAGAAGAAACCTGAGAGGCACAGAGACAATCAGAAAGTTGACAGATTTTATTAGAAATGTCCATTTTTGTCATGATGATGGCCGTGGAGAAAGATTCCTGCTGTGGTGTGTTTCACTGTCCTTGTTCTGGTCCATGTCAGGTTCCTGTTTTTAGGTCCAGGCACACAGCATCCTCACTGGCTGCAGCTCACACAGGGCTGCAGGCCGTTCTCGTTGCAGGAAGTGCACTTGAGGGCTTTGAAGGAGTCTGTGAAGCAGTTGCGAAACACAGACATCTTGCTGCCATGGCACATTGAGCAGGGGATGAAGGCGAAGCCTCCGCAGGTCTGGCACGTCTGGGGAAGCTGAACCCTCTGGCATACGGGAAAAAAAAAAGTTATTTTAGTTTCTGGACATTAAAAAACATCACATGTGTAAATAAAGCCTGGATTGATTTTTTAATGCAAAAATTCCCATACAAATAGAAAATAGTTAAAAATTGTAGATGACTGTGATAAGTAGGATTTTTTATTAATTTAGCAGCAGAAAAGGAAAAGATAAGCTTCTTCTAGGACAAAGTGATTTAATTCACTTTTTTGTTTTTATATTCAGACAGATGTTGAACTATACTCTGACCACATTGTCTGGGTTTTAGTCTTGCAAAAGTGTTCACACCCTGTAAACATTTTCCACATTTTGTGACATCACATTAACAAACTTCCACACATTTTATTTAAAAGTCATAACCAACACAAGGGGTTTTGTATTGTAAAGTAAAGGAAAAAAGGGTATTTGACATTTAAGAAGATTTTACATTATAGAAACCTTGCATTTAGCATTTAGTTTGAAGAAAAACCTTCAAACCCTCTCCTTCCAATCTGAAAGATCTGGATTTATTTTGCTAAGAAGAATAGACAAATATTTCAGTGTCTATAGATGTGTAGACAGTAAAGTCTTTTGTTTTTCTGTAGTAAAATACCATCAAATCACACTTTTCAGATTTCTGCTGTAGAACAATTTTAAAACCAGCTTCCTTTTCCTCATCGTCACAAGCCTTTCGAAGCCTCTTTTAGCACAAAATACAGGTGCTGGTCATAAAATTAGAATATCATGAAAAAGTAGATTGATTTCAGTAATTCCATTTAAAAAGTGAAACTTGTATATTATATTCATACATTACATATAAACTCATATATTTCAGATGTTTATTTTGTTTAATTTTGATGATTACAAATGACAACAAATGAAAATCTCAAATTCATCATATCAGAAAATTAGAATATTACTGAAGACCAATAAAAACAAAGGATTTATAGAAATGTTGGCCAACTGAAAAGTATGAGCATGTACAGCACTCAGTATTTAGTTGGGCCTCCTTTGGCCTGTATTACTGCAGCAATGCGGCGTGGCATGGAGTCGATCAGTCTGTGGCACTGCTCAGGTGTTATGATAGCCCAGGTTGCTCTAATAGTGACTTTTAGCTCTTCTGAATTGTTGGGTCTGGTGTATTGCATCTTCTTCTTCACAATACCCCATAGATTTTCTATGGGGTTAAGGTCAGGAGAGTTTGCTGGCCAATTAAGAACAGGGATACCATGGTCCTTCCACCAGGTACTGGTAGCTTTGGCACTGTGTGCAGGTGCCAAGTCCTGTTGGAAAATGAAATCTGCATCTCCAAAAAGTTGGTTAGCTGCAGGAAGCATGAAGTGCTCTAAAACTTCCTGGTATGTGGCTGCGTTGACCCTGGACCTCAGAAAACACAATGGACCAACACCAGCAGATGACATGGCACCCCAAACCATCACTGACTGTGGAAACTTTACACTGGACTTCAAGCAACGTGGATGAAGTGCCTCTCTTCTTTTCCTCCAGACTCTGGGACCTTGATTTCCAAAGGAAATGCAAAATTTACTTTCATCAGAGAACATGACTTTGGACCACTCACCAGCAGTCCAGTCCTGTTTCTCTTTAGACGCTTCTGACGCTGTCTGTGGTTCAAGAGTGGCTTGACACAAGGAATGCGACAGCAGAAACCCATGTCTTTCATACGTCTGTGTGTGGTGGTTCTTGAAGCACTCACTCCAGCTGCAGTCCACTCTTTGTGAATCTCCCCCACATTTTTGAATGGGTTTTGTTTCACAATCCTCTCCAGGGTGCGGTTATCTCTCTTGCTTGTACACTTTTTTCGACCACATCTTTTCCTTCCCTTCGCCTCTCTATTAATGTGCTTGGACACTGAGCTCTGTGAACAGCCAGCCTCTTTAGCGATGACCTTTTGTGTCTTGCCCTCCTTGTGCAAGGTGTCGATGGTCGTCTTTTGGACAACTGTCAAGTCAGCAGTCTTCCCCATGATTGTGTAGCCTATAGAACTAGACTGAAAGACCATTTAAAGGCTTTTGCAGGTGGTTTGAGTTAATTAGCTGATTAGAGTGTGGCACCAGGGGCCATCAATTTTGAACCTTTTCACAATATTCTAATTTTCTGATATGATGAATTTGAGATTTTCATTTGTTGTCATTTGTAATCATCAAAATTAAACAAAATAAACATCTGAAATATATGAGTTTGTATGTAATGTATGAATATAATATACAAGTTTCACTTTTTAAATGGAATTACTGAAATCAATCTACTTTTTCATGATATTCTAATTTTATGACCAGCACCTGAACTTTAAAACTCACAGATGTGACATAACAAAAGGAGGGAATCATTGTTTTCTGGGCATTTTAAACATTTACAGTTCTCATCTTGCATTGATTTAATATTTCAGATACGCAGTGGCCTACTGTGGATCCTCTCCTGATCCACTACACAGAAAACGAGTGTGCCTCCTAAAATGTCACTCTCTTATTATTTGACCAAATTAGCACTGAGAATAAGTTTGTTTTTATGCTTGAAAGCACGCATGTTGTGGGACAGTTTTAGGCTAATTTATGTATGAACGACCTTTCAGGGCAGCACCCTTCTTGGAGGCTAAAGAAACTAAATGTCAGCTTTGTAAGCAGTTTCTCTTTTTGGAGGGCTCAGTTTCCAACCTTATAAAAAAAAGGGGAGAACAAATTATTTCTTTATGGGATTTCTGTAAACTCATGGAGCCATCTGCTTTTTTCATGATCTGATGATGAGCTTAATTATTCATTTCATTCACCTGTCCAATTCTGCCCGGTTGCTCATTACCTCTCATTTGATCCACCTGCTCCTATCTCTATTTAAGGTGCTTGCATCCAGTTATCAGGGCCAGATTATTGTTGTTTTCTCTAGCCAGTGGTGAGTGCTCCTTGGTGTTTCTGATTCCATTATCCTGAACGGTTCTGTCCTTTCTTATGACAGCTTTTGATTAATGTATTCAAATAAGATAGATGCCTGGTTAACAATGTCAAAGTAGTTTTTTATTAAGCTATGCTTTATTAAGGAGAGAGAGAGAGAGGAGATGGCTTTTCCTATGCAGAGGTGTCAATTAAAAAAGTACAAATATTTAATTATCTTACTTAAGTAGAAATTTTGGCTCTCTATACTTTATTCAACTAATTATTTTTTAGACAACTTTTTACTTCTACTCCTTACATTTTTTTTTTTTTTTGCTATTCCTTCTACTTGTTGCATTTTAAATATAGACTTGTTAGTTTTGTTTAATTTAAGCTAATTTTAGTTACGGCCTGTTGGACTGGTTGTTCACTGCACACCAAAATAAATAGTTTTTTCAAGATGATGCTAAGTTATCATTCAGAATTGTAGCTTTAAAGCATCTGCCCTTAATTTGTTTTTCCTGCATTACTTTTACTTTAATACTTTAAGTAGTTTTAAAAATTGAACTTTTATACTTCTACTTGAGTAATAAACATTAATACTTTTGACACCTCACTTCCTATGTTAAATCTATTCACTTTAAAGCTTTGGGACATTTGCAATGGTTAAAATGGATCATTTGTGTCCATCGAACTGAAACTCTTTCCTGGGAAATGTATCTGTTCAGTAACAATCTCTGATAATGTTCTTTCTAAAACTAGCTGTGGGGAAAAACCCACCTCGATTTTAGTCAGTAGATCTTGCAGCTCTCCTGATTCGTTCATGCCAAGTATTTTCTCAGCACCCTGTGAAACAGGTTTCAATGCATTAATAAGAACAATTATTAGTAGAAGCACAGAAAACCAAATATGTGGACTCAGCATGTGGGACTAACCCCAAGGAAGTGTCCGTCAATGAACACTACTGGCAGTGAGGGGGCTTCCCCCACACGTCTGCACCGCTCCTCCAGCTCCTTCCCGTACTCGCTGTCCAGAGCAATGTTCTTCTCCACAAACTTCACCCTGTGGTTCTGGAAGATCTTCCTGACCAGCTCGCATCGCTCGAAAGTAATCCTCACCACACGGAAACTGGTGGTGTAGATCACTATACGTCCAAACTCCAGTGGTAAGTGCATCTGAGGAAAGACCAAAAACATCATTTTTTGAAACTATACCTCCTGGGTGCATTTTCCTGTCAATGGTGTTTCTAATTCCTTTTTTTCCTGCTGCCCCCCACCCAATTAAAATGCATCTAATTAAAAAAGCAAACAATCACACAAAAAGCAGCGATTGTTCTTTGGAGAAAGTAAGAAAAGACCCTCCATTTGTTTAGGACATGCCATTGGATGCAAGGCCCCTAATCTAGTTGCAAATATCAATTAGGGAGGTTTTTCTTTGTGTTATTAATTTCAAAGTAGTCTTCAAGGCTTTTTTTTTCTAAAACAGAAACAAATTATGCTTTTAATATCAGAAGCATTTGATATAATATATAATATATATACCAGAGCAAATCAAACCCTTATAAAAGTAGTTTTTTTATGTTACAGAAATACTAAACAGTTAAATAATAGTAATCGGTGTGTCCAATATTTTGGGTCCCTCAAAAATACTCTGCATCTCAGAGTGAAGTAATGAAATGATGTCTTCTTATAATGTGTTTTTAAATTCCAGTTTTCAACTATATGAGTGATTATTTCCTATGTGAAATTCTGCAAAATAAAAAAACTTTCAGGTGTAAGATCACAGTTAAACCCCTTCCAGTAATACACCGTGTCGCACTGTTTAAGCGCCTGATTCCAAATCCGCCTCCCATTTCAGCCTAGTTTAATCCTAGTCTGTCAGCACGAGGACGTCCAGGTTTGCCCAGCTTACACATAAAGCAATCCTGAAACCCTGCCAAAGATCTGAAGAGTTCCTCCCATTTTCTTCTCCTTTGTACCTGCCACTCTACGGTCTGGCATGCACGAGCAAAGATGTTCCATGCAATGCAAAAAATGAGGAGGAACTGAGGAGGCAGCTTGTTCAGGCTTGTAGGGCTTACCGGACATTTGTTTTTTTATTTTAGATATCCAATTCAAGAAGTGAAACTCATCTTGTTCGAAGAAACAACTCACATTCATCTCAATCTTTAATTTCTGTTTTGATGATCATCATTTAAAGTTGAAGGATAACCAAAGAGCAGTTTCACAAAAAAAATTGCATCAGAAAAAAAAATATATTTTCCAAAAATTTTTTAACCAACTCAAAATGAGAAAGAGCTGTATTGTATGTGCAGTGGATTATTACTCTGGACTCCTTTGCAAGAATTACTGCTTAAGCCAAACTGCTTGGAGGCATTAACCTGTGGATCCATGCAGCCTGTTTGGTCGGTGTCTCACATGTCATTTTACAGTCATACCGTGGTTGTTTCATTATGGTTGGGGCTTTTGCTTGTCTAGGAAGGTATCTGGTCCAACTGAAAAATAAAAGCAGTATCTCCATGAAGCTGTTCAGCTCTGATTGGCAAATGACTGCCCTCAAACTTCACAGCAGACCTCAATCAACCCACTGTGACTCTGAGATCTGAACTTCCAACTCAGATGTAAAATTTTAATCTTTAAAAAGGACTTTTGACCAGGTAAAACTCTTATATGATCTTTTTTTTCTCCAATATATTTTATTGATTTTTCTCTTTTTTAATACAACAAAAAATACAAACGTAACCTTGTAACATGTATTTATATACACATTCATTCACTCATTCATTCACCATTTAAACCTGCATTTGTCCAGCTGCAAAAATATACAATGCCCTTTAGATTAAGGCACAGACATAAAAAAGAAAAGTAGCAATATATGAATAAAAACTGTAGTAAAGAAATCCATTCAAAACTCCCATCATTGAGCTCCACTTTCAGTCCCTACAATCCTCATATATGGCTCCCATAGATTCTCAGAGTCCCTTTGTTTGCCTTTTGCAATGTATGTTAGCTTTTCCAGTCCAAGTGAGCTTGCAACCTCTTTTCTCCACAGTCTCATGGAGGGGGCTTCCATGCTCCTCCAACATAGTGCAACAGATCTTCTGGCTTGAAGAAGTCCGTAGTCTATTAATGTAGTTATCCTCTGTGATGCTTTAAATTCTATTGGATACATTTTTACCTCTAATGGGACTTTTACTTTAAGCAGTTCAGATAGAAACCTAATAATATCTTTCCAAAAACTTATACGATCTTATTTTTAGTTCAGGACAGGCTTAATATAACCGTTTTAGCCTTCGAAGTGTGCGGGGTGGCTCCTACTGCGCTGACTCCACAATATTTGGAAATCTCTCATGAGCTCTTGTATTGGTTTAATCTTAAAACAATCTAAAAGTTGTGCAAAATTTTTCAACTTTTGTGTCCTATTCTAACAGCTTTTCCTTCCATTCAACTTTCCCAAACAAATGCAATAACATAACAGGGAGTTCCCAAGAGTTTACGGGGAGTCAGTGGCTTGCCGCTGAACAAAAAATAATTTGTACAATGTAGTATTTTAAATTCCTGAGATTCCTGAGAAAAAAGATCTGTCCCTGTTTGTACTTGAAAAACAAATACAGATTAGTTTAACAAAGTAAATAGTTGTATTTTCAAAATGAGTATCACGTATCAAGTTTGTCCCAAATTAGTCTTTAATTTTATATATCATAGACATTTAGAGACATTTTTCGCTATATATTTTCATTTTCTTTCTAACTTCTGACATTGCTCAGTTGAGGCCTCTACCTCATCATATGGATTTTATCACTTTCTGTAAGGAAAAGGCAATCAGTGGTCCTGATATCTTCAGGTAACCGTTTGCTCTGACTATCTATATAATCTGTGATTTGCACACAGGGTTATCTAGGAGGGCCATGCAGCAGTGCTGCTATGATACTAGAAAACGTTACTTTCTAGTAACACATTACCCTGATTAGTTTCTCCTGAAACACTTAATGAAATGCATCATTAATCTTTAATTACACAGTGACCTCACCCTTTGGTGGTGATCTTTTGTTTGGTTCTGTAGCTACAGATAAGGTCCACTGCAGAAGTATTCATATAACCAAAGTTCTGCCAGTTTACAAACACAGACATTAATAAAAACGTTGGAAACATTTGTGATGTTTAAACACAGAATGATCTGCAGTTGTAAAACAGTTGTGTATTTCTTCTTTTTTTCCCAATAATTAATAAAAGTGCATTACTTGTTGTGTTAAACCTTTTAGATTCAAAGTTTTGTAAAACTGCTTCCAGCTGCTAATCTTTAGGGGTTTATCTCTACAGTATTTTTTCTTATGTACACTAGTATTTTAGTCTGATATGAAGCATAGTGAAAGCAGGACTGTCTGCCCTGCAATATGTGAGTGAACATCTGCCCAGATCTCAAGCCTTCAGGAACTTCTAAAACTTGTTTTTTTTTCACCAATATTTAAAACCCTCCTCATGGCATTACAGTGCCTCCACCATGTTTCCGCATTGGAATGGTGCGCTCAGGGTGATGTGCAGTGGTAGCTTTCAAATAGAGCAGTAATGTGATAAGAGGATGGTCTTCCTCATGTCTCATGTGTCTACATGTGGATTTTGTTCACTAATTTTTTGAACAAACCTCTGAGATCCTTGACAGAGCAGCTATATTTGGACTGAGATTAAGTGAGTCGTCCTCACGGCTGTACTCTCTTAACTAGTTTGGCAATATCTAAAATAATGTAATCAGACTTTTATTTGCAGTGTTTGAGAAACAGTCTGAATACTACAACTTACTCAAACTTTTCGTTTAAAAATAAGTTTAAGAGGCATCTTTATTTTCCTTTCACTATAAAATTTTGCAACTCTTCAAGTTGGTCTTTCAGATCAAATGAAATATGATGGACTTTAAGGAAGTAATGGAAAGTTCCTGAATGTGTTTTTGTAGGGCTTAGTAGATTCAATCTGGGACTCGGAGGTCTTAAAACCACTAAGGTAGTAACAGGATTATGACCAACAGGTACTTACACCGTTAGGAAGGTTCTCAAAGAGTGCTTGACCTGCGCTGACTTTGTGCTTGACCCCTCGGATCGTCCCGTTCTTGCTTAGAATGTTGACCCTCTTGGTGGTGAACATCCAATCCTTGGTGGCCCCCGCATACAGGAGCAGCTCATCGGGCTCACTCTCATTGTCATCCAGCTCTGAGCCCAGGTATCCGTAAAGGTTCCCGTGAATCTCTCCAGTGGTTGAAGGGGTGCTGGCCCGATCAGCGTCCGAGCTGCTGGTGCAGTCTGAATCCAGGGAGTCCGAGGGCACCTCATCCTTAAACATCTCCTTCAGCACCCGGCCGCTGTTCCCTGAAGCCACCCGGAACCTCACCCGCCTCTGTGGCTTCTCCGGTCCTTCTGTCATGACTGTCCCCTCCATTTGAACCCCTCTGCCACATTACATGGTCCAGCACACTGCTGTCCGACTCCTTGCCTCTCATTCGCAGGTGAAAATCCAGCTCAGCCACGTATTTTGTTAGCCATGGATTATTAGCAGGTTTAATCCTCGCTGTGTGAAAGGATCTAAAAACCAGTGGGAGCCAGTAAGCTGCCTAGCAGTCACACTGACGCAGCCAGTAAATAATGTATGCAGTCCTACCATGGCAACCCGGGAAGCTTATCTCAAGTAAAATGATAGGGTTCTTTAAATTATTCATGAATTTACAGAGTTTTCACTAAAGCTTTCTCAGAAGACTTTATTGCATGACTTCATTATTTTAAATAATTCAAATATTTTGTTATACAATGGTTAGGAATCTCCTGAGGTTTGAGCTGTAGAAGCGGCAGGATTAAGTCTTTTACTAATTTGGACCCGATTGCTATGTCCCACTGACAGAGATCTGGAGCTCTAATTAGATTTATTTGGACTTTTTTATAGTAAAATTTCTGTGGTAATAATCTTGCTCTATTTCAAAGATTAACTTGTTAAATTGCTTCCGAAAAGGTTACCATAATTTCTAGTCACATAACAAGTCAGATTAGTTCAGATTCTAACAAATTATGATTTCATTAATTTTAGTTTACTTCATAATTAACATGATCCAATCATTTAAATAGATTCTGTCATGATTCTGCCATTTTTTTCCATTTTTAAGTTTCTTAAGTTCTCAGCTACACTTTGATGTCGTTCTGTAATTGGTTTCTTTTCCATATTTATTTATATTCAGTTGGTGTTGTATTTTCCCTAAGCTCCCTACTAGTTAATTCTGTCCACACCTGCTCCCTTACAGCTAATTAGTCCTCCCATTGTTCTGTCTCCCATATAGGCAAGGCAAGGCAAGACAAGTAAAATTTATTTGTATAGCAAAATTCAGTACAAAGACAATGCAAAGTGCTTTACATGATTAAAATATAGGAAACTAAAACAGAATCAAAGCAAGTAGGAAAAAATAAAATAAAATAAAAAATGCAGAAATAAAAAACAACATTACAAAAAGTTTGTCTAATGATATAGACGCCTCCTGTTCAGTTACTCATTGCTGGATCCTCGTCATACTTTTGGTTTATTCCTCCCTAGTGTCCCCTGGCTTTTTTGGTCCCATTAACTTTTCATTAAAAAAGGTCTTAGTGTTACCCAAGAAGATTGAGACCATTTTTTTTTTCAGTCAACCTAAACAAAACAAAGACGGTTTGGAGCAAGAAATATGTTTCCCACCACACAGACAAGATAACCTAAGTAGATACGAAAAACTGATTTAAATCATGATTTAATTAAATAAATAAATTTAAAATTCAGCTGGTAGAGCTATGGTAAGCAAACCTTTATCTGATGGTCTGCTAATATTTCCAAATCCTGTGAACCAAAAAAAAATACCATAACACCCCCCTCACTTTACTGCTGTTGAATTGGCATAATTGTGTCAACCACCGTCAGTATCGACCAACCAAGCAAACAGTGGGGAACCTGCTCAGCTTGCCTGGATTACTCCATGAAGACGCCATCATTTTATTCAAGAGGTCCCAGAGGAATACACAAGAATTACAGCTTCCCCTGACTCAGCAAGATCAGAGTTCACGTTTTAACGAAAAAGTGACTTAAGCAAAAATGGCATACATAGGAGAGAGCCAAAACAAAACACTGCCGACAAAAGATAGCATATTTATAAGTCTCATCTCTGCAAAAAAAAAACAACGGATGATTCTCAAGATGTAGAAAAGTTCTGCCTTCTCCCATCCTGTGTAAAAGTGACACAGCATTTTAGAAAACAAGCATTATGCTGACAGTGAAACATGGCGGTGGTAGTGTGATGGTCTGGGCCTGCTTCATCATTCAGGACCTGGACAAACTACTATCTGCACCTGAGCTGATGCTGCCAAAACTGATAGGTTGCTTACAGGGAGGTAAAATGTAAATGTTGTTTGTAATTTTACTGACTGTTTTATTGAACACTGTTAAGGTGGATTGGTCAAATAAAATCTTATCCTTACTTGTGTTTTTTTTTCAAAAGAGTTTTTTATGTTTCAATATATAAAATATTGTATTTGATCAGCTGATCATTGATTTTACATTTAGATTAGGAAGTCGCATTTTTCATGTGGAAAAGTGAGTGGAGACGCTCCCAGTGTTATAACACACAGTAAGGTGATACTCTTTGACAGTATACAACCACAGGGATGGTGCAGCTGTTTACTGAGTTTAGTGGGAGAGAAAAAAACGAGCCAGGGGTGGGGTGGGGAGGTTAAGGTGCCTCAATATAACATGGGAACCTCTGCTCTGTGCAACAGGTAATGAAGTGACTCCTTCGATCTATATCATGCCATCTCACAGCAGTGATGGCTGGTGTTCAGTATTATGAGCCCACAGTTATGCCTCCCTAGGAGCTTCTCTATGCTTTTTCATTTAGGTAGGGCTCTGGGTTATTGCAAGTTTACTGATATTACAACATCACTGTAATGACTTTAGTGTGGACTTGTTTATTTTCCCATATTAATAGAAGAGTTTGAGAGCTGTTTTAATAGTATTTATCCTTTTTTTATTAATTCTAACAGATTATATCTGTCAAAAAAGATATTGTAAAATTATCATTTACTTTTTATGCATTTTTTTTCCTAAAAAGTCACAACAGATATATTTCACTTTCTAAATCATCCCTAGATATAGAAAAATATCAAATAAATCATACAAAATTTCCCATGAATATATATATTTTTTAATCACACTGTCTCTGTGCTTTTTTGCTCTTTATGGAAGCAGCTTTACCATTACACCCAGAGCTATTCCTAACCATAACCCTAACCCAGCCTGTAACACTAAATATAAACAACCTCAATAGATGGAAGTTACTGTACAGTAAAGTGGTAGTAATTACACAAGGACTGTAAATATGGATGAAAATGTTTTTAATTAAAACATTGTTTTAAGTCTGAATTTTGCACCATTATACAGGCTGGGTTCAAAAAGTTTTAAACCAAGGAAATGGTCAAAATATACATTCAAAATCTGGTTTTACCTGTTTGGTTTTATAACTGTATGTTAGAGATTCTTTTTATTTTAATTCATCGTACGAATCCGAATTTTTTACAAATCATTATGAACACTTTTTTTTTTTTTCCAGACCCACAATCATGTTTGTGGCAAAAATCATGTTTCTGAATGAGCCCTGTAATCTGGAATCTTCTGCCACAGCAAGCAAGGCTTGAAATGAAAAACTAAGGCCAGCTCCCCATCCTGTTTGACATCCTGTGATAACAGGAAAGGGGCATACTTATCTAGAGTTTAGTGAAGTTTCCCCTCACAAGGCTGTTATTTTATCTAACATTAACACATTTAGGCAGGAGACCAACCTGAAGAGCTTATCTGCCTGTCCTTCTCATAAGTAGTTCTAATGTGATGTCTCCAGCACACTTTAAAAAGTGATTTAAAGGACATGGGTTAATACAATGACGCTGTCTAAGGCAGAGCATTAACGGAGCTATGGGTTTAAATTTGGAAACATTAGAAGAATTTAAAAATCATGTTAAACATTATTTATGTTTATCTTGTAATGGATTAGATTTTAAAGAGAAATCAGTATGAAATGTGTTTAAAGTGAACCATGATTTAATAAAATGTGTTCATATGGCAGATGAGCTGAATGAGCTGCTGGTACTAAATGAATAATAAGGCGTGACTTTATGACTCTTCATGGACTCAGTGTTTATGAGGAGCTTCCCATTAAGCCTCCCCAAACCCTCCTGTGACATCAAGTCAGCTTCCACAAGGGGGCAGGGTGCAATTAAATCACAGCTGAATGTTCCACCAACAGGACACTCCCTGCAGAGCTATAGCCAACCAGCACAGGCCAGAAGGCTGCATCCTCATTTTTATCATGCTTTAGAGAAAATAAATCATACCATTATAGATGGTTAGATTATTCAAGTGAACCCTATAGATCCTCAAAAGAAATTTTTATATTCTGGTCAAAATTTGCTAACTTTGTGGTGAAAGGATTTTGAGTTGCAGGTAAAATCAACCACTGGAAAAAAGCAAAAAAAAAAAAAAAAAAAGAAATGAGAAAACATCTCTCTTTAACGATGTTCATCCAATAGGAATGGGTCATGCAGCCATTAGCTTAAATAAAAATACATAAATAAATATCATTTATCATACTTTGTAAAACTCTTTGAGTCATGTAGTCTACTGACAAAGACAGAATGAAACATTTAGTAGATATAATTTCTTTCTGGGCATCCTTTGGTGGTGGAGTGGTTAGAGCACAATCCATGCCTTAGTCCTCCATACATGACCTGGGTTCGAATCCGGCCTGTGGTCCTTTCCTGCAAGTCTCTCCCCCTCTATCATATCCCCTTTGTTGTCAGCCTACTATCCATAGGCAAAAGAGCCACTAGTGCTGTAAAAACTCAAAAAATATATATATCTAATTTCTGTCCTCTTAACTGGTCCTTCATCAGACAATCAATATTTCATCTCTAAAAGTCAATAACTATTTAGGAATCATATATGTAAAAAAAAAAATGCCAGTTGTGAACATATTATGCCTAGAAAGAGTGTTCATATCTTTTTGAAAATGTTAGCATTTTTTTTGTCAAAATAAAAACTTCATTGATTGTTGATTGAATGTTCCTTCTTCCATTGAAAACTAGAAAAAGTCTCCCATTTGTATTCAGAGCATTTTATCCAGATTCCACTGAAAGCAAGGTCAACTTCTACTGGAGCACAGCTCAGTCTGTCAACTTTGAAAGGCTGGGAAAAGAGCATGAATACAGAGCAAAAAGCTCTATATTGTAACTTCAGAGGAGCAGCAGAGCTCCATCGCTCAGGTGGAAGAACCTATTAAACAGGACAGTTATCTGGTCTTTATGAGGACTATGAGGAGTAGAAACATGGCCAGTTTCTGTTTTAGGAACTTCTTTTGATTTCCTAGAGATGACAAAAAAAGATTTTTACATAAAATGAAGAATGTTATGGACAACCATGAGCATCCTCTTCATCAGACAGCTTGCAACAATAGAGTGCCTTCAGTCAGAGGTTTCTCTGTATCTGCTGAAAGACAGACTGCTACAGGAGATCCTTCCTACAGCTGTTAACATGGTTGAATAGACCCCTAAAATATGAGTCACAATATGTTTTCCAATTTATGATTACTAGATTATTTTTTTATTTAACTCAATTGAATTAAAACCATGTCTGCACTAAAGCATTTGACAAAAGAAGGTATCTATAAAAATGACTATGATAGAAAACATTTGGGCACTTAGGACTGAAAACACCATCCCTGTGGTGCACATTGTTGAGACAGTATTAAGCTTTTCCTCAGCAGTGACTGAGAAGGTGGTAATGAGGATAAATGATCAAGAGCTGAATGAGTTGCACTCCAGGAAGAATACCATTTAAAGCTGTTAAAGAATTCAGGTTCTCTTTCCAACAGATCTACCACAGACATACAGCTAAAACTGGTTTATTAGTGTGTTTGAATAGTTTAAATAACATAGATTCAACTTAGAATCTGCTGTTAGAAAAAGCTGTTAGAGATGTACAAAGGACGTTAATGAGCAAAGGTGGTCATACCAAATCAGATAGTTTGAATTATAGAAGGATACATTTTTTTTGTAAAAAATTATGGAATACCCTGCTTCCTTTCTTCTTCTTCACTTTTTTTTATTTTATACATTGTGTTGGTGCATCCAGGTCCGCATTCGGAAGGTTAAGGCACCTGGGTTGCAGCCAGCTGTGGTTGTCAAGATCTTGGCGCTGATGGCTTGCTTAATTACGCATTACATTCACCTGTCTAACTCCGCCCGTTTTCTCGTTACCGTTCATCTGATCCAACTGCTCCTGTTTCTATTTAACCAGCCCTCTAACCAGTCATCAAGCAGATTATTCTCAAGCCAGTGGTGAGAGTGTTCCTGCGTTACCTTGGTGTTTCTGATTACCCTATCCTGAGCTGTTCTGCCTCTCAACCACTGAGCCTGCTGGTTCCCATCTGATCTGTTTGCTTGACCTGTCTTTGGACTCTTGCTGGATTCTGTCTATTTGCTGGACTTGGAGCTGCTTCCTTTCACTTAGCTGGATTTCCCTTCTGAACCCCTTTGGGCTTTTGATCTCCTGGTTCTGAATCCTAAACATGTCTTCAACACCAACTTTGGCTTCACACTCTGGATTACCCTGTCTTCCTTTGCCTGCTTGGATCTGATCTACTGTTTGTTCTCTGTCCTCTAGGAGTCTACCGCCTGTGCCTGCCACATACTGTTGGCAGCCCACCTGCTGGAATCAACCTCATTCTCTAGGCGCGGACTGAACTTTTAAACCAGGTTAGTGACACACGTTCATTATCATCCTCCGTCAGATTATCGTGGTCACTAACCTGTGTTTCCCTCCTCCAGATCTGTTATTGCAGATCCGCTTTTTTAAAATAAACACTTTGGAATTATCCGACTGTATGACTGCCTTGAATGCTGGGTCCTCTGTTCTGATCCCTGACCTTGGTGCCCTTTTCCAAAACATATGTTTTACTTATGCAAATAACAGCACATTGATCGGCCTATTCAGTGGGTAGGAATAGATGCATGAGTTTGGGCCCTGACTAACCTGGAGCTAATGATATGAAACTTCACTAAAATATTGCTCCACATAAAAAACACAAAATACTTTAAATGGTAGGAGTTCCGTTTTATCCCTGTGGGAGTTTAAAAATCTTTAATCTTCACTCTATTTCATGCATCTATGAAAGAGACCTCCTTCCCCATTCTCTAGAAGCAGCTATACAATCCATCTGAATATGGATCCATTAACTTTGCTGCAGGTTTTAATCTACTTTGTCCCCCTTTATTGTCTCTCTGAACAGCAGTAAAGTGGCTTAGGTAGTTTGGAATAAAAGCAGTAGGAGACACAACATCATCTAAAAGCAGGTTTTTAACCTTTGTGGCATTAGGTGGTTTGGGGGGTATTGTGGCTATATTGCTCTTTGAGGCAGGGAGGATGAAAGGGAGGTCAAGAGAAAATTAAAGCAAGATACAGATAATTAAATTCCTTCTGATTCATTTGTTGATTAAAGGGAAATGTACAATCTCTTTAAATTGGTGGACCTCATAGCCACTCGTCTGTTTAAGACTCAATTTGTTTAACCCTGTTTTAATGGTATTAGCAAAAATAAATAAAAATATGAAATGATAATATGAAAATACACAATTGTTGCCTCTAGGGGAAGAGTTTAAGTAACTGATAGCATTAAGACATAAAGATTGGTACATGGTAAAGTGGACACTGATGTCTGTTGTGGTGAAGAGAAAGCTGAGCTACAATAGACAGCTTTCTGTCATGGCCAAAAGAACAAGATCCACACACAGAGAGCTGTAAGGAGCTTCCCTCTCACTGTGGAGTAAAAGATAGAGATAGGGTGAGGAGTTTGACCATTCAGGAGAGGCTCAGAGTAGGACCACTTCTCCTCCACATTAACAGGAGTCAGCTGAGGTGGCTCAGGCTGGAGGGGTTTTGGCTGGGTCTGAAATCATCTAATAATAACCCTAACTGCTGTGTCTAACTCCTTTTCTTTCACATTTTGTGGTGTCCAACAGAAGTGGATAATCCAGGTCCAGAAGTTAAAGTTTTCCTTCATGCTGTTCACTTAACCAGGTTGCCCCCAACTGGAAATGCAAATGGGACTAAGCTCTAAACAGGCTTTGAACTTTCTAGGTCTGGATGATCCATCTCTGGGTCTACAGTAAGAACTGTGGATCACTGTGCTATTGGTGGATAACCTTCAGCCTTCTGGACATCATGGTGAACAACACACATGGATGATCCTAATCAAATCCAGGTCTAAAATCTTCTGAACAGAAACTACAAAAAAAAAAAAAAAGCTGTTTAAAAACGGTATGAAGATGTGGTCATTTGTATGTTTCACATGCAGCTATAATGTTCCTGTAAAATTAGTCTATGGGTATACGTTAAGTCACAGAAAAGAGTGTGGGATTCCTTATCTTCGTAGCACCAGTGAGGGACCTCCTTGAACAAAAAAATCTTCCCTGAGGCTTTAATACTCTTTGATCTATCTTTATGATAATTATTGCAATATTATGTGAACAAGCTCTTATCCAACTAAGCTTAACTCTATGTATCTCCCCCAAGAACGCTGTGTACTGATTATTTCACATTCAGATTACCGGTAATTAGTCTGCTCACAACCTCTTTTCCAGGAATCATGTATTCTTAATGTAGCTATAGTAAACTTTCTTCATATTTCCCAATTTGTCTGCAAAGCAGTCAATCAATTGTTTTCTCCCACATTCAATATTTTCTTTTAGAAAGATCAATGAAAATCATGATAATGATACAAGAAATAAGAATCACCTTTTACTGCCATCCACTCACTCATCTTTATCCTAACTTAGTCTTCAACTCAGAGCAGCTAAACTCTTTAATCTTCTTCCTCGGCATTTCTTTGATTTCTCACCAAATGTTTCAAACAAGCAGTCAAACAGCATTTATTCAATAATCCAACGAGCATAATTGCCCTCCGATGCAGTAACTATCTTCACATGATGTAGGTCATACTATTATCATCCATTTTTTTTATGTCCTACTGTTTATTTGTTTATTCATTTTATTTTTCAAAGCCTTTGTTTAATAGTCTAATATGCTGATCTGCTAATTCAGTTTTATCCTTCTGGATGCACAGTTATGTAAAAAGATGCAAACCAGGCCGATTATAAGAATTAGGGTGACTCTATAAGCACCTCAGGGTTTCTTGTCTTTCTTGCACCTTGTTGATTTCATTCTGTTTGTTTTTTTTATTTTGTGCATCAAAATAGTAATAATAATAATAATAATAATAATGATAATAATAATAAAAGGTACAATGATAGGAATCAAATATACCTTAAACAAAATTATAGTATCATTAGCTTTAAAGCTGTCTGGCATCTGCTTTCAGTCTAGTACAGATGAGAGGTACATGCAATAAATCCAAAATATTTTCAAGCTGAATTTTATCTCTAATATTCTGGATGAAGTAGGTCTTAAATTTGAGCAAGAAGTCACTGGCTGCCAGAATGTGTATTTAATCCATCTAAAAGAATATGTGGCTGCATGAAGCAGGTTCATATGAGGTTTGGTGAAGCTGTAAATCAAAGTGATAAAATCAGTCCTTCTGTTTACAGCTGACACAGATATCAGCAGAGACCGGAATCTGGATAGCTGGCTGAATGCGCCATTGTTTGGGCTGGGAATGCTATAAGACAGTAAACAAGAGCAACTCGCACATTATCAAAAAGGCAGGCTTCCTGTCACTGTTTCTTAGCAACCGAGGGAGCTAAAGAGCCAAATCCCTGTGGTGGTGGGCTGATGTTGAATTAGGTGAAGGGGAGGGAAAGAAAGGAAAATCTGCAGACATGTTTCTGTAGCAGGAAAATGGGAAAAACATGGATTCTATCAGTTTTCTTTTTTTAGGGTGAGAATACTCTTCCTCTGGATTTTGTCAGTGCAGACTAAATTAAATGCAATCCCCTATATAAACGTGCACATTCCTAAGAGGATTTTAAGAAAATTTTAAAGTTTTCAAATAAAATATAAAAGTCCTTCAAATCAACTTTGCAGGTTTAAAATAAAACAAATAAAAAAAAAACATACCCAGAGAGGATGAAAATACTACACCCATCTGTAGCCTGTCTGCAGTTCTCTCACGCAACTGCAGTGGAGCTGCTGCTGCACAAATGCCACCTCTACTATGAGTAACATTTAAACCGCAATGTGAACGAGTCCACAGAGGACTGCACAGCATAAAGGCAGCAGAGAAGAGGCTGTTGCAGCTCCCTCCCTTTGGATTTGCATATGGATAGCTTTCCAGCGACTGGTTTCAGATCACTGAGCTTCCAGTAGATTCATGAGGAGAGGCTGACACATTGTCGAGGGATATAAAGAAAACCGTGGGCCAGAGTAAATCACCTGTGGATTAAATCTTCTGCTGAGCTCGTCTCCAGACAGTAATCACATAATAACACAATGACTGATAGCGGCGTCTGCTTATAGCTGCCAAGTGCCGCTGGTGTGGTCACTATCCAGGTCAGCCACTATAAGTGGTGCTGTTTATCACAAGTACTTTACATCTCAAAGCCTTTTTTTGTTTTGTTTTTTTAATGGTAAAGATTTTCTAATTGGTTTATGAGTTTTGCATCCTCACCATCATCATTTATGTGGGAGTGGCCTAGTGGTTAGGGCAGTGTGGGGTTAAGGGACCCTTAACCTGCTCCCCGGGTGCCGCATAATGGCACCCACTGCTCCCCGAGGGGATGGATTAAATTTATTTTGCTGCTCTGTACTTGTTACAGTGTAATGACAATAAAAAGCTGGGGGAAAAAAATCATCAGTTAAAATGACTGTCTCATTGTTGCAACAAATTGTTTTTGATGTACAGGCAGTGACCTTTACCTGTCTCTTAAAAGAAAATGTTATTAAGATAAGGCAAATGTATGGTAGCAAGGATAAAAGTCACAGAGAGCTGTTTTTGTCCCTGGATGACAGGCATGCTCATTATTTTTGTTGTAGAGGTTAAAACATCTTACACAGGTCTACACCTGCTTCATTCATATGAACAACAGCCAGCATATTAGACCTCCAGTCTTGAGTACAGAAGTCTAACCAACATTTTCTTCATTAAAGATCAGTTAAAGTTCATGGAAATGTAAGCAATCCAAGATAAAGTAATTGGCAAAGCGATTATTAAAGATTTGATGAGGCACAGGCCCAGGCTTTGTAATGCAAACATAAGTTTGGAAGTGAGTAGATGATTTAATAAGTGATAAAATTTCCATGCTCTAACTGTATTTATATGTTTAAGAACGTGGATACTTGTAAGTGCAACATAATGTACCCCCCCCCCCCCCCCCTTTTATCTGGGCTCTACATTTTTCCATTTTCCAAGACACTGTAAAAAATTATCCAATTATTCCTGGGTCATCTGGACATTGAAGTTCACCTGCTCTGCTGAATGAGATGGCTGCAGAAGTTGATTGATTATGTGTCGTTTAAACCGTAGTCAGTGCTGATTTGATCATTATTCGGTTAAAGAACCAGTGACACCCATTATCTCTTATCTA
The DNA here is from genome assembly GCF_016077235.1 of Cyprinodon tularosa. Classification (NCBI taxonomy): domain Eukaryota; kingdom Metazoa; phylum Chordata; class Actinopteri; order Cyprinodontiformes; family Cyprinodontidae; genus Cyprinodon; species Cyprinodon tularosa. The sequence goes on along the minus strand of NW_024039305.1, from coordinate 283,663 downwards.
CTAGGTCTTTATTGAAAATGTCATAGAGTTCCAAAGAGGTCACGATGCAACACAATCCATCAAGCTTCTGGGGTCTCTAGAAGATAAACAGGCCCTCAGCATCAATGAACCACAATAAGGTGCTTTTCCTCACCTGTTAGCTAAAAAGCTCTAAATAAGATTCACTTAATTTTAGATTCCTGTTAATGTATAGGTGGAGTTTAAAAAGATCTTATTATTAGCTTCAGTTTTCAACATTATTTGATAGAGTGGAAAAGACAAAGCTATTTTCTGAAATCCTTCCCAAATAACTGATAAACATCACGTATGTGCACTCAGGTGAACATTAGGTATTTATTACCATTGGTGTTATTATACTTGATGACATGAAGATTAATCTTGTTGGTGCTGTTCTTTAATGGGGAACTTTGGAGTTTTGTATTAGCTCCTCAAACATCCAATACACTGTTCTGGAAAGATAAACATGAATTCTCCTGTGGCCTCCTGGACTGTTATGTCTAAAAGAAATAGACACATGTGTGATATATTGCAGATAATAATATACTACACATAAATATAATATATGATAAATATTTATAGCCTAGGAAAACTAAAACACATAGATCACCAGAGGCTTAGATAGACTTTAAAAATCATAAATGAACTATAAACAACAAAATTATTTTTGTTTACACAATCATGATTTAAAAAAATAAAATTAACAACTATAATTAAATATTTTTCTAAATATTTCCAGTTAGAAATTACACTGAAACAAAATTATTTTCTCACATCTTTATCTGTGATACTGACTGTAAATGCATTGATTCTTTTTGCCTTGAATTATTTGCTATAATGATATATATGCTTCCTTTCAGTAGAGAGTTTGATAAGAGAGGAATTATTTATATTGATTTCAGCTTTAAAACGATTTAGAAAAATGTTAGTTTGCTTCTTTTATGGTTTTAGCATAATATCAACATGTCTTCATATTTCAAAAAAATTTTTATTGCAAAAAACATACATGAACAATATATAACATTAATTAGTACAAACATATACAACAACAAAGGGCTTTACAGAACAGAACTATTATTTTAAAATGTCAAAATCAAATCTAATCTAGGGTTATAGATTAGAGGGTCTCGGGTTATAATTCTTTAAGGGCAGTTATAATTTGCATGGTTGTAGCATTCAAACAAAATTTTTAAAGATTCTATATAAATATTAATAGAATGTAATAAAATCTGGAAATTAGGTTTTTGTTGTAAGTATTAATTTCAAAAACATTGATCAGCGATGCACCAACTCAGTTTGTAAACAAATGCTGCTTTGCGGGGGTGGGGGTGTTTTCACCGACCCAAAAATATCTAAAGAAAGTAAATAATTTTACTTCTATATCTATGGGTCTGTCTGAATAGCCAAACCTCTAATGAGTTTTGTTTATTCACAGTCAAATGTAACTATTCAAGTAACAGGTCAAACGTTTTGTTATATTGGTCAAACCTCCCTCCCCCCCGTTACTGGATCATGTGGTACGGTCCATGTTGTGAAGCGGCACCGTCTCTCTCACTGCACTTTAGGTTTAGTCCGCGTCCACTCCCTCCCTCCCTAGCCGGGAAATGAAGGCGTGAATCCGTTTCTTTCGGGCCGAGTGACCCCCGGGATGCTGGAGGGTTAGTGAACCGCTGAGCTGCTTAACCATGTTTCATTCAGAAACGGCGACATTTAACGGAGGCTGGTCTGAGTTCGCGCCTCTCTATCGTTAGCAAACTGAAGCGAGTTTCGCATGAGATAAGAGAGGCTGAATTTCACACTGGGGGTTTGACATTCCTGGACGTCTGAGCGACCAGCCGCTGCCGCAGGCGGCTCTACCTACGGGCTCCGGCTGCTTGACAGGTGCCGTGGCTCGGCTCTGCTCGGAGTGATGCCGCCCGTCCAGAGAACAATGTCCGATCTTCGCACCCGATCGGAAGGTATGCAGGCTCCGTTATAATCAGCTTAAAGAGCAAACCTAACAGTTTATAAATATTTATCTCATGGAGCTGCGAGGAGGCCGTTTGGCAGGAACTGATTGTATCTATGTTGAAACTTGCTAGCTAAAGATGTGTTAACTGGAGACATAGTTAATTTAAGTTTGAGAGAAATCAGGATGGGATGGGATGGCAGGAGGAGGAGGAGGTCTGGGAAAGACTGGATCATTTAGCCAAACCAAAAGTGAAAGTGAAAAACTGCTGTCAGAAAGTTTTTTATTTTATCTTTAAAAACTTTATAGATTGATCTCAATTCCTGAACTTTTTCACTGTTTTGCAGGATTTCTCAAATGTTTCAAAACTGAAATAAAAATCAACAATACAGATTAATTTATCTACAGATTAGGATTGTACGCCATTCTTTAACAACAACAAATCTCAAGCTCAGTCAGATTGGATGAAGGGGGCCAGTGGACATCCTGTAGTGATGCTGTGGGCCAAGTTTTATTTTTAGAGCCCCTGACCTGCAGCCTCTAATTTCATACCTGACTTGTTTTCAATTCCATTCAATTCAGTTTATTTATATAGCGCCAATTCACGAAACATGTCATCTCAAGGCAATTTACAGTTCACCAGATATACAGTCAAACTGATTGAAAGTTTTCTATCTAAGGAAAACCAGTTGATTGCATTGACTCATTGACTCTGATGCAGTCCCTTACACTAAGCATGCTTCTAGCAACAGTGGAGAGGAAAAGCTCCCTTTTAACAGGAGGAAACCTCCAGCAGAACCATGCTCAGTGTGAGTGGCCATCTGCCGAGGCCGACTGGGGTTCAAGGAGACAGAAGCAGAGACACAAAAAGCAACCCTGTCCAGGAAACACACAGCCAGTCAGACGAGCTCCGAGCCAACTCCCATGTCAGAGAATGAAGAAAACACAGTCAGGGAAATAGAACACTGGAAAAACAGGCTGATCTCCAACATCTAGAAACAAAGGTGTTGATGGCAGCAGCTTATAGCTGATATTTCTCTCCAGGATGTCTCAGCCAAACAGGAACAGATAAGGCAAAGCTACTATGAGAAGAAGCAGAGAAAGCAGAACCCTAGAGATTAAACTAACATATTCTGCAGTGTGGAAGAATAGAGATTGAATGAAGCAAAAATTATGAAATAGGGGTCCCTATGTCCTCCAGAAGTCTAAGCCTATAGCAGCATAACTACAGAGATATGTTTTTTGGTTGATTCACCTCTTCAGCATGCCAGCGGTATATGTTGGAACAGTTTATGTTCTTAAGCTGATAAGTACGCCTTTATCTGCGTGCTCAATTTGCTTCCTACACAACTAACTTTAAACATGACTTATGGTTTGGTTTTGTTTTTTTCCAACACTTTCTCAAATGGGCCTGATGTTTGGAGCAAACCTCTGTTGACTTCCCTGTTAAATGTAAGCGGATTCTCTCACCTGGGTTGAGCATCTCTGCAGCTCCTGCTATATGCAACAGACCTCTTGGCTATTCCTCTAAGCGATGTTTTCCTTGCTCAGCTTTTGTTCAGTTTATACTTAATCCTGCACTATTTTAGTTTGCATGGAAAATAATTCAACCTTATGAATACTTTTGCAAAGCACCGTCCCTTCCAGTCTAAACAATGTTCGTATTTAATGGCTTTTATCTCTTGTTTGATTTGTCTTTTTATTTCCACTGAGATTTATCATCCTATTTTTTTTATTATATGATTAAAAAAGAAAAAAAAAACATGATCACCCCAAAGAATCTGCTCTTTATAGGTGAAGTTACCATATTTGATCACTTGCATACCCCTTAAAAATGGAGTCCCCCCATCCCACAGTGATGTCTAGAAGAATAAGATTTATACAATGCAGCCATTCAACAAAGATGCAGCTACATGGCTGTACATGTTATTTTGGCATTTGACCAATCGGATAAGCCCCTGAGTAATATATTACCTACTGTAAATTAAGTTGGGGGGGGGGGAGGTAAAAAGCTAATTGAAAAGATAAAAAGTATAAAATGTTTAGTACCTGTATCAGCATTAAAGCTCCAAGGTTATGCTGTAATAAAAAAAATCTTATAGAAGCACTTTTGTTAATTTTCTTAATATATTAGGACAAGGGGCTGTTTCTTGTTATTACATTGACATTCATTTTTGCCATCAAAATATACATATTTTTTGAATGTCACAAAGGTAATAAAGTATTGTCCTGTCATCTAATAACACTCTTGGCTTGAAATTTAGATTTTCAAAGTATTTCAATGAGTGCCGAAATTAGCAGCACATATCTGGGATTGGTTAGTCTGGAATTTGCCTTAAAAAAACCTGTATCGATGGATCTCTGTTTCAGAGCGTTCTTCCTCCTACAAGCCTCATCATTGCTTCCTTCCATAACAAGTGTCCAGCTGAGGTATCTCTAAATGTTTGTATCTAGTATAAAAACATGAGGAGTTAATCTGGATCGGTAGGTTTGCAGAAAATCTAGTGTTTTGTCTGTGAAAGGTTGAGTTTTAAAGCCGTAGACCCTCCACATCACTATCTGGAGGCTGAAGTTGACCTCAGATTTCTCAGGACAGAAGCAGCAGGATATTTCTGCGGTGATCAATATCATACTCTGTGATTTATGACTCTCTCTGCAGTTTCTGTTTTTCTTTGCTGTAAATATCCAGATGGTGCTGATGTCATTTGATTAGACCCCAGCTTGATTCACACACTAGCTAATTCCCTAGTCCGTCTTCTGGCTGTTGAGTGTATTATTTGGCTGCAAAGCTACTACCTTTTCCCTGTTAAAATGAATTGAAATACATTTCTGTGGATGTTTTTTTTTTTAAATAATCTCTTAAAATGTGAATAAACCTAGAAAAGTCCCTTATAATTACTGCCGGCCATAGTGAATAACTTTTCAACAACTTTGTGCTGGAACGAGACTTTTTAAAATGCAGCATATAAATACAACATGAAAACTTATAATCATGCTTCATCTCAGTCTGCAGAGCTGTAGAGCAATGCACATTTCTTCGGACTATTGCTTCTTTATTTAAGGATGCAGAATTTATAAATATGAAGTTGTTTGCAAACTGCTGCAAAGCGTTAGAAAAGAAGATTGTCTACGATACAGCTTTCCTTGCACTATAAATGCAGTATGTACAGAGCTCTTATCTTATTTACATACAAATAGATACTAAAGTAGTATTGTAATTAACTGTTATTTTAAAGAAGATTGGTGTTTATGTTTATATTTAGCCAACTGAGCAGTAATGTGAAGACTCTGTAATGTTATGGATACCAGAAAAACCTCTGGTAGCAGAAAACTGTGGCTCGGATATCAGATGAACCTTGACCTCTAATGTACTTTAGTAGCTTAGATTGGAGTTTTTAGCTTTGATAATGACCCAATTATTTCATTAGGATGTGGTGAAGCAAATTTGTGTCTAAATCAAAAGTGTATCTGCAGCCTATGTAATTCAAAGAGGCATATTTCCCCTTAGTCCAGCTTAATGAAACCTGTTTAGAGCTGCAAATGTTGCATGACACTAAAAATTTTTTAAATCAATTATGTAGAATATGCTATCATTTCGAACAACCTTTATTTTCTTTCTATTCCTAGGGTTCAAGGTAATGCTTTTTCCACCTATTAGATTGTTAGTATCTGTGGAATTTGAACAAAAAAACAACAAAAAACAAACTGGTTTCCAATCCAATAAAAGAAAATAGATCTAAATCGATATTTCTTTTACCTATATTGTGATTCAGTTTAAAGCAATTGTTCCATAAAGAATGAAAGAATCATGAAACCTCGATTGTATTTTAAAAAAAATATGCTTTTACCCAACGTTATTAAGAGCCATTGTGGACAGTCCATAGATTAACAGGGTTTAGACTAGGGCTGCATGTTATGATTATTTTTGCTAATTGATTTATCTGTTATTTTTTTCAATTAATCAGTTCATAATCGGATAGCAAAAGTTTCCTTTAAGACGATTTTCACAGAATTAAGCTTATTGACAGATACATTTTTTTTTTTTTTGTACCTTAAAGGCAAAAATGATTACCGGTATTCTTTTTTTAAATTTGGTATGATTACTGCTTTAAAAAGGTTCATCTTTCAGCTAAAGGCATGTTTTAGAGTCTCTGTACCCCAGTTAAAGATTAATTGATTACTATATTAAGTCACGAACGATTATGTAAATAATTGAATAATCACAATTAATCTGATTAATTGTTTAAGCCCTTATTCAGACCCCTAAATTAGATGTTGCTTGATGTGAATCCTCATGGACTTTTAATTTTTTTGCTATATGTGATCTTATATACTGATATGTATTGCTTTTGTTTCTTGGTAAGTTACCTGTATGGAGCTGGTATTAATTATTACACCATCATGTTCTCCACCCTCTGGAAAATCAAAGATATTTGAAAGATGTTCCCCTAATAAAAACACACAGCACATTAAACAGCACGTTTAACCAGCACATTCAGTGCTGGTTAAACCGCATTCACCCAAAGCGGCTGTGCAGAATCAGGATGCCATGCGGTCTCTGCGTGCTGAGGCCGATTATCTGGCTGCCAGCAGTACTTGACGTTGGAGTTGGAATCTCTTCACCAGTCCATCAACAGCTAATTCAGAGAAGAAACACTTTGCAGCTTGATAATTGCCAGGCTCAAATGAAGTGTTGATCTTCTCCTCTATTTATCTTAAGAGTTTAGAAACTTCATATATTACGCTCCGAACAATCTTTTTCAAAATATTGTTGAATTAGACACTCCTCCCTCTAACACATACTTTTTTTATTTAGTTTTTACAGCACTAGTGGCTGTTTTTTTTCCCAGAGTAGGCTGACAGAAAAGGGGGCATGAGAGAGGGGGATACACAGGGAAAAGGACCATAGATCAGATTTGAACCCGCGTCAGCCGCGTCAAGAACCATGGCCTCCCCACATGGGCCACTGCACCACCTGCACGCCCACGACAGGGCATTTTAGAAGCTAATTAAAGTGTTTGAAGACAACTGCGTATTTGTGAAGCACTGATGAAGCTAGTGATGGACTTTGTTTTTATTGCCTTTTGATCAACTTCTTTGAGTCTTTGAATGGGATGCTGTCCCCAAAGCAGAAAGAATGAAAATAAACTCTTTTTGATTTTTATTTTAATGTCTTGCTGTAAGATACTAATAAAAGCTTTTCTCTTGGCTTACAAATGTTATTGTCATTAGAGATGGACAAATAAATTGTCTGACTATGAAACTGGACAGTTTGCTGTTCGACCTGCTGGTTGGAAATGCCAAAAACTGTTAGATTTTCTCCAAACCACACTGGGTTTTATTTGAAAACAGAAGCCTTAGCTGTTATTGTGGATTAGTGCTGGACGATATGGACGATATGAAATTTAATCTCATATTTTCCTCTGCCAAATCCAATTAATTGATTTTTATTTATTTATTTATTTTCTTTCCTCACTTCAGTTTGATAATAGAAAAAAAAAAAACTATATTGCTTTAAAAACTTTCTTTTGATTTCATTATCTTTCATTATCTTGGATGTGACCTTCATTTATGTGCACATCTAAAAAACAAAACAGTGATGAGTTGGTGTCACTCTGAGCTATGGAAGCCCAAGCAGTGGATTGGAGCAAGAGAGAGTGGAATTCTAAACAGATAACAGGAAGGCTGAATGAAGTGCAGAAAAGGGTTCCTCTTTTCTCTTGAAGGAACATGTTGGTTTAAAAAAAAAATGGACAGTTCCTTAAGATATTAAAAGCTTCTTAAAATGTCAAGAATATAATACCAGACTAATACAATACTGTAATATTGCCTCAATACTTAATATAAATAAAATAAATAATAAGAACCAAATAATAAGGCCAAAACTTCTGGCACAATACAGCATGTTTCATAATTTTGGTCGACAATAGAATTTCATTATAGATAGAAACCAATAAAAGCCTCAGAAAGATTTCCAAAAGTTGTTGCAACAGAATCCTGTACAAACCTATGAGAATTATTATTATTTTTTAATTTAACCAGGAAGTCCCTTGAGATTGTAATCTCTTTTTCGAGGGAGACCTGGCCAAGACGGCACACCAGTCAAAATACAAACAGAAATACAACATAGACAAAATCTCACATAGAGGAAAAGACAGGTCACATAGGGCAGTTACATTTTTGAATTACATGACATTTTAACATGGCCTTAAATTCATTCAATGGGACTAGATCATTTAAATGGAGCAAGTTTTGCAAATTATTCCAGGACCATGGAGCAAAGTATTTAGCCATGTTTATGAAAATCCATAATGCCAGTCAGTAACAAATGCTGTAGTCATAGACTGATTTGTTGGAATTTTCAAATCACTGTCATTTTATAGAAATGTTTTGTCATATATATTGAATTATCCCCAGTCATAGTAATGACAGAGAAATCACAGTCGGCTATTTACTTGTGCAAAGCCTTTCAAAAGCCAGAGAATAGCAACACATTTCTGAATCGACGCCTCGTTAGAAATTGCTGATGAATTTAGTTGATTTTAAAAACTCTGCTAGTAGACCCCTAAATTATTTATTACACAATATAGATCTTTGTCTAAAACTGTTGACAATGTATCTGCTGCAGTCTCAAGAATAAAAAAAAAACATTAATAATGCAGCAATAACACTTGATCTATTTTCCTGGTTGCCTGCTTGATGCCCTGAGATGCCACACTATGGCTTTGTGTCTTTTTCCTAACCTTTTCTATAATAAGAATCTAAATTCTCTATTTTTTTGTGTTTTGGGAGTCTGATTATTTGCCGGACTTTTTATTTTTTTTTATTTTAATCACCCCAGCACATGAGGCAGACTTCCATCTAGCAAGGGCAACCCTCTGCCAGGCTTACCTCCTAATCCATCAGCTCTGCAAGCCGCCCACCCCTTTCAGCCTCGGCCACCATGTATAACTTTACTGGTTGTCACTGTTCTTTCCCATGTTGTGGAAACATCCAGCATCACTGCCACCCTGATAGAAAATGTTGCTTAAATGATCCCATCAAATACCATGAAGCACAAAGAGATTAGCGTATTTAATGTGTAAATCTGCCAGAAAGGGAGATACCTTTAGATTTTGAACACAGATTTTCTGCATTAGAAGGTGATTGATATCGGCATCGTAGGTCTAAACAGAGGAGCTAGCAGATGCTGCCAACAGTTCAAACGATAGGCAGAAGGGAGCAAGCATCTAGTTTGCTCTCTTAGCTTGCATGCTTATCTGCAGAGGAGCTAAATCCCTTCATATGGTTTACTCTGAAGACTGAAGGCTGCTAAACCTGTCCTGACAGATAGTTTCCTATGTCCGACTGCAAAGACGCTTTTTCTGTAAGATGTTAAGTAATCTGCTGTTTCTTTAAGCCCATACCCCTCTCTGCCTGCCTGCCTGTCTGTCTGTCTGAAGGTTTTATTTCCAAGTGTAAGTGAAGCAGGATGTTCCCCCTGTAGCATTTCAATAACGCCAGCTAAGCCTCAGTCCGTTTGAATTGTGGTATCAGCATAAAGGGAGAGACTAGAGTGGGACAGACATCTCACTTTTGAAGAGATCCAGAGCTACCTGCGTGCCCTGCGGATCACCAGCTGATAATATTTTGCCACAAAAGCGCAACACGCCACTGAATCTCTCGTCTGGGACTGACAGTTTGATATATAAAGTCCCCTTGGGTCTTCCTTCTCTTTGAGAGACTTTCCCTTTAATTTCCTTTTTCTGTTGGTAACCTGCAGCCAATCTAATGTCGCTCCTCTCCAGGTTCCCCATTTCTCTCACTTGAATGATTCTTCATTGTGCATAGCACATTGTGTTAGAGAGATGTGCAGACACATTGTGCAGTGTCAGATATGAAGTAACTGCAGTTCCTTAAATGTGGAGAAAATGGAGGAAGCTCAAGACCAGTTTGTTTCTGCTAGAGTTGATTTGAATTCTAGTTTTCTGCTATAGTAACTTTTTAAAAGCACTAATCACTCATTTGGCTGTTTTGTAGTTTGAAAAGTACTTCTGTTAAAGGCATGTTTGTATTCTGAAAAGTGAAATGACAGACTAACTAGTGAAAATATGAATAACCTAATAATCAACATTAAAGGAAATACTGAGACAAATTCAAAAACCTTACAAATGAGTCAGTTCCCACCGGTGAGAACTCTGTACAAAGCCATACCAGGTCATTCTGACAACAGCTACATTTGGTCCTGGTTCTGATACCGGGAGACAAGCATTTTTAGTTTATTTTGGTGTTTTAAGTGAATACAGAAGCACTAGAGATAAAGCAGGTATATCATAGCATGTTCAGTTATGTGCAGTTCATTTAGATTAAAGGCCAGTTTATACTTCTGACGCATAGCCTCTGAAACCGTCAAATCTGTGTCTGTATCCGCACACCCCAAAAAAATCCCGACTACACGTCGGACGGTCGCAAACCCGTGTAGACCTTAAGCGGAAATGCGCAGAGAAAAAGAAGCTGTGATTGGTCCTTGGTAAGTCTTTCCGGCTCTCTGTGTGATTGTCCCTCTTGATTCGTTGCCGGGGCGCACCATTTTAAAAACCAAGGAGTAATAATAACAATGGATCACCATGACAAAAGGTTGAGCGAGGAGGTTTCGGAAGTACAACAACTTGTACGATGCCTCAGACTAGAGATGTCCCGATCCAGGTTTTTGCACTTCCGATCCAATACCGATATTGTTTATGGACTTCCGATCCGATACCGATACTGGCCGATACCAGCCTATCCGAGCATGTATTTAAGTTTAAGTTAAAGTATTTAGCCTTAGTTGTAAGAATCATGTTGAAAAGGGTTTTAGTACTCTTGATAACATCTAGCCAGCTGAATTATGTGAGATTGAATAAAACACAATGATTGGTAACAACAAACTTACCTGTTTATTAAGAGATAAACACAAACTGGACAAAATTATGAATAGCAATCTAATATTGCACAGTGAACAGTAAAACCGTAAACAGTTAAAGGTGCTATATTACTGTAAGTTTTAATAAAAATGCAAAACGGACAAGAGTGGAAAATATTCTATTAACTTAGAATCAGGACTCTACTCTTGAAAAAAGACACTGCTTAAAAAAATCTGTGCAAATAATAGTTACACAAAAATGCCTTATATTCCCCAATGTCCTCCACACCTAGTCTCCATCTACACATCGTGCAGGATAAAATAATCCCACATGGCTGACATTTTCCCCGCTATCTTCCAATTCACCTGTTTTAATGGTTAGGCCGGGAGACAGACCCAAAAAGACCTGTGGGTGTGTTGAAGGTGTTCTGGAAAATACGGACCGGATTCGGGGAGCACTGGCGCAAAATAGTGGAATGGATCGTTTCAATCGGCGAAACTGGAAAATACGGACCGGATTTTTTTTTTTACTGGATCGGCAGTCTGGATCGGCATTTTTACATGCTTTGCCGATACGCATTTTTTTGCCAATATTGGCGTCCGATCCGATACGTGGATCGGATCGGGACAAGCCTACCTCAGACATGTTGTTTTGGAAAACAAACACTCTCGTCTGGCCGCCGAAGAAGTTCTTGTAAACATCCGCCAAAGTTTTCGCAAGTTCTCGATTAGGCTCCCCCTTGCGCTTTGGGCGGGAAACTGCTGTGCGTCCCTAGAAATTTCAGACCGACGGTGCAGAAGCATACCAGCAAAACTGGTTCGCGACCAGACCCAAGCGACATTTGATGTGTGCGGTTGCAGAAGTATAATCCGCCCTTAAGAAGGAGAGAGAGCAACAGGGGAAATATTTGTAACCTATTTGTGACACACAGAGATTGCTACTTTTTCTAATGCTACCCATGCTATCATTCTGTTAGTCCTGAAGTGAATTACAAATTCAAACAACAATAAAACAAATAAAATTGTTTTAGAGCAACTGCTGTCTCACATTAAATTTGTACTGCTAATGGCTTTTCTTTCATACTACATTATATTTCTTGTACAAAAACAACAACTCAGGACTTTGCGTCAGAAAGATGAACCGATTTCGTACATGACACCTCCCTTTAGGTTCGCTGCTTTTCTGGTGTGGGTGTGTCTACGTGCATGAGTACAGTTGGTGACTCTGTAGAATGATGAGGTCAGATGAAGCACCGTTGGCAGGCGCTCCACAGGAAAGCAACACCATCAATGTGGGGAAGATGAAACTCCTGGTGTCCTTGAGCCTTTCCCTGCACCTCCACCCTTCTAGAGCTCTCACATTTAGAGTTTGGATTTACTACATCACCGTGCCTCTTTTATATATAGAAAAACACACCAATAAAATGGATTGTTTCATGTTTTATAGTGTTTAAAGGTCTTCTGAATGCAGCTAAATCTTATCTAACCGGACGAGCTACTCTGAAGCCTTAGGCCTGTATCGATTGGAGGAGTTTGGTATTATTGACATAAATGTTTCCTCTGCATTTAGGAATAAAAACATATGCAACATAATTTGCAAATGTTTCTGCAAACATGCTCAGTGAATGGGTCACATCAGGTCATTGGACATGTCTTAAAACACTGGCCTAGATTGATTATCATCTGTCACTTCATTACTGCAGCTATTTATAGAGAGCCAAGGATGGAAACAGGACCGGTTGGCTGTCTGTCTATTGGTCCCTTTTCGGTTATTCCTATTTGTTTAATGTTGTTACCGCTAAATACACCTGTCTTATTTAATTACAATATTAATTTCATAAAATGTGTTTTTCCTTAGAAAACACATTTCTTAATAAAGCATGTTTTTTTTTAATGGTTTGTTAATTTCACTTGATCTCTGGCTTATAGCTGTTTACACAGATGATGTTCTTTTCAGGTGGGATGAATAAACAGGTGTTATGTTTACTTAAGACATTGTTCCTACCAAACCGGTCAGACAGATGACACCAACCACGTTGTCATGCGCTCTCCATCTAAATGAAATGTTGCATGACCAGCCTGGCTAACCAGCTTGTGGCCGTTGTAGGTACCAGACCTGGTTGGGTGGTCAGATCTGTTTGGGGCCCTGCCCCTGCTGATGATGTCACTATATGGCAACCCCACTCAGAAAAACTGTATTGCACATGTCTCTTAAAAATTAAATCTCTTCTGGAGCCTCAGCTTATTATTCCCCATATTGGCCATTATTTTACTTTTCTTTGGTGACCTAAAGTAGCTGAAAGTAGAAAACAATCATTCTCAGTCTTGAAGGCAAGTACTGTGTGTCACTACCCGATCCGTCCCGTAAGCATGATCCGTCCTGCGCCTACGCGAACAGATGTGCATCCGGGTGTCCATAAATACTGTAATTATGGTAGTAAAACGACTTATTTCTATCCTTAACTTACTAAAGAAGAATACAAATCTTAAAAAAAAAAAATCTGAATTTTGTGAGACAATTTTTATGCTTTTTACATTTTTTTTCGTTAAACTGCTTCTCTGACGTCATCATCAGACATGCTCAGAGCATTCCGGCAAAATATGACTAAACCATGTTTTTCTGCATTTTAGTTGTTTCTTTCTTTATATTATGCACTATATAATATAAGGTTAAAACGAAACGAAAACATAAAACTCAAAAAGACTAGATTTATGTTGAAATCCAAAGCCGAAAAAGTTAGCCACCGGAAGTAGCGTAGGATCGAGTCCTGCAAGGGTCGAGTTTTACCAACCCGCACCCGCCCGAACCCGTTAGGATGACTACCGAACCCGACCCGTCACCCACGGATATATTCAATTCAAATCCGAACCCGACCCGACCCGTTGATATTTAGCCCGCAACCCGACCCGTTAACACGTCAAGTAATAGGCTATAGTACGCTGCGCTGCAGAACAGCGCCATTAACACTGCAGCAGACATGTATGCACTGACTGTGGCCTTTTTGGAGGGAAGCCCACACTGCCGGCAGGGCTTTAAGCTACAACAAGGGTGACCCCAGTGCCTGATTAATATAACATTTCTGATGTCCATAACAACACACGCAAAAAAAAAAAAATCACCAACTACCCGCCCGCACTAAAAAAATATCCGCCCGACCCGTTTATTTTTATTTATGTATTTTTCACCCGCAAAAGAGCATTTTAGCGGGTGACCCGTCGGGGACCCGCGGGTACCCGACCCGTTGCAGGACTCTAGCGTAGGATCCCATTTCAGGTGCAGATCGGGCAGACACGAGTAATAAAACAGAGGATTTTAAGGTATTTATTTTTTTCAGGAAATACATTATTTACCTTTATATACACATTATATTTTAGTACGTTTACTATTTTTTGGGAGGGAAAATGTCAATTAGGTATTTTTAACAAAATAAAATCAAGGATGACCCTGATGTATATCTGGATGTGCATGCACAGAATGGACCGTGCTTCCGGGACGGATCGGGTAGTGACAGACTGAGCTCTGCCGTACATGCAACTAGTGGCACTAAAAGAGGCTAGCCTTTTAGCTACTGATCATGGCTAGCCACAGTGCTTCCCAGCCCTGCCCTTTATACCATAGTCTTGAAGTTGATTTGTTCACCATAAAGAGTTTTTTCAGTTTTGTTATCCATTAGGTAAAACTTCTTTGGTTATCAGACATGCTAACAATGCAGATGCTCCTGAGTCAGCACATTGACACTGCATTATGTTATGATATCCGGGCAACCACAGTGTTTTACATCATTGTGGAAATGTTCAGCCAGTCATATAGTGTAACGTCACTAGCATGCACAGTACACTTAGGCGATTAACCTGATTTTTTCCATTACCGTCATTCACTACTATGTAAACTAAATTACATCAGTTAATTCTGTGTAGCCGAGCGAGAACAGATGAAGCTGAGCGCGCACAGAAGAACTGGAGAGCGCGTTTTTCAGAGTTGAGTGAGCAGCAGACCGGTTTTCAGTGAGGGTTTTTATACGATGCACGTTGTTCTCACTGCACGCTCAGTTCTGTGGCACCAATATTATATCATAGATGTTGAGCAAAAGAATATGGACTGCAAAGTTTGTCTGAAAAATGTCAGGACTACCCAACATAACGTATCCAACCTCCACCACCTTCAGCACAACCACGCTTTCAAAGAGTTTAAAGATGTGCAAAAGGCTTCATAACCTTTGCACAAAAATGTTTAGAAGAGAGATAACATTTTTCTCCTGTTCAATGAGACATTGTTGAATGTTTAAACCTTAATGGATAAAATACTTTCATATTTAATAGAAAGTAATATGTATTATGACGAGGGTTGTCGGTTCAATCCCCGGCTCCCCCTTTCAGTGTCGTCGAGCAAGACACTCCACCTGCATTGCTTACTCATGGTGGTCGGAGGGACTTTTGGTGCCAGTGTATGGCGGCCTCGCTTCTGTCAGTGAGCCCCAGGGCAGCTGTGGCTACAATGTAGTTGCCATCATCAGTGAATGGGTGAATGACTGAATGTAATATAAAGTGCTTTGGTCAAGTCTTCTGACTTGAAAAAGGGTTATATAAGTACAGGCCATTTACCAAAAATCTTTACATGTAGTCTTTGTTTTTGTTTGTTTTTATAATTGTCCTCTTTATAGCTATAGCTATGCCTTCATGTATTATTGCTTTGATTTTGATCTATAGAAACAAGCAAAACAAAAAATTGGATAAAATACTTTTTATTTGTTTAGTCTAACATGCATTAACTATTCAATGTGACACTGCTTTTTATAGTGGACACTAGAACTATAGCAAGCAGATATAGGGTGTCAGTTAGTGGGTCTATCTGAACAAATGTATCATTTCTGTTTCATTCATAAAGTGAACATCTAGCTTTCCATTCAGCAACATGCAGTTAGGAGGAAACAGTTTGACCCTGGACTCTTTCTCTCTTGTTTGGTTTATCATTTATACTATTTAGAGATAATTGGATAATATTTGCTCTTTCAAGTCAAATCTCTTTGAAACCTTGTTATCCCTCGATATGGATATATGACATAGACATTGCTAAGTAGTAGTAGAAAGTAGTTTTTTTATGATTTGTTGTCATTTTAATAGTTTATTTTTTAAGTGCAACAGAAGCCTGAGATTGTAGTCTTGCATCTGATAGCTTATACCAGAGAGGATGTGTCTAATTAGCTTTGGCCTAATTAACTCTTCACAAGTCTTTGCCAACCAAAAGGGATTTTTGTTTTTGTGAAGCATCTTTGTCTTTGTTTACCCTGTAGTCGATGGAGCACAGGATGATCGTAGGTCCCTGCTATGTTTTGGTGTTAAGCGCTAATTGGCATTTATTAGTATGCTAACAAGCTGTGCTAAGATTTGCTTGACATCAGCATTTTAGTGTGATCTATATTTAGCCCATTGGAAAGCAGATGTTTAAAACTGGTAGATCCTTCAGGACCCCTCATTAAAAACTAGGTTGGATGTGTTGCAAGTCAATAAAAAGATCAGCAGCGTTGCTGACATTAGAAGCATTTCACACCTCCTCCCATTAAACTGCAAACCGTATGCCATATGCTCTTGCCTTTGATCATTCATAAAGTCAGCGCAGTGGAAAGGCTTCTCTCCCTGCAGATCCCTTGCTAAGCTCAGCCAGGCCATCCCTGTGATGTCACTGCTAGACCCAGCTGCCTGTGCCATCCCAGGTCTTTCCATCCTGCTACAGACTGCCTGAGCCTACGAGGAGCCAGATGGAGCCAAACAGGGTACGGGGGGATTAATTTTGCAGCTGTCTAGTTGTTGTTGTTGTGGGTGCTGGTTACAGCACTGAGGTCAGATAAGAGACTTATGGATGTAGCCTAGTTTAAGGCAGGGTACCTCCAGTCTTCATCAGTCCTTCGTTTCATTCACAAACAGTAAAACGGCGGTGGGGGGGTGGGTCTCATCTCTGAGACGTGGGTGTCCATGAATAGACTGCAGCCATAAATAGGCCACTCTGTCCACTAAAACATTTATCTAGGCTGAATGCATTATGTGAGGAGCTTGAGTTACAGCTAAAATGAAATAAAAGTATATAGATATTAGACTAACTTTATAGATTTATAAAGAGATCACTGAAATCACTTTCAGGTAAATTCAAAATAAATAAAAAACAAAACAAAAAAACAAGATTAAGTAGTAGTGTTGCACTGATACCAGTATCTGGCGGAGCCCTGATCCAGCACTAAAATGGTGGTATTGGTATCGGCGAGTACCAACAAATAGGGCACCAATACCATTTTGACAGCCAGAAGTTTATTCAACTATTGTCACCCATTCCAGGTAGGCAATAAAAGGTTCTACTGGATTCACTTTGTATTAGTCTTTTTTTTTTCCTGCTTCACAAAGGTAGGCATGTATCGGCCGATACTGCACATCCAGGTATCTGGTATCGGTATCAGGGCCAAAAAATTGCATTGGCGCAACACTACTAAGTAGCCTCAGGTTCTAAGCTGAGAAGTTGTTATTGTCTCAGGCCTATATTGGAAGCATTGCTCCTAAAGTAAAGTCTTGTGTCTTATGGATTTTATTCCTACATTTTTTCTTTTAGTTACATGTATTGTCAGCTTTTTTTCTCTTAACTATTGTTTGGCTATTTTTCTCTTGCTGGCGCTGCTAAATTCTCACTACCCACCCCCACTAATTACTGAGTAAACTTAGAGCGAGCCTGATTCTGTCCAGTCAGACAGTTTCAGCCACATCTTATTGACCTGCCCACTCACCTCCAGGCTCATCCCTTCTAGCTGTTTCTGGGCGAAATTGAACCAGTGCTCTGGTATTATGAAAGATTTTTAGGTGCACTTACATAAAGAATTAGGCATTGGATCCTAAAGTCATTCTTTAAAAAATACAGACATAAGGGATATGCGGTCAAGCAGCTACTAGTAAAACAGGCAACAATTTTTATATTTGAATGTATTTTAATATAACTGAATGCAAAGATAATAGAAAAGGACCCCAGCAAGGGTTAGTACCAGTACCAAATCTTAGGTTTGTGGATTTATGTCTTAAAGGTATTGGCGCAAATTTTTAAAAGACCGACCCCCACCGCTTGAAAAAAGCATATTTGTAACCCTGTACCCGCTCCTGAGAGGGAACGCCTATTATACGTGCAAGAGCATGCAGAGCCCATTTCCCCTCATGCACGCTCTGTTTAAACCCCTAAATCCCTCAATCACTATATAGAGCGGGGACTATATAGTGGACTTTATAGTGAACTCAGTTAATTTACCGTACAGACAGATGATCACTACTTTTTGCTCCTACTTTTTGGTCACGTGACTCCTCCTCCACTGGTGCCTGCGTCATTGTTGTTATTAAGGCCAATTTATTCTTCTGACGCGTAGCTTCTGCAACCGTCAAATCTGTCTCTGTCCGTGCAGAGGTTCTGCAACCGTCATTACGCACCCCAAAAAATCCTGACCATGTGTTGGACAGCTGAAAACCCGTCAGACCTCAAGCAGAAGTGTGCAGATGAAAACCAGCTGCTCCTTGGCAGAAAACTGCTGTGCATCCCTAGAAATTCCAGGCCAACAGTGCAGAAGCATACCAGCGAAACTGGTTTGCGACCAGACCCAAGCAACATTTGATGTGTGCGGTTTAGTCTAATCTGCCCTTTAGTCGCTGCTGTCAGGTCGCAACAGCCTATGGCGACAGTGGGCCGCTGTAACAGAAAATCCCATAATGCTTTGCAAGGAGAGCTCTCTGTGCAAAGCATTACAAAATATATCTGCCACTTCTGAGGCCTTTCTTTTCTTCTCATAAACTTCGTAGACACTTTTTCCCTTATGACCCTTGGCCATTTTCAAAGAACCACGGCGAGAAAGGTGAGCTTCAATGACTGTCAGAAACCGTAGGTCACCGCACATATACACCTGAAAGTGCGCAGAAAAAGATAGCTTTTTAGGGACGAGCACGTAGGACGGCCTTGCGTAAACATATCACCAGAATGATTGACGATTAGGAGGACGACTTATTTAGAAGATCCACCCAGAAATAAAAGATTGTCCTCTGACCCTTTAAGTAACATAGAAAGAAGAAATTGTTATTTTTGCCGTTCTATAGCTACTGTAATGTGGTTAACCCTTTTTAAACAACAAATAGAACATGCTTTTCACTACCCACAGCTTGCTGTTTAAACAGCATTGTGTTTTGCTTGGTTGCATCTCTGATACAAGCTGTAGTGGCCCAACCTTGCTAGACTGACTGGGGAAGACCAGCCTGTCATAGTCGAGCTTTGTGGACAGTTTTTCTCACCGGGCAACAATGTGACTATTGTTCCACCAATCTACATCTTGGCTGACACAAGCAATAATCCTGACATCTGGGCAGTATCTAGACATATTACAACTCTCTGTGGCATTGATACTTCCCCAAGAGGCTTTCCCATTGGAGTTGTCTGCCACTTCTCACTGCTCCAGCTGAGCTTTATTTAGCCCTGTAGAGCGTTTGTGGATGTTTAAGTGGCTTAATATAGCCCTGGACCATAATATAAAACCCACAGGAAGTGTTAGTCTAGTTTCCTTTTTTTGTTTTCTTTGTGAGTGAGTGATTTAATGACACACACTGGAGATAATGTAGCCTGCGAGGATAAAAAGCATAGTTTTCCCTGAGATGTTAGAGGCTGTGGCTCAGTATGCTTTATAAAAGCTGTTGTAGAGCCTGGGGAATCACACTGGACAAAAAAGAAAGCATTACAGAAAAGCCTTTTAAAAGTGTCCTGGGAATCTTAATTTAGCGTAACTCCCAAATATTTCATCTCAGCATCAGCTATTTGGTTGAAAATAATTGCACACTTAGAAATTATAGGATTAATGTTGAATACTTGATCAGTATTTACAGTATTAGGCCACTTTAAGGCCTCTGCTCTGTTTCTCCTCCCCAATCCAGTTAAACTGTTCAACACAAAGCCTTAAATTGGATCAGATGCATAAGAATAGTTGCTGTCGTAGAAACCTGAGGAGGTTAAGGGGCATAGCTGGCATAAAACCGCCTGGAAAAGCTAGACATCATGCTAGCAAGGTGGCAAGTCATTGATATGTGTATGCTTATGCAAATAAAAGAAAAGCTAACACATTAATAAAAAAAAAACAAGTTACATTTCTACTTTCTGGAAAGGGTTTGCATGTAATAAACAGCCAAGCTTTATGTCTTTCCATCTAAACCTTTAGTCCGTCCTCCTGCAGACTGACTCCACCTGCATGGTGTTGTGCTGTACTGCTTGTTCTCCTTCAGAAACCTCACACTACTGTAGTGTCACCTGGTGTAGTTCTGCTTTTGTCACTGATGAGAGAGGCCCTCCAGCTCAGAGAGGAAGCTGTAGGACAAGAATTTCTTCAACCAGTGCAAGCTTCTGTTTTGTTTTTCTTTTCTTTTTTAGCAGTACTGGTGGGTTAGGTGTTTATTTTCTATGGAGTTCTGCTTCTGTTGTGGGATGTAACGGTGCCTTTTCTGAGCACAAATGTCCCACTGACCCCTTTCTATGGAAAACCGCACAATGGAGTTTGATGTCAATCAGAGGAAGTTGGCTAAGACTCCACAAGAAGCCACAAATATTGAAGAACAAGGTAGGGATCTGTGGCAAAAATACTTTGTTTTTTCTAGGGAAAATCAAACATGGGAACATATGGTGCAGAATGAATGAAAGTAAAACTCACTGTCCTCTGTTCTCTTGCTGGTCCACTTAATTTTTCCTTTCTAGCTCATTCTTTTCTGTTTTTTGGGGCTTCATTCTCTGCATCTAGCAATGCTTTTGTCCATTTATAGCCAAATTAGTATTTTGTGGCCAATTTATGATCTCTGTTTTGTATTGCTTTGATCTCTGCAATCAAAAAGATATAAGGAAGGCATTGAAAATATATTATTGCGTTCATGCAGTAACTAGTAAATAAATAATCACATTAAGGGACCAAGGTGAAATAATCCTGAAGTCTTGAGAGAGCAGCCGTTTTAAAACAGGGTTTCACTAATGTTTGGATTAAGAAAATCACTCAGATTTTTAAACAATTATACTTATATAGGGTTGGATAATCCAGGGCCAGAACGTAAAAATTCTGCCTTGGTTTCCTTCATCATGTTCAGCTAACCAGGTGATTAGCCCCTCAGATGATTAGTCTGCATTGTGGAGCTGGAAATGCAGATGGTTGGAACTGATCTCTGTACAGGCCTTTTACTTTCTGGACCAAGATTATCCACCTCTAGTGATACTGATTAGCACCATTAGCATGCCTAGTATTACTAAAACTGTGTGTATTCCATACTGAAATTTGGTCCTCATTGTAAAACTTGAGATTTCCAACATTTTTTTAGTCCAGCATGTACTATGACCGACAGAATCGAAAGATCCGAAGCAAAACAACGAAACCTTTTTTACACAGTTCAGACTTCCTGTTATCTATTGCTAGTCTTGCTCTCTCTGTCTCTTTCTCAGCCTAAATAAGCAGCGGGCATATATGGGCCTTTCAGAGAATATATTTGTATGTTTTGAAACAGCTTCTTACATTGCTGTGGCTTTTTGACTTCAGTTTCTTTTAACACTTCCACTCTGAAGTCGTGTAGATGCGTAAAAAAGCAGTGGACAACTGCAAACAAAAATATGACTGCAGAAAAAAAAAATTTCCTAAGTTTTAACTAGCACACATAAACTGTCCTAACTTAAATTGTAAAGCACTAAATTCCTTCCTACCTTATTCTTTTTGCTACACCGTCTAGAACGAGTGTTTTTGGCAGAACTATAACAGTACATTTTGCTTTGTGTAGGGCAACTGTTACGTATTAGTTGCACTGCCCCTACTTCTCCTTCTCCTTGTAGCAGTGAAGGTAAATAAGAACACCACCAGCAACTGGTGCATTGCAGCACCTGTCTTACCCTGGTAGCCTGCTCCTGCTGCGACGCCTCATTCAGAGCAGAGGTGCAGCATCCATCATATACTGAGGCTGCTTCCCCACAATGGGCTCTTGGTGCAGTCACAGGGGCAGTCTCTTCCCACCCTAAAGTATTAGGAACAGTGTTGTTTTTTCTATCTACCACACTAGAGTGACTGGGCACAATGCTAACCTTTTTAATTTCTTAGAGAAACCATAATATTTAGGTGTTGGATTTGATATTCAGCTCTTTCATTGCAGGAATTCTTTCCAGCTGCCACCTTTGTCCATGAAAATGATTCTCTTTGTGTCCAGTTTAAACAAACAACAGGACACAACCCTTCACTCTGCTGACACCATTCTGCTACCATGCTAATCCAATAAACCACCTTTGCTGATCTGATGTCTTGCATAACCAGGTTGGGATAACCACTCTGTGTTTTCCTGGTGACCAAATAACAGATTATTTTTAGCTGTAGGACACTTGTCAGCTACTTCTCAGTGTGCTAAGCAAAGCAAACCTTTAAAACAAGGACTGGAATTTGAGATCTAGGGTTTTACATAACATGAGTTGGAAAGTGATGAAGGTAAGATGAGATAGCGAAGGAAGGCATGCTGCAGGGAAAGTGGAAAGCTTTACTTTTAAAGGTGGTGTCAGTCTTCCACTTTGTTTCCTTGACATGGCATGAAGGTAATGCTGCAGAGCAGGCTAGAGTTACAACTGGGCCATATAATGTAGTGTCTCCTGTTACACTGTCTCACCATGCTGCTTTTTTGTTGTTGAAGCCATCTCTCTACATTCTTTCCTTTTGAAGCTCTATAGTCCCTGTTTTTGTATCTATAGAGCAGCTTAAAGGAATAGTACACCCAAAACATGATTAGCCTTCATTTTCTACTCACCCCCATGCTGAACAACACTCTGGAGTACTTTTTTGATATCTCAAATGCATCTGGAGATCTGGGAGGCTTCTTGCTGTCTGCTGACATTCAAATAATGGAGGTCTATTGTGCCCGAGACAGAAAGGTTCATAAAAGTCCAAAAAAAACGTGTCAATATTCCTCCATACTGCTCGTCCAATGTATTCCAAGTGTCCTGAGTGGGTAGCATCCAGAATTTACTCGAAACGAAGTCATTTAGAATGTTTTTAGAGCATAAACAGTAGTGTATAGGATTTTCTGAAAGCGCGCGCCGGCGCGTTCATGACGCTACGGAAACCGCGGCAGACCAAGCCAGATGAAAGTGCTCATTCAGCTCGGCAAAGAACTCATGCTCTTCCTCAACACTGAAGTCCTCAGACATTTTTCTTTCGTTGTTTCTTTCTTTGCACAGGTAAACAGCACATTTCTTCTTCTACGCTTGCATTATCATCAGAGCAGACGCTGAATGCGCACATTCATCTGGTTTGGTCTGCCGGCTTCCGTAGCGTCATGAACGCGCCGGCGCGCGCTTTCAGGAAATCCTATACACTACTGTTTATGCTCTAAAAACATTCTAAATGACTTCGTTTCGTGTAAATTCTGGATGCTACCCACTCAGGACACTTGGAATACATTGGACGAGCAGTATGGAGGAATATTGACACGTTTTTTGTGGACTTTTATGGACCTTTCTGACTCGGGCACCATAGACCTCCATTATTTGAATGTCAGCAGACAGCAAGAAGCCTCCCAGATCTCCAGATGCATTTGAGATATCAAAAAAGTACTCCAGGGTGTTGTTCAGCATGGGGGTGAGTAGAAAATAAAGGCTAATCATGTTTTGGGTGTACTATTCCTTTAAACTCTCTACTTACACTGCTGTGTTCTGGAATCTGATTAGCATCATCTTCATGACATGCAGGTAACTTTACCTGACAGTATGGGTGGGGCTTTCCTCTGTATGTTCTTGGACCCAGACCAAACATAACAATAAAAATTTGATAATTACAGGTGCTGGTCATAAAATTAGAATATCATGAAAAAGTTGATTGATTTCAGTAATTCCATTTAAAAAGTGAAACTTGTATATTATATTCATACATTACATACAAACTCATATATTTCAGATGTTTATTTTGTTTAATTTTGATGATTACAAATGACAACAAATGAAAATCTCAAATTCATCATATCAGAAAATTAGAATATTGTGAAAAGGTTCAAAATTGATGGCCCCTGGTGCCACACTCTAATCAGCTAATTAACTCAAACCACCTGCAAAAGCCTTTAAATGGTCTTTCAGTCTAGTTCTATAGGCTACACAATCATGGGGAAGACTGCTGACTTGACAGTTGTCCAAAAGACGACCATCGACACCTTGCACAAGGAGGGCAAGACACAAAAGGTCATCGCTAAAGAGGCTGGCTGTTCACAGAGCTCAGTGTCCAAGCACATTAATAGAGAGGCGAAGGGAAGGAAAAGATGTGGTCGAAAAAAGTGTACAAGCAAGAGAGATAACCGCACCCTGGAGAGGATTGTGAAACAAAACCCATTCAAAAATGTGGGGGAGATTCACAAAGAGTGGACTGCAGCTGGAGTGAGTGCTTCAAGAACCACCACACACAGACGTATGAAAGACATGGGTTTCTGCTGTCGCATTCCTTGTGTCAAGCCACTCTTGAACCACAGACAGCGTCAGAAGCGTCTTGCCTGGGCTAAAGAGAAACAGGACTGGACTGCTGGTGAGTGGTCCAAAGTCATGTTCTCTGATGAAAGTAAATTTTGCATTTCCTTTGGAAATCAAGGTCCCAGAGTCTGGAGGAAAAGAAGAGAGGCACTTCATCCACGTTGCTTGAAGTCCAGTGTAAAGTTTCCACAGTCAGTGATGGTTTGGGGTGCCATGTCATCTGCTGGTGTTGGTCCATTGTGTTTTCTGAGGTCCAGGGTCAACGCAGCCACATACCAGGAAGTTTTAGAGCACTTCATGCTTCCTGCAGCTGACCAACTTTTTGGAGATGCAGATTTCATTTTCCAACAGGACTTGGCACCTGCACACAGTGCCAAAGCTACCAGTACCTGGTTGAAGGACCATGGTATCCCTGTTCTTAATTGGCCAGCAAACTCTCCTGACCTTAACCCCATAGAAAATCTATGGGGTATTGTGAAGAAGAAGATGCAATACACCAGACCCAACAATTCAGAAGAGCTAAAAGCCACTATTAGAGCAACCTGGGCTATCATAACACCTGAGCAGTCCCACAGACTGATCGACTCCATGCCACGCCGCATTGCTGCAGTAATACAGGCCAAAGGAGGCCCAACTAAATACTGAGTGCTGTACATGCTCATACTTTTCATGTTCATACTTTTCAGTTGGCCAACATTTCTATAAATCCTTTGTTTTTATTGGTCTTCAGTAATATTCTAATTTTCTGATATGATGAATTTGAGATTTTCATTTGTTGTCATTTGTAATCATCAAAATTAAACAAAATAAACATCTGAAATATATGAGTTTGTATGTAATGTATGAATATAATATACAAGTTTCACTTTTTAAATGGAATTACTGAAATCAATCAACTTTTTCATGATATTCTAATTTTATGACCAGCACCTGTATAAATAGATAGGATTATTTCTGCCAGAATTGATCGTTTTTTTCCTGTTTTTTCAGTTCGACTCCTTCTCCAGTGGAGTATACTCATAGCTTAACCTTTGGGGGTTATTTTTTTATTTTTGGGTGTTGGAATAAAAGGAGTTTTTAAACCACACACTAACCTTTTTTTTGGTTTGTTCTTTTTTGTTGTGAAATGTTTTGAAAACTCTTCACCTTTCTATATTATGCCCTACTTAGTTTTTTGTGTTTGTGTGTTTTATCATGTCTTCGCATGGAAATTGACATTTTGTTATATTGTTTAATACATTCAATTGTTTTATTTTTGAAGGGCAGTCAAAGGTTTTTGTATATTTCCTTCTTTTTTTTTTCTAACATGGTTGCATTCATTTTGTAGACGGTCAGGTAAAAGAGGAAGTGCTTACCCAGTAATTATGTGTCAGTAATTACTAAATCATTAAAATATAAAAAATACGGCTTTGCTAGTTCTAATTTTGCTTATTTTTATTTTTATACCTTTTCTACACCAAGTAAGCATTCCCATGATGCACCTTTATAAGAATAGCAGCCTGCAGAACTGAGCCTCCCCATCTTGCCTTTACTCTTGCTCGCAAAGTACAACTCTTGCCAATTTTTGATTGGCTCTTTGCCAATAAAAAAATTGCTTTAGTCCACCTGGGTGAGCATCTCTGCAGCCCACATGCTGCCCCTGCCGTGTCTCAGTAGTGTTGTCCTTGCTAGCAGAGCGTCCCACTTTGTTGACCTCAGTGGGAAGCTTGGTGCAGTCCTGGGCTTTTTGTTTTTTGAGATGGAGGGAGAATTTTATCCATCAAAGGAGGGGTTGTCCATAAAAAAATGCCTCCTCCTGCTGAAGATTTTTGTTTCGAAAGTTGCTTTACTTGGAAGTAAGAAAGGAAAAAAACTGTAAACTAAAACATTTTGAATCACAAGCTACAAAAAAACTTCAGTTGTTGAAATACAAGTGATTCAAAAATAATTTCACTGTAGTAGTTTTGAATTATCAGGCCAGTACAGCCAATCTTCTCTCATAGGATCTCTGCAGCAGGAAGTCTTACTGGACAGGAAGGTTCCAGCAACAAACAGCCCTTTGATCATCAGAGAGAAGTCATTAGATGTGTTTCCATCAAGTTTTTGTTATTCACATTTTTTAGGTATCACATGAGTAGAGCTTAAATGGAAAAATCTAATCAACCTCACACAAAAAATATTTAATACTGGCTTAAGGTGATTTATTATAACCTTTTTGATAAAGACAAAATGCACAAAAGACTGATGGAAACATATTTTTCAAATAATTTGATTGAATGAACCTTTACCTCAAATGACCAGTCAGCCGCTTCCTCTGCTGGTTTCATACCTTAAAGGGATAGTTCAGGTTTTTGGACATGAAGTTGAGAAAAAATTATTCCTGTAAGAGGGCACAAATAATTTTAAAGCTAAAAAAAAAACTACACATGTGTTTTGTTAGACTACTTCAACAATTTTTAAATATCCCAAAGCTATGTCGGATCTATTAATTAGGACTAGTTTTTCACCCTTATCACACTACCGTGTACTGTAGGTAAAGAAAACAAACAGAAATAAATGAAACAGCTCATCAATACCCTGAATAGTTAAGTTGATAACAAAAGGGAATTTTTAGGCAGTAAGTATTGATGAAAAATATGTATTATCCCTATATACTGTATATATTGCTGATATACAAGTAGAGCGCAAACACCTGCTCAGGCTCGTGGCACGGCCTCCCTACAGCTGTTAAAAAAGTGACGTGTCCTAAGAGACTAAACACAATTAATCTTGGCCTGATTTGACACTCTAATATGTGTTTTTTATGGGCAGGCTGAGAATATATTGGCTTCCCAGAGATGTATTTTAAATTCAGAGCTTGTGTGAAGTGATGTTATTAATAAACAGTGATCCAGTAAATACTGACTTCAGTTGTTTCATCGTATTTAGATCCAAATTAATAAAGAAAAGCAACGGTTATTGATGCAGCTGCAGAAATAACTGAATATATTGTTACAATTAGATTCATGTTATACATTTAAATGCAATCAAGCACAAAGTTAAGCTAATCTACTCAGTTTATTGGTTTAATTGCAAAATTGGCTGGAATTGGGGTTGATATCTTTGCCTTCCTCCTTGCTCCATAAACTTTATCTAAAACTACAAAAGCTACATGGTCCTTCATAGCTTTGCAGCAGCTGAACGCCCTCAGCCACATTCAGAACAGACACGCTGCTTATAGACGGCCCACAGCAGCTCTTCTTTTAGAAAAGGGATGAGTTGCTGCTTCAATTTCTTCAATTATTGTATTTTTTTCACAACCAGAAAAAAAAAACATCCCATACTGCTTTTTTTTGTAGATCTACTGAAGCTTTAGGTGCAGGAGGGGCAGTGTCTTTATGTTAAAGAAATCAAGAAATGTGCTTCACTGGCAGAGAAAGTCCAAAGTATTTCCTAACAACCTCTCACCTGTTTAAGATATCGTAATAAACATTTTACTGCATCCAGATTATTGCTCCAAAGGTTGAGTGAGTGCTCTCTAAATAGAATTACTCATGTTTCTTTAATGTCACCTACTTTTAATAGTTCTCTACTAGGGCTGCAGCTAATGATTATTTTGCTGATCAATTAATCTGTTGATTATTAGTTTGATTAATCGACTCATAATCGTATAGCAAAGATTTCCTCAA
Organism: Cyprinodon tularosa; assembly: GCF_016077235.1. Classification (NCBI taxonomy): domain Eukaryota; kingdom Metazoa; phylum Chordata; class Actinopteri; order Cyprinodontiformes; family Cyprinodontidae; genus Cyprinodon; species Cyprinodon tularosa. The sequence continues at coordinate 255,677 of NW_024039305.1, read as the reverse complement.
AGAAGATTTTTTTTTTTTACCAAATTAAACCAGGTGAAACTCAAACTTTTCCACTTGAGGTGTTCTGGATAGAGCATATTGACAGACAATTTTTTAAAATCTTAAGCCCCTCTCACCCCTTGATGATTTAAACAGCGTATGCCTGGCGTATGAAAATTCTGGCAAAACGCCAGTATATGTTGGTTTAGCTATGGGTCCGTTTTGCATAAGTTATGAGCACAATAAAACACGCTGGAACACGTCGGCATACGGCTAAATTTCTTAACAGGTATCCCGGCGTATGCTCGTACGTGGGGCATAATTAGATTAGATGAGCTTTATTGATCTCACAGTGGAGAAATTCACTTAACTCATAAGTTACAGGTAAGTTATGTAAGCATTGATATATGTTAAGTATAAGTTACTGATAAGTTATGGCATTCAGCTAATCCAAAACCTATGAGTAACTTGTGCATCACTGATGCGTATCTTATTAAGAACTTTTCTCTAACGCATGTCAATGAATTTGACGTGTTCCATATGAACGTGTTTCTAACTTACAGTTACTGTTTAATGGCGTATTGGCAGCGTTTTGGTATGAAAGGGTGTTCACATGAGGAAACCTTCAGTTCTCCTCCAGACTGCATCCCCATCATAGGGTGAGGGAGAAGGTTAGTGTGATGGGCCCTTCCTGCGTTCACAGCCAACGACCAACAAACATCCTAGCAGACATGATGCTGAATCTGCCGCGACTGCAAACCTTATTTCTTTGTTTTTATTTATTTGTTCTTTTTTTTTTTTTTTTTTTTTTTTTTTTCCTTTGGCGGGCGGTAAACAGCAGCTAGGTTAATACCACGATCAAGGAAATCTTTTTATGCAGGCTCGGCACCTTCAGGCACATCGCTTCCCCTCCCCCAGGACACTAGCTTGTGCATCATTTCATGGGCATCATGCTGCCATGTGTTATGCATAAGTTATGCTGTCATTGGACATAAGCTTTGGACTTGTTATATTATTATTAATATTCTATGTATACGCCAAAACTTGAAAAAATACATTAAAAAAAGATCAGCGTATGCCAGCCTTTTAGAAGATTCTGGGACGTCAGGCATACGCTGTCTAAATCTTCAAGGTGTGACAGGGGCTTTAAGTGCAAAATGTTTCTATATTTGTTTACAATCTTGGTATAACTACTGTTCTAACTAAAACGTAAAGGCACGTTTTAGGGTCTCTATACTGCAGTTAACGAATAATCGAATACTAAATTAGTTGATGATTATTTCAACAATCAATTAATCCCGATTAATCCGATTGTTTCAGCCCTACTCTTTACTTCATGATAGATGCAGTGACGGTACAAAAATAGTTTTCTAATAAGAAATATTCAAAAGCCAAGAATGACATTATTATTCTGTCATTTACTATAAAAGATCTGTCTGTGTTGAGGCATCACGGACTTCAGAACATGACGGCTCAAAGAATTCAACATACCTTTTCATCCCACCTTACCTTTGTTGGTTCTTGAGGTGTTTTCTGTTTGTGTTCTCCAAGTTAAAAACTCCTTTCTTGCCTGATGCAGGATATGAAAAGACAGAGGACACATCAGAGAAGACGTCATTGGCTGACCAAGAAGATGCACGACTCATATACCTTAATCAGCCGCAGTTCACCAAGTTTTGCAGCAACCGTGTCAGGTAAGAGGGGTTTCTATAAAAGATTTCCAAGATGATGATTCTGAGTGTATCTTACAAATTTGTTGGTCCATTTATTGATGATTTGAGGTAATATTTAGATGAACAGATCATTATTTCACGTTTTCACTAGAGGCCCAGTTGAACTACAAGTTCTGTGATGAAATAAAAGAGAAAACAATGCTGGTTAAGTTTGCCTCTTAAAGTATTTTCTGCACGTTGTGAGTTTTAAAATATGCCTCTTTAAAAAAAACATTTCTATAAGAATAAATAGACATTTCTGTGCCTTAGAAATCTGAAAAGGGAGAAATATTAATAATGCATGAAAGTATTAGTATTAACAGACATTTCTTTTTGACCATTCATGCATTAGATCATTTAATTGTTTCATCTGCTTCTCATTTGTTACTTCATTTCAGGGTTCCCGCAGGTCCTTAAAACGTCTTAAAAGGCATTGAATTCTTCAAAATAAAGGCCTTAATTGGTATTGAAATATCTTAAATCAGTCTTTCGTAGGTCTTAATTTTTAAAACATCATAAATAGGATTATTTTTATTACGATTTATTTTTGTAATCTAAATAAAACGTTAAAATTGACAATTTTTTATTTATTTTTTCATAAAAAAATAAAAATAACGGCTCGCCATTATTGGTTTCGTCCCGATAGCTGAACCAATAAAAGCGTTGTTTTTTAACGTTCTTTCTAGCTGCCACCTTTAACGTTAATGTTAGGGTTAACTTGTCTGGAAAATGTGAGCAAGTGTAAATGTAACGAAAATTGGCTATCCAGCCAAGAGTTTTCTCCATGGCTAAAACCAGTACCAGGGAACACAAATGAGGCACAGTGTATTTTGTGCAAGAAGTCATTCAAGCTCGGGACGATGGGAATTAAGGCAGTGGAGTCACACATGCGAAGCGTGAAACACAAAGCGTCAAAATCGAGTTACCGAGAAACAGCCGATATTTCTCAGTTTTGTTCCACCCTTGTCTCTGCAAGGCTTCCACTTATCACCAAATCAAACATACTAAGAAAACGATACAAAGAAAAATAGCTGCAAAAAAGACTTAGCACTGGTTATGTTGTGGCTTTAAAACTGATTTGTTTTGTTCCCTGCTAAAACAAAGTTTGTGAATTCAGTTAAATTCATAAAGTCATTTTTGTGTTTTTAGCTTTCTTCCTATATGGGAAGCTTTTCAAAATTTGAAACATTAGTGCAGTGGTTTATGTTAAAATAAACCTTTGGGTTAAGTTGTCGCAAGCGGGTTTTTCTTGTGTTTCTTGTGAATTTGGTCTTAAATTTTTATTTCAAGTGGCATTAAAAAGTCTTAAAAAATCTTGAATTTAACTTGCCTTATGCTGTAGGAACCCTGACTTTATTTGTCTGTCCTAAATGTAAAAACTCACTACTGCAGACTTTGTGAAATAAACTTAGGATGAACTTCTTTTTTTATATTTTAGAAACCAGCTTTAAAGGACTGAGAAAGGTGGAAATTTAAATCATTAATTTTGACATCAAAAGGTTATAAATACTGGATGACTAATCTGAGATCAGAGTTTAGATGTTTGCTGCATCTGTGACCACATGGATCTATCTGAAATGTGTCCTTATGGTGGGGCTTTTAATAATAAAAGAATTCATAATCGTGGCCGTTTCACTGATACAGTAAGAGCTGCTCAGCCTGCTTTGATGCACTAGAAATGGATAAGAGCAGATGTTTCAGCCTGACCTTTCTATCCTGTTGCTCTTCTCAGGGGAGTTCAGGGCGATTGCACTGAAGGTCAAAGTAGTTTTTCTTTTTAAACATCTGATTAGAGCACTCTTATCTGCTATACAAATTATGCAGATTTTTATTTTATTTGCAGCTCTCTTATGCAGTAAAACCATTGTATTTTTTAGTGGATGTTGATGTGTGAAACAGTGTCTTTTTGTTCCATCCTAGGCTGGAACCGTTACTCAAGGATCAGGATTAGAAAACACTGACCAGGACGGCATTATGAAACACTGTGATCAGCCATTCTGGGCTTTAATATCTCAGTATTAGTCTTGAATATTAGCTCCGTTATTAATCCCCTATAATCTGCTTATTTACTGCTCAGGAGAAACAAATTATAAAGGTCAGCTTATAACAGATCTAACTCCCACCATCCAGATCTGTTACTGCAGTGATGCACACAGAGGGTGGATGAATCCAACTTAACTAACTTAACCCTTCCTTGGTCTCACCTGCTGTAAATCCAGCGTGAAGGGAAGCGTAGCTTGTGTATTTATGGACTGTTTACTCACCTGCTGACAGATTAATGCAAGGATAGTTGATCTTTGTTATGTTGACAGTTTGTCCTCTGGAAAAGATGGGAGTGGCTTAGCAAAACATCCCGTTGTTTGCCATCTATTATTAGTTGGTTGTGTAAAACACACAGCACAGTTGATATGAACACGAGAAGCACTTATTATCAGTTAGCAGCTGATATTCTAGTAGTGTTTCAATATTTCAGAGTTTCTCTGTTTGAATTTAAGCAAAATGTCCAACAACAAAGGTTATACTGTCAGATCAAAGAGAGTCGGACCCATGCCTTCATTTAGGGCAGTTCACTGTTCAGCCTGTCACAAAGTTTAATGTTTTGACTGCTGGGCAGAGATCAATCACCTATCGAGGTAATTTTATGCACAATTTATATATAACCTGTAATGTAGAGATTCATTTTTTTATCCCTACAGTAGTTCTAAAATATTTAATATAGAATTTATATCATCAGGAAGCTGTTAGATTATTGAAGGTCTAGAGCAGGCATGCCCAAAATAGGTCCTTAAGGGCCACCATCCTGCAGGTTTTAGAGGTTTTTCTGTTTCAGTACATCTTGTTCTCATGATTACAGTTCAGCTAAAGCCTGTTAATCAACTTAAAATTGAAACAGCTGTGCTGAAGCAGGGAAACCTCTAAAACCTGCAGGACAGTGGCCCTCCAGGACAGACTTTGAGCATCCCTGGATTCTCTAGGTCAGTGTTTTTCAATCCTGGTCCTCTAGGCACCCTGCTCTGCATGTTTTGGATGTTTCTGAGCTTCAGCACACCTGATTCAGATGATTGCAGTTCAACAAAGCCCGGTAATCTGCTATCAATTGATAACAGGTGTGTGAAAGCTGGGAAACATCTAAAACAGGCATCCCCAAACTTGGTCCTCGAGGGCCGCTGTCCTGCAGGTTGTAGATGTTTCTCAGCTCCAGCACAGCTGATTTTAATTGATAGTTGATTAACAGGCTTTTGCTCTACTGCAATCCTCATAATCAGCTGTGCTAAAGCAGGGAAACCTCTAAAACCTGCATGACAGCGGCCCTCGAGGACCGAGTTTGGGGATGCCTGATCTAAAACATGCAGGGCAAGGGTGCCTTGAGGACCAGGGTTGAAAAACACTGCTCTAGGTTAAAGCAGCAAGCTTTAAACCTGACAACATAACTTTGACTTCCTGAGGACTTAGACAACTTTTATTGTCATTTTGTACAGCTCTCATGGTATTTAAGGTTCTTAAAGTGCAGCAGTGATCAAATGTAAACGTGGGAGAAAAAACATGGTCCAAAAAAACACATTGATATGAAAATTTAGAGCATTCAGAGGAAAACCATTAGCTCCTTTTCCTTTTCTGTCGATCTGGGTGTCTCACTGCTCCCCAAGGGTAATGGTTAAATGCAGATCACACATTTGGTTGGAATGTACAATTGCAATAACAAGATTATTATTATTATTGTTGTTATCAGGAATGTTGCATCGAAACTGGACAACAATATCTCTGATATGATGCGCTAATTCTCTCCATCATCCCCTGAAAATCTAAGTAGTTAAGATGGAGCTACGCTATATGTGTATGCTACACAATACCTGATGAGTCGTGACTATTTGCTGACCTTTGCTCAGAGCGTAGTACAGCGGGAAACTGATGATAAAGATGTTTTAGTTTGGTAATCTGATCTTTAGGGTTCAGGATGTGGACTTAAAATAATCATATTCTGTGGTAGGATTATAACAATAAAATGACGACCCCTCTTCATTACTTCTTTACATGTAGGTAACTGTGTGGCTATAACGGCCTGCCACAGCGTTCATTGCTCCGCAATCACAAGTACTACTCTTTAAAAAAATTTAATTTTAAAATTAGATTCTTTATGACACCAGTTACACAAAGATGTGTGATTTATATCAGTAAACATCTAGTTGTAACCACAGTTGTCTTATTCTTTGAATTTGGCAGTTACCCAATGGTAAAAAGGAAAGAAAAAGTAAAAATTAAAACAATTCACCCATTTATTTTAAATCGTCATCAATTCTATTTGATCATCTAGATGATAAATCAAAGTTTGTATCATGCCCCCACCCCCCTACCTCCAAGTAGCGATGCGTACTTTCTGTTATCATCGCCCATTTTTCTGTGTATGGTTAAAAAAATAACAACCATTAAATAACACCAGAAATCAGACGATGTTAGCTAAAAAATTTTCTAGTTTGCAAACAGATTTGTAAGACGGAGGTGAACATTTTTCATGATACAGTGAAAAAATTCCAATTTTGTGTATGAAAGAATAATTTAGGCTCAAAATGAGGTCATTTTTTTTGTAGCCTTCATTCAGAGGAACTCAGAAGACTGACTTCCCAAGATGCAGCTCTTTCTTAACATCTCAGTTAAACTAGCTGAATGGAAGAAAACGATGCCGGTTATCTAACTATAACACATTATGCCGTTATTCCTCACACGCTTGTAGAATTTAAACCAGTGCATTAATGCATTAGGATTACTCACTACACAGGTTATGTCAAAAGGCCCCCAAATGTCCCCAGTTTGGATCATTAAACTATTCCACCTGAGCCCTCCAGCCTGTGCAAGATCTGCTCATGTTATGAGCTCCCTCAGCGTGGTTATAATCCCAGACTCACACTTTCATGTAAAGTGTTTGCTCTAAAATAATGCAACATTATGGAAGTATATGAATAATTTCACATGAAGGGGGTTGCCATGGTTTCCGTTAGGCATCTGTCAAAAGTTATTTAACCTCTAACAGCTTAACATTACTTAGTGTGCTGTCACTGCTAATCATAACAATTATGACTCTGTTCAGCTTTGTGTTTTGTTAGCAGGACAGTGAAGCAGTGTACGAGTAGCCTGTTTTATTCTGGGAAATCTGTTGTTTTATCACTCACTGCAGCTATATGTCCAGATAGTTAGATTCCAAACAGAAATATTGTCTTGCTTTGCAGAACGCTGGGTGTTTAGGGAACAGGGATTAGAATCTGACTCCATCAGGTTCGAGGAGTGGAGGTAGAAGTTTAGATGAGATCGGCAGGTCATAGAAGACGTTTAAAAATACAAAAGATCTGCTGAATAAAAACATTGTCTTTTAATGCAGCGATTATCTAAGCTTTCCAGCCACCAACGTGATGCTGAAGTATTTAGATGCTTTTATTTTCCACTTTAACCAGATTGCTGTAAATGTGCTGGCTGGGAAAATATGAATAAATGAGTTCTAGATGAAGATTTGATAAAACTGATTTAATCATTTAGTAATCTATCACACATATAATCATGCAGAGAAACGTCCACATAGCCGAATATCTCACTCAGCCTTTTGGTTATTAGTTTTGGTCACATTAATAATGCTGAGCTTCTTCTTATGATCATGACTCATGTGACTGCTGCAAATAAACAGTTGTATTCGGGTAACAACATGTTATGTTCTAGTTCAGGGATCATTTGCATATTGGTCCCTCAATGTGTTCAATAAACTTTCAGATTGAAAAATAGAGACTATAGAGATATTTATTTGCCTTGTGTTTGTTTTTTTCACTTTCAAATAATAAATCTATATATAAAGTTAACATTAACATGTTTTTCGGTAGATTTGTTACGAAGAATATACTTGGAATTTATATAGGCCTCTAGATTTTAAGATATATTGAGGTTACATTGTGACTTTATTCAAAGTTAAACCATTACAGAAGTTTAACACTCAAGGAATATTCAAAATCCTTTAAACCTTTTCATATTTAATCAGAACTTGTAGAGATAAATTCAAACACAAAGCAGTGCATCATTGCTCAGTGGAAAGTCTTGGATGCAAGTCTAAAAGAAACAACATAATAGTGGAAGTATCATGCTGTGGGATTCTTCTGTTTATCATTAACAGAGAGACTGGTGTCAGACAGCATAGGACTTTAGATTTGGATTAAGATTTCCTCTCCAGCAGGAGAATAATTCTGTTCAAATATACTTTATTGAACCCAAAGGGAATTAAATGCTTTTTTGATGTTTTGTTTTTTTCAACGAGTTACTGAGATGCCTATAGGTGTCTTGCTCCAGATCTGGAGAAGTATTGAACTGAAGACACTGTTGTTTGCTTGTCTTTCTAAGAGGATTCTCACTGTTGTACATTTTAAATTAAAGGAATAGTACACCCAAAACATGATTAGCCTTCATTTTCTACTCACCCCCATGCTGAACAACACTCTGGAGTACTTTTTTGATATCTCAAATGCATCTGGAGATCTGGGAGGCTTCTTGCTGTCTGCTGACATTCAAATAATGGAGGTCTATGGTGCCCGAGGCAGAAAGGTCCATAAAAGTCCACAAAAAACGTGTCAATATTCCTCCATACTGCTCGTCCAATGTATTCCAAGTGTCCTGAGTGGGTAGCGTCCATAATTTACTCGAAACAAAGTCATTTAGAATGTTTTTAGAGCATAAACAGTAGTGTATAGGATTTCCTAAAAGCGCGCGCCTGCGAGTTCACGAGCCTACAGAAGCCGGCAGACCAAACCAGATGAAAGTGCGCATTCAGCGTCTGCTCTGACGATAATGCAAGCGTAGAAGAAGAAATGTGCTGTTTACCTGTGCAAAGAAAGAAACAACGAAAGAAAAATGTCTGAGGACTTCAGTGTTGAGGAAGAGCATGAGTTCTTTGCCGAGCTGAATGCTCACTTTCATCTGGTTTGGTCTGCCGCGGTTTCCGTAGGCTCGTGAACTCGCAGGCGCGCGCTTTCAGGAAATCCTATACACTACTGTTTATGCTCTAAAAACATTCTAAATGACTCTGTTTCGAGTAAATTATGGATGCTACCCACTCAGGACACTTGGAATACATTGGACGAGCAGTATAGAGGAATATTGACACGTTTTTTGTGGACTTTTATGGACCTTTCTGCCTCGGTCACCATAGACCTCCATTATTTGAATGTCAGCAGACAGCAAGAAGCCTCCCAGATCTCCAGATGCATTTGAGATATCAAAAAAGTACTCCAGAGTGTTGTTCAGCATGGAGGTGAGTAGAAAATGAAGGCTAATCATGTTTTGGGTGTACTATTCCTTTAACACAATTATAAATATTCATGTGTTAGAATGGCCTCGTCGAAGCCCAGACCTAAATCTAATTGAGAATCTTGAGAAAGCTGGAAATTTCTTTTTTTTTTCATTCTCCATCCAATTTGAATAAGCTTTGGCTAGTGGTTTTTAGTTTCTTTTTAAAGAAAAACATCCCAGCGTTTCTGCCATCAGATGTGTAAAGATAGCTGATCCATACTGGAAAAGTATTGCAGGTGCGATTGTGGTAATAGTTGGTTCTATGAAGTAGTTAATGAAACTGGCTGAAAACAAACATATCACACTTTCCTTATTTAAATTTTTTTACTTGTGTATTTCAGTGGGGTTTGGAATGGTGGTATCATTGTTGAACTGTATGTTCTGGGCTGCTATTTGTGTTTCTCTGACTTCAGGTGTTAGCAAAGGATTGCTCCTGCAGCAGTATATACATCTTCTCCTAAAGTGGCTGCTCTTACTGCCCCCTTTATCGCAGCTGTAAATCATCATCTTGGAGGCCTGGCTGTGAAACCTCTAAAAGCAGTTCTAGTTTCAATATCCCGCCGTCATGACCGACCCCACCGCAGCACAGTCGCTCATTCCTCCTCCTCCTAGCTTTTAATAATGCTTTATCATGAAGGCATTGATGTATGCAGTTTATCAGTGGCTGCCACCGATAGATGAGCGAGGATTGTTCTCCAAATGATGGAGAAAAAAAAGGCCCCCTCTGAAATGAAGAGTGTTTCAATAATGTTGCTGTATTCCACTTTTGCAAGCTAACGTATTTTGTTTTCTCTCCTTTCTTGTCTCATCTCCCTCGCCATCCTCGTCTCGCTGCATCCGGCCTGACTCGGCTCCTCAGCACGGCCAAATATAACGTTCTCACCTTTCTCCCCCGGTTCCTCTACTCGCAGTTCAGGAGGGCAGCAAATGCCTTCTTCCTCTTCATTGCACTCCTCCAGGTAAACTTTTGTAGATTTCTTTTTTATTGTTAAACTAAAACAATCACACAACTATATTTGTAGACTTTTTGCTATTGGGCCATTTCCTTTTTTTTTTTTTTTTTTTTTTTAAAGACACCGTTTCCTGGAAGGTGATTTGTTTAATTTGATATGGGCACAAAACTTCACATACTCAGAAACATTATTTATGATTTGATATATCCTGATAATGAAACACAGAATCTTGTAGCTAAGTTGCATGAAAGATGCACAGGTGGATTATTGTTATTACTACAACTGGAAAGAGAATTTCAGGCAAAATTAACAAACTACAACAGAAAATGAATAAGAAATTATTCCAAATTCTCTGTTTTTTGTCTTTTTATGTGAACTGATGGACTGTCCTGATTGGATGTAGGTGTGTGGTTAGTAAATAACTCCATCCAGTGGTCCTTTTGAAACGCAGCCAGCCTGCATCTACATTTCTGAATGTGTCGAAATGTCGACCTTGAATTAAACAGCCATGCAGAAGAAAGAGACATGAAATCAATTTTATTGTTGTAAAAGAATGACTTATTACTTTGGTTCTGCTGTTATTTACATTTTAATTCAAATGCATTTTTGGAATATTTATAAATAACAAATGGATAAAAAATGCTCTTATATTGGTTCTTTTTGTTTGTTTTCATGAAGTTATATCTTGGATACGCAGAATTACGAACTTGGAGACAATTATGGATCCATTAAAGTAATTTTTATTTAAATACATTTTTCTATGACAGCCTAATTTAGTTTAATATCCTGTAACATCAGTCCCATTTTAATTGCAGATAATTTAAGAAATTTTCTTGCATTTTCAAAGCATAAACCATTTTACATTATTTTAATGGAGTAATCTTAATTTACTTAGCTTCACACTTTCTACTCAAAAAAAAAAAAAGTCTCACTTATGAAACATTGCATAATATCCATACTTAAACTGTATAAATGCCAAACACTGGAAAATGGTGTACTCTCAAAAAAATCCTATTTTTTTTAAAACCATGCGCACTCACAAAGCCAAGTCAATTCCTTTGCTAGATGACAGCAGTAATTCAAAGTTTAAATCCAAGCTTCCCACTGCAGCCATAACTGGTTCAAGCCATACTCTGCAAAACTCTTATTTCATGGTTACCAATGGCAACCATAGCAAATAGAGCAAAAAAAGCGCAGTTTAACAAAAAGCTGAATTAGATGTGTTGGTGAGTAAGGTGGAGATATATGCTGAAGCATGGTAACGTGAGAAATAAAGGGAAGTATTATTAATGACACTTTGCATATATTGCTAGCTGTGCTATATCAGATTTCATAGTTGTTTTGATACTAAAAGTGGCTTCAGGCAGAGCCAGTTATTTGTGCCTCCCTCACACAATCCAACCCACCAAGGCTGCAAACTGAGCAATTCTGGAAAGGTATATAGGAGAAGGAAGCATCATTAAAAATGTCTTTAAGGTCTTAAAGACCTTAAAGACCTTAAGAGCTGACAATGCTAACCTCCCTGAACAAGGTGAAGTGAACATCACGATGGCAGATTTCCAACAAAGGCTCTGAGGTATGAAGAATTCAACAGTACCAGGCCCAGACAGGATCCACGCCTACTGGCTGAAGAAACTGATTTTTTCACCAAGAACTTCTAGAAGCACAAATGAACAGATAAAAACAGAAAAATGGTTGTGGCCATTTATTTACCAACCGGACAATGTGATCAGTGATAAAGCAGTCGAGGACAGTCGATGTGGCCATCCCAAATGATGGAAACATTTGGAAAAAAGATCATTAGAAAGTGGAGACATAATAATGGCTTGGGGAAGAACTAGAGAGAGCCTGGAAGGTGAAGGCAACTGTATTACTTATGGTCATTGGAGCACTGGGGGACAGTAACCCCAACACTGGAGAATTGGCTCCAACACATACCTGGAGTCTCTTCAGTCCAGGGATGCGCAGTTCTAGGAACAGCTAAGATACTGAAGGGAATCCCCCAAGATCAAGGATTTCATCCGCTACGCATTTATTTATAAATGTAAATACCTTCACCTTCTCTTTAGAAATAGAGGGAGGTAGTTATATGTATTTTTAGGGGATCACCAGTCTGTAGCATTGTTATTTTCAGGGTTTCAAATATTTGGGATTCCCTGCTTTAAAAGATTACTAAAAACAACAACAAAAAATTACTACCTAAATTGTTTGACGGTAGTTGCCTAATGGACGAATGTATATTTTTTCTAATAGCTTATGGGAATTAGTTTAAAATAAAATGACCCAACATACATATTCAATCAGCTAGTGATGACAATCCATTAGTTCTCCTTTAATTGGCTCCAAAGTCACCTGTGCTTCTCCTCAATGCTTGAATGCATCAAACCTAGCAGCATTAATTATTACATTAATTTATATATATATGAACCATCTACATGTAGTAGGATGAATATTTGGGTTTTAATAAATCCTATGTTAATGTTGAAGACGTATGCTTGGGTACAGAAACAATTGTTTTTATTGATCAATGCACTAGTTTCTAACATTTAGACCTACAAAGAAGCAAATAGCATTTATTTCTTTTTATGTTATAGCACTTTAAAAACTTTAAGCTCTTTGTTTTTAATAGATGAAAGACCTGTAGTGGTCAAACAAGGCTTTATGAGGGGAAATAATCGTACAGTAGGTGACCAAATGGGTTATTACTTGCCTTCTTTTTGCCTGTTGTATACTACATCAGCTTTACCAGGTCAAAATAAAATTGTTTTAATGGTGATAAAATTCAGCTAACCTAATGCTTTGATGTTGTGTTTTATTTAGCAAATTCCAGATGTATCCCCTACTGGTCGGTGGACCACACTGGTGCCGCTGCTCTTCATTCTGGTTGTCGCTGCTGTCAAAGAAATAATTGAAGATCTGGTAAGAAGAACCTCAACAGAAATACTTCATTATCATTAATTTCAGTCACGTTTTATATACTCAGGAAGTTTTAAATTCAATTAATTTGTTTTAAAATTTTAATAAATAATAGATGAAATCTAAAAGGAAAGAAGGGAGGGTTTACTATAGAACAAACACATGCAGACGTGTAAATTTTATCTCTAGGACCCCAGCTGGATCCAAAAACACATTTAGTCAATCAACCTTGATAGTCAGTGCTTCTGCTCAAAGATGGCGTGTAAAAAAACAAAACAAAGCCACTGCCCTGAGGATTCAGAGCTGCTGGAACAGATGCTCACAGATGCTTTGGATTGGAATTAGTACAATTATAAAATGAGTCTTTAAAAAAAACGAAACCAAACTATGAGGTAGCTGGGAAAAGGAACGGTTTCTGATCTTTTTCTTCTACCCATCGGTGTGTGTAAGCAGCAGATAACGGTTGGCTGTTTAGTGTGTTGTTCTATGGATGGAGTGGGGGTGGGTTAATACTGTTAAAGTCAAATTAAAAGTATGAGCATTCTGCTGTTGGTGTGTAATCCATGCAACCGCATCTGAGCAAAGGGAGAGAATGTTGCATTCTACTGTATCGCAGTGACACTGCAATGCGATCCCTTGTGCAGGTCCCACTGGGCAGTTACTCTATACTACACTGTAGCGTCTATCGTGCGCTGAAGGCAACAGCGCAGCATTTTTTTTTTCTCCTCCCGGCCTGTTTTGGAAAGCATGGGAACATAGTGGATGATGACTCCATCTTTATGGCTGAAGGTCACCTGCACACACGTCTGTTCTCTGTACTGTGCCGTCCCTCACAAGTTGACCTGACAGGGCATCATCGACCCCCCCCATCTTCATGAATCATGCACACACACCATGCAGCACTGTACGCCTCGCTTTGGTCGCTGGCCGTCTCTTCTGTTGCAGCCTCAGCCTGTTTGTTCAGAGCATCGTTCAGCTTAAAATGTCTCCAAATGGGATTATGATGACGTGTCGTTGTACTATCATGGATTTTTACAGTTTCACTTGATTTTTCGTGTGCCTGACCTGAAAATGAAAATTAAGGAAGGAAGCAAAGATATGGCAGTGGCTACTTTGCTCTTTTACTCTAGCAGCCTGATGATGTAGTGCTCGTGCATAACCCCCACTCCTCGCTCACCTTTAACTGCACTGGGAGCTTGGACACATTTAAATAAAGTGCATCTCATTGTCTCTGTGCCTGCAGAGAGCGGTGCAGTGAATATAGGGGCAGGTGGAACACGTCTCTGCTCTCCTAACAAGTTGAAAAGGAAATATTCTGTCCTTGCCGCCAAACCTAATAGTGTGGATGAATGAAAGCAAGCTGGCAGCTGCAGTACAGAGCATGATGGTTTCCCAAGAGGCTTTGGGACAAGCAAACTTTTTCTGAGCTGAATGCAGCCAGAAAAAAGACTGAAGCTGTGCACCACAGAGTCGTTCGTTAAGAGGAGTTTCCTGTTGCAAGGATGTAGGATTTATTCTCCCTTTAGTCTGAGTCTGGGAAGGGAGGCACATTGTCTCAGAGGAAAAGACGACGATAGATGGGAATTTCTTTCCTGGGTAGACATTGATTTCAGTTTAGATGGGTACAGAAACAGAAAATAGGATTATGTCATTCCTTCTTTGTGTCCTCATCTCCTTCCTTCCTCAATATATTGTCCTTTGTCCTTCCTGCTCTCCTTCCTAGTGTTTCTCTTCATCCTCCTTTCCTCTCTTCACTACTCCTGCAATCCCTTCATTCCCTCCTTCTATAATTCCCTCAGATTTACTCTGTTTTCTTCCTTCCCTGTTTTCATCCCTCGTTACTTTCCTTCTATATTTTATTCCCTCCTTCTTTGTCATTTATACCTTTTTGTTTTGCTCCCTCTTTCCTTCCAACTCTCCCTCCTTTTATTTCTCCTTACTTCCTGAGCTGCATGTTGCCTTTCCCACTTTTATGTCAAATTACAGGATTCCCAAAAATATTATGATGCTATCAAGTAAGTGTAGCGTCTAACACTTAAACGCCACGGACCATTATTAGCATACGCTTGGCTTATAGCAGCAGTTTAATAGATGTTCTGAGTGACAGGCTTGAGGGACTACAGTTAAAACAGATTAAATTGAATAACGTCGATACAGAGCTTCTTTGCTTGTAAACAGGTAGTCTGCAGAGATGAGGGTGGGGATGTCCTCTCCTTGTTAATCAACTAGAGCACACGTTGCTTTCACAAGCTCCGTTTTAATGCACAGTAATCATCTTAATGAGATGGATGCAGCAACACGTTATTACTCAGCGTGATGCTGGTTGACAGGCTGCCCCTTGGAATCAGCTGCAGGATTCACAGCTGATTGCATGACTGAGGAAACAAGCAGGACACGAGTGGGAGGGAGGATTCGCTCTGGTCATACGAAAGGGTTCATCAGCTTCTACACATTTCAGGAAATAAAAACAAGCTTTAGCTGGATTTTATGTAATTATATGGAAACAAAAAATAATGCATGGGATTAAAAAAATAAATAGAGAAAAAACAGGTTCAGTCTTAAATTAAAAAAGGGAACATCAATAGTTAAAAACGTTCCAAAGCATATTTGTTAGCCTAAACCTGATAAGCAGTAATAAGGCTCTGGAGGAGCTTCAGATTCATACAGCTCAGGTGAGGAGAATTTACTGAGAAGACAACTGAAATACATCCCATCAGCAGGATGACATCAAACAAACAGCCGTAACTTTAATCAGATTGGTTCACCTTAAAGCATGTCCATGTTTTAGAATATCCTAGTCAAAGTCCCTAGATCAAAATTATTTCCTTGTTTGATTCAGGAATATGTGCTGAAAGTAGGGCTGCAACTAACCTATTTTGCAAATCGATTTCTCTGTCGATAATTTTTTCGATTATTCAATTAATAATCGATCGCAAAAGGTTCCTTAAAGAAGAACTTTTATGGAATTAAACCAGGTAAAACTCAAACATTTCCACTTGTGGAGTTCTGGATACTACACATTGACAGACATTTTTTATTTTTTAATCTTAAATGCAAAGGTTTTATATATGTATATATTAGGGATGGAACGGTTTATGAAAACCGTCCGAACCGTTCGGTTCGACTGTCTCAGTTCGGTTCGCGTTTGTTGCGTTCGGTTCATGCGCTGCTCCTTTTTCTCATAGGGGAAGTGTTTACACTCCAGAGCAGAAGGTGGCGGTACTGCGACCAAAGCCAACCACCAGTAGTAAACAAGAAAAAGAAGCGAAGCAGCGTAGCCGGGTGTAGCAGGGAAAAAAAATCAGTTGTTGTGGAGAATTGTGTGGGAATGGCGAGTGGGAAAGAACAGGAGTTGGAAGACGTGCCAGCAGCACTTTATAGGTCTGCTGTATGGGACCACTTTGCATTTAGAGTGACCTACGATGACGGCGGAAAGAAAGTTGTGGACACAAGTGCAACAGTGTGCGAGCATTGTGCAACACAATTTGTTTATGCTAACAGCAACATGACCAACATGTCATGCTAACCCTGAAATCCTACATACTCCGTCAGCGCTCCGCCCCGCTGCGCTCCAGACCGCCTGCACAAAGCAAAGCCTGCAGCCTCTGCTGTGGCTCCCGTCCGCTCCGCTCTGAGTTCCTTGGAGATCGTAGAGGGCATGCGCGAGATGATTAAATTCAAAGCAGCAAAACATGCGGAAATTATCATTATAAATAATCACAATTCATTATTTTTGGGGGATTTTTTTTCATTAATTTAATTAATTTTAATTTTTCATGAATTTTTTATAATTTTTATAGATTTTTTTATTTTTCGGTGTAACAATAAACATATACCGAACCGAAAACCGTGACCACGAAACCGTGAACCGAACCGAACCGTGGATTTTGTGAACCGTTCCACCCCTAATATATATACTGCTCTAGTTGGGTTGCCGTCAGCTAAAGCCATGTTTTACAGTCTCTATGCTCCAGTTAACGATTAATTGATTACTAAATCAGTTGACAAATATTTCAATAATTGATTGATCACAATTAATCCGATTAATTCTTCCTCAGTCTGAGGAAAGCTGCTAGAGACATACAGTAAAAAACTGTTAAAATTCTTAAAATTGTTCTTTGTTAAAAAAAAAGGCCTTAAATTTAGAGTCTACTTTGTGTTACTCTATTAATTGTAATCCATTTTAAACCAGATAAAGGTGCGTAGTCATAACTGGACAATAGGAGAGTGGATCTAATCCTTCAGTATGATGGTTATTTCTATAGTTGAGGAGCTTTGAAATGGATTGGTTAAATCTACGGTAAAATGTGGTTTGTCTATTTAATGGAATCAAGGCAATAAAAAGAAACAGTTTCCATAGTATATGTAATCAAGCAGAAATGATAAATAATAAATAAATAAGTGAATTAATCAATCAAATGAGTAGTGAATCTGTGCAGGATCCGTACTTTAACGTTAAAGCAAACATGACAGTAGAGATGCTGATGCTCTGTGGGATCCACAGTGGGACGCTGTTTAGATTTAACCCTCCTGGACGTTTCTCCATCTGTCAGCTGACCCTACAGGGGTGGTAGAAAAGTTAAGCTGTAGATTTAGAAGTCCTGCTTGTAGTGGATAATATGCTGAACGATGCGGCTGCTGTCAAGGTTTTATCCAATTTCCGCTTCATAGCGCTAATCTCTGCACCCCTCTGTCTGTCTGTCGGTATTAAAAGTAAATTTTTTAGCGCATTAATTAATAAACTAAGAAAAACAACATACTTGGAATTTTGTTTCTCTCCTCCAGAGAGACTGGACCTCTGTTAGTTAAAATTATTTCAGTCACAATGTCAAAATTGCTTATAATTAATATTAATTAATGTTTTTTACAGAAACGCCACAAAGCTGACAATGTGGTCAACAAAAAGGAATGTCAAGGTACCGAAACCACTCCTCCTGTAACAGAGCGCATACTTCACCAGAAAATACGAGCTATTCTCTCTGCTTGCAGAACATCATTTTCTGAATTGTTTTCTAGAAACAATACTTTCTTTAGTTTTCCTGTTTTGACGTTCTCTTTTGTCTTTGGCTCTGACTTCCTCGCCATCCCTCTCCTGACTCACCAGTCTTAAGGAATGGAGCCTGGGAGATTGTGCACTGGGAGAAGGTATGTACCCCCTATTTGTCAAAGCTTCGGATTTTCTCTGCTCCCTACTGTTATTGGTTGAAAATCTTCTCTGTGTGTTTGTGTGTGTGTGTGTACCTATCTAGCCCTCAGTGAGGAGCATTTTTCCATTTTAACCATCACATTTAGGACCAGTTGTTGTAAAGTGAGGACATTTTGCCGGTCCTCACAAGCTATTTTGCTAATGGTTAGGTTTATGGCTAAGATGTCAATTGGGTTCGAGTTAAAGTGAGGTAGGAATTGGTAATGGTGTGGTTTAGGGTTAGTTTTAGGGTTAGGGCATAGAAAGAGTTGAAAATGACTGAAAATCAATAGGAGTCAACACATGGTCCTCACTACATAATGCAGAAAAAGTATGTGTGTGTTTGTTCTAATATTTTCTCTCCACACACCTTTGCACTCCGATTCTCTTCTGTATGCTTCTTTAAGTTACAGTAGAGTGCTTTGCTGTGGTGGTGACCTTTGCAAAGTGAGATCAGAGGACAAAGAGAAGCTTCTTCTCTTTTCTTATAATACAATTCTTTCATTTGTCTGTCCCGAGCTGACCAGCCAGTGGGCAGATCAGAGCTACAGAGAGCTGTTTGTAACTGACAAGACGTTTTAGCTCAATCTATTTTTCTCTTTTAGTCGGATCTCTAAAAAATGGTCCGTACAACACTACTTC
This sequence comes from Cyprinodon tularosa, assembly GCF_016077235.1. NCBI lineage: Eukaryota > Metazoa > Chordata > Actinopteri > Cyprinodontiformes > Cyprinodontidae > Cyprinodon > Cyprinodon tularosa. The sequence continues at coordinate 236,973 of NW_024039305.1, read as the reverse complement.
CTTCTATTTAATGACATGTTTGCGGACTTGTTCAGCATCAGCAGATGCCTTTTTAACATGCTGCTGGTTCCACACTCACCCTGCAGTAAAATTAGGATAAGCAGAAAATATTTGTGGAAGAATTTGGATGTTGGAAGAGGACTGCCATGTTGGAGGCTTCCGGGACAGTTCCCATGAGGGAACAGTATTGTTTTTTTTGTTTACATTTTTTAAGGTCTGGATGCTTAAAAGAAAATAATTTAGAATAAATGAGAAAGAAATTAGAGTTTGGAGAATGGTGCAGAACTTTCACAGGATCAATTCAGTTCAGTAATATTAATAATCATATAAATCTGTGCAATAAAAACTGTAGAAGAAGGAGAGCATTTTTTTTTTCGGCTTCTTATTTCTCGCATTCTATTTCTGCATAACATTCATTTCCTTTTCTACCCCATTGTTAGAGTCAAAGATTATATCAAAATGATTGCAAACAAACCCCTCCTTTACTAATTATTAGTAAGAAACTGTTATTTTTATGACGTATGTTTCAATTTCTTCGCCCTGGATGGAAATCTGTGGCTCTCCTCTCTGGTTTGACGTGGATGTCTCCTCCTTTTATCCCTTTATTGACTCGGGAGTCTCTAAAAAGCCAAAGTTTAAATAATAGATGAGCTTTTCCTCTTTAGCATGCATTTTGCAGAAGCATCTTCTGTTCTGAAATTTCTGTGCAGTTTAGGTTATTTCTTTTTAGGGCATCTTGAAGCTAAAGTGACCAAATTTTTATCTATATTTTTTAACCCTTTCACTTGTTGTTTTGTATTTAAATAATTGACTGTTCTTTATGAAAATATATTTCTGCTTTAGTTACTGCATAATGAACTATGTGCAGGGTTCAGTGGTAATGAAAGACGACTTCAGCTGCTCCATCAGGCTCTTCTCATCATTATTAGATGGTTCTGTGGTTTAATCTTTCTTTTTCTAGCTCTCCTGCTGTTCATTTTTATTCCCACAGCTGATTTCATGTTTCCTGTGCTGTTTTTATAGCCAGCAGTAACCATTTTATTTTCCACAGGTCGAAGTGGGTGATATTATTAGAGTAAATGGCAGTGATTTTGTTCCTGCGGATGCTGTCATTTTATCATCCAGGTATAGGAATCTCCTTGCTGAAAGACTTTGGGAATCGTTCTCCCCATTTCTTTCTGACACTCTCAGCTCTACCCTAAAGTAATGATGGTTTATTTATGCTTTAAGTCAAAATGTTGAGCTATAAATCTGATGTAGAAAAAAAAGAAACATTAAAAACTTTTGTGCACAGGATAGCGACCATCATTTCTTTACTTGGGTTGGAAGTAACTTGGTTTTTGGGTTCGATCCGAGCAGTCATGTCTTCATAAGCCTGATGTTCTCCTTCTCCTCTTCAGAAACCGTTTGAAATTGATTTGAAAAAAAAGAATTTGACTCCTCTATGATATTTAAACCAAAGATCCTGCTCTGGTGCAGCATTTTACCCAAGCAGCAGTTTCATTGTTTTGCATTTATTCTAGATGGTTTTCTGAAAAGGAGAACTCACAGAGAACCATACCTCTAATCATACAGGACTGATCATCCTGCTCTTCATGGCTCCCTAAAACTGAATCAATTGTCTCTCTTCTTTTATTCTCCCATGTCCTTCTCCCCTATTTTTTTTTTTTAACCCCTCCTTCATCCTCTCTTGCATCCTGTGCAAACTTCTGCCACACCTCCTCCGTCTCGCCCCCTGCTGGTGTGTGGTTGGTAATATCAGGTGGCTGTTGGGGAAGTAGTCAGAGCTGCAAACGGGGATCATCTCCCGGCTGACCTCGTCATTCTGTCGTCCAGGTCAGCAAACCATCTAAATAACCAACTGAAACAGCGGTGGGAGAGATGGGAGCTTTGGGATCAAATTAAAGTGTGTTACAGGAAGGAAGGGGCCAGATGATTGGACCGTTTAAGGTCTTGCTCTCTCTTTGTTTTCTACATTTTTATCGGTTACAACCACAAACATGAAGTATTTTCATTGAGTTTATAGTGATAAACCGTCACAAAGCGGTGCACAACTATGGAAGGAAATGTACCCACTTTAAACTTTGTTTTGCAAATAAAAATATGTGGTGTACATTTTTATTTTGTCCATTTGCTCTGAAGTCATCTCAGTCATAAACGCTGCCTATAAATCCAGCTCTTCTCTGAAGTCAGAGGGTTGGTAAACAAACGGCATAAGATGGACCAAGGAACACATCAGACAGGTTATGCATAAAGCTGGGTTGGTCCTTCAAAAAGTAAAAAAATAAATAAAGAAGGCCAAGCTTTAAACATGGCACAGAAGAGTCCGTCATCTGAAAACCAGGAGTGGATGCTGAGATCAAAAGCTCAGGTTAGAGGATTTTTCACAACTGTGAAATCCAGAAATATTAGAGTGCTAAAAGAGAGCCACTGGTTGAAAAAGGGCCATGAGGGAGAGGAAAGCTGGTCGGCGCCGATGTGAAGACGAACGAAGCTGAATACACTCCAGTGTGAAAGAAAACTGGGTAGAGGCTGCTGAAGTCTTTAAATAGGGGCGGAAATTCACCTGTCAGCTGGATTGTGACCTTAAACATGGAACCTGAGCTACAATGGATTAGTTCACCTTGATGTACACTCATTAGGCAGGCAGCGCCAGGGCTAAATGCAACAGTTGAGTCTTGATGAGAAAGAAAAAGCAATACGATTTACGCCCAGAGATGCTCCCAATGTGGTCTACCAGAGATTGAGCTGCTTTTCAGAGAGAAATATGAAAAAATCAGTCTAGTTTTGCCTTCCGGGTGGAAATACTGCATCGAAATCAAAAGGTAACCGTCATGCAGCAAAGGTTGACTCTACTGTCTGACTCAGCAAACCAGGCTTTCCGTTTATTTATAAAAAAGGTGTAATTGTTCTTTAATTTCTGTTTTGTGGTTGTAACATATTCAAATGTTAAAGACATATGAATACATATACAAAGCTCCTCAGAAAAGTCTTCATTTGTAAATTCTGGTATCACTATAAAGTAGTCTGCCTGTTGAAGGAGGAATTTTATGTTTTCTTTCTTAATATTGTTAAAGTCACCTTTTAATGTATTTCTAACATTTCTGCTCAAAGTGAGGGGAGACCTGCTCCCTCGACATAATTATGCTCTTTCCTGTCTGTTAGTATTTTTGTCCACATTAATACCGTTGCATGGCATCCAATGCAGCAGATTTCTTACTGATTAGTTTGTTTGCCAATGCATTCAAAGATGTCGCACAGAGGACATCTTTGATTTCTAATTCTGCAAGATTTGTTCACACGGTGTATGAATAATTTTATACAGCTTTTTTGTTTAGTTTTTGGTAATCAGAACATCTTTCTGCTCCTTTAATCCATCAAACATTTAGTGAGTCTATTATTCTGCTAACCAGCTCAGCATTTCACCACAGGCATGCTCCATCCCTCTGTCTCTGAGCCAAAAGTCTGTCTGAGGCCCATTTGTCTGCATTGTTTGTTGTGCTTGGTATGCCTGCTTGCTCCTGTCACCCCCCCCGATGTTTCCTCTCTCTGTCCCTTTGGACGTTAGTGTAGCTTCTCTGGAAAGACAGTTAGACTCATGGGAAACAGCAGCCTCAAACAAAAATGTTGGCCAACTGTATTTTAAACAGAAGCTGTCAGTCAGACGTTGGGGGGCAGTTATGCTGGCTTCAACATCTTTGTTTGGTGAGACAGACTTTATACTGTCTTTCTCTGCTGTTACTGTAGCTTCTGCATTGATTTACCTTTTGATCTGCTAACTATTAACTTTTAAAACAATTCAAATGCAGTAGTTCACTTTAGTGTAGCTCCTTACCAATTATAATTAGCGGTTTCTTCTCTGCTCCAAGTTTCTGTGTTCTCCCTCCTTAACAGTGAACCACAGGGTATGTGCTACATTGAAACATCTAATCTGGATGGGGAGACCAACCTTAAAATCAGACAGGTTGGTATCGATTTCCTCAATTCTTTAGTCGCATATGTTTCTAGCGGGTAGAAGGTAGTCAAACTGTTTTGACCAACAGGGTCTCCAAGTGACGGCGGACATTAGGGACATTGAGAACCTGGTACGGCTGTCGGGGAGGATGGAATGCGAGAGCCCAAACCGGCACCTCTACGAGTTTGTTGGAAACATCCGCCTGGATGGTCACAGGTGAGCTAAGTTATCTATTTAATTTACCTTCCACCTCATGAGCTCAGAGGAACATTGTTTTTTGACGTAAGTGAATGAATAAAATGTCCTGCTTAGTCATTGGTTAATATACCCCATTTACACTACCTTTGAAAAACTGTGCAGAGACCGGTCCGAGCTCAGTAACTGAGATAACTTATCGTGTGTAAATGGAAAGCAAACTGAACTGAACCGAGCTAGACACAACAAACCGCGCTAACTGCAGACCAGTTCCAGAGGTGGGCTCAGCTCGGTTTTTCCCTGGCTCGGTTCTCTGATAACAAGAGCACATGAGCAGAACGCATCATCTCCGTCTGGCTGCATATCCCGATTCACACTCCATTCCAGTAGTTGGTGGTAATGCCCCTCTGGAAGTTGCTTGCCAACAAACACAAAACAGAAGAAGAAGAGCAACTATAAACAACAATAAACATCCACGGAAGGTTGCCGTCTTCGCCTGACCCTCAGCAAACACCGAAGTACAGCAGTAACAGTCGAGCATAACTTTCTGAATGTGACAGGCGCCGCCATTTTGATTTGCCTGATTCCCTCCTCCTTCGTCTTCTTCTTCTTGTGTTTTATGGCGGTTGGCAAACAACCTTTGGTGCATTACCACGACCAACTGCTTGATTTCTTCCTTTAATACTGGCAGTAATACCACAGATCGTCACTAGGAGGCGAGGAGTCGAGGAACCGAGATAGCGTGATGTGTAAACGGTTGTCAGAACCAAGCTCGGCCTGGTAAACTGATCCAAGCTCTGACCGGTCTCGTCATGGATCGGTTTTTCAAGGGAAGTTTAAATGGGGTAATAGATTTCTTTAGCAAGCGTTTGAAATTGAAGCTCTTTGTTCTTTTGGGAAATTGTGGTGTGATTCCTAACAAACATTCCCAGCCCACGCTTCCAGATTCCTTCACATGCATGTTCAAACTATGAATGTTGAACAGCATTGGCGTTATCACTGATTTACTGGGAAATAAACATATTTTCAAAGTTTATTACCATTTTGAGTTAAACTTTCTCTGATTCCTTCATCAAACTTTTTAAAAAACATAGAAACCTTGACGTCAGGTTAGCATGTTGACTGTGTCATCATGGGACCTTTGCCAGCTTATTTATGCCTGATTAATTCTCTTCTGCTCTCTTTGCTCAAAGGAATTACATTTTAATAAGGCCAAGCTCTCAATAAAGCTCTTCAAATCCACATACTTCCCTGCTTTAGTTGCCAACAAGCATAATTAGGTTTGGAATTGCGGCCGGCCTTGAAGCACTGTGAGGCTGGTGTTCGTCGTTATTAAAAATGTATGTCTCTCTGAACACATCCACTGGGAAAAATGCTATATGCACATGTGCTGTAAAGGCATTTAGGCTGCTTTCTAGCTATATCTGTTTCTAACCCATTCACAAGGCCCCCTCCACATCAGCAGCTAAAAGGAAATAGATCCAATCCCTAACAGAACATCAGTTATTGGGGCAGTGAGGAGCTATGCATAATTCAGGTTCTTGGAGAGAAAAGCAGAATTAAGCTCAGAATTCCCACCTAAAATGTGATATTCTAGTGTAGGGATGCACAATATAATCGGCCCCCTATCGGTATCGGCCTGTATCGACCATAAAACTGAATATCGGACATTGGCCACCCCACCGCTATTTAACCCGATATTTGGTCAGCTTCTGAGTTTCTAAAGTCTAAAAAAAAAAAAAAACTACTTCTTCTTCTTCCTCAAAAACTTCTTTTTTACAGACTTAAAAACTTCTAAAGACGAGGGAAAAATATTGATTAATTACAATATCACAATATCTTCATATGCTGATATATTGCCATTTAAAAACACCATATCAATCTCTTTTACTAATGAAATATTGCTATATGTCACCGTTATGCTACGAAATCCCCCCAAAATTCACAACATTTTGCCATATTTTTATATGTTGATATATTGACGCGGTATCAATCTATTTTACTAACAAAATCTAACAAGAATTTGAAAAATATCACGAGAGTTTGTAACAGAACGATGAAATTTCACAAGATTTTAAAAGTAAAATAGATCGATACCGCGTTTTTAAAAATCGATTTGATATCAGCATATGAAAATATATTTGCGTATAATTTTTTTCAAAGTGTCAGAAATGGATAACAAAACTGCTATTTTCAATGACTACTTATTTTTGTCCAGCTGTAACATCGGTATCGATATCGGTTATCGGCTACATGAGTTTTAAAATATCGGCATATCGGATATCGGCCAAAATCCCAATATCGTGCATCCCTATTCTAGTGATATTTTATAGCTTGAAAAGTAGAACATCAACGTCTCTCTTGAAACCAAAAATATTTTTTTATGGAACCATGAGCTCTTCATCTGTAATATTTTCATCATTTTTCTTGCTTTCAGTCATTGGAACTTGTCCAGCCAGCCTCTACAAAGAGGGGCGTTGATTATCGGCTACTTCAAGCTTCCCTTTGATTGAAAAAAACTCTGGTTTATAACCAGGGGTGAAAGTTGTTCTAAAGTCTTGCCGTTACGCTGGAAGACAGACATTAAATGTAGCGGTGCCCGTTTTAAGCTGGCAGATATCAAAGGCTTGAGCTCCAAGAGCAAAGAAAATAGCTTTTGACACCATTTATTATTATAATAAAATAATAATTTCTAAACAGATTGAGAGGTGTCTTAGACTACCTTTTGCTAGAGGATCTGTTTGGACCCAAAGTGAGGACTGTACTAGCTAACGTCCATCCCTGTTTATAGCATAAGGAAGAAGAAATATTAACCTTTCTTTTTTTTAACCTTTGTAGTAATAAATGAAATGGTGTAATCGTCACCTTATCAAGCAGGAATTAGAGCAGCCTTTACAGTATGAGGAATGATTTCTGAGAGAAACGTATGTAAAGTTAAAACGCCCTGACGGCTGTGCTGCTTCTCACCTCAGCACCGTTCCCCTGGGTCCCGACCAGATCTTGCTGAGAGGAGCCCAGCTGAGGAACACACAGTGGGTCCATGGTGTGGTGGTCTATACGGGACATGACACTAAACTTATGCAGGTAAAGGCATCCTTTATAGGTCATGATGTAGTGTGTTGTTCACTCAGGTTTTCAAGCTAAACATTAACTTAAATGATTGATCTAAATACGACTTGATCAGTTTCATTCTGTAAAATGCTGTATCTTATTACAGCAATTCCTGGAAACCAAATATTCTCCTACCTGTAATAAAATGCTTTGTTTTAATCTGTTGCTCAGAACTCCACACGGCCTCCTCTGAAGCTCTCCAACGTTGAGCGGATTACCAACTTTCAGATCCTCGTGCTGTTCGGCTGCCTGCTGGCCATCTCCCTCATCTGCTCCATCGGTCAAACCATCTGGAAGTACCAGTACGGCGACGAAGCCTGGTACATGGATCTGAACTGTAAGAGTCAGGGCAGCCGTGGCTGCACATCTTATTTCCACATATTGTGTCTCACTTGTTCATGTCGGCCTTTTTCCTTTTGCCATTTTTAAGTTCCTTACCAGCTAGTGAGCCTTGTCTTTGTTTTTTTTCTGTTTGCCTTAGTTATTTACATTTTTGTACAACAAGTGAAATATGTGGCAATGTGGGAATAAGTAAACTGAGGAAACCTTGTGATGTGGATGAATGTCATTGAAACAGAAATGGTTGAATATCACTGCGCTGCTGTACTTTTTGGTTTCCTTTCTAATGTTCTGTTTGATTTTTTGTTTTCTTTGTTGTCGTTTTTTAACAGCTCCAGGTAACAACCATTTAAAAGCCTTGGCCATCCGTGAATGACCCTCCCTTACTAACCCCTTACTGAAGCTCTGCCTTTGCTAAGCAAATGAAGCCCCCTACCCTCGCCCCCTAAATGGTTGCCCCTCTTTGTATGGGCCCATGCCATGGACAAGCACAAACCAGGGATCCAACAATAGGTTTTTCCCCTCCAGCTCTCTTATACCTTCGTCCAGTTATTTTCAGTGCCTGATGCAAACTGTTTCCCTTCTCTTCCTTTGTTTTTCTTCCTTTTTCTCTGTATTCATGTCACGTTAAACTCTTTGCTGTTTCCAGCTTCAGACCTTTTGTTGTTACTTCCTTTAATTTGTCTCCCAAGAAGTGAAATGCAGCATTTTTTTTAAAACTGCGAGTGAGAGGAGATGGTGCTCAGGAGGATTTTTCATGGCAGGAAGCTTATCCGTGTTCGCAGCTTGAACATAACATGTTGCAACCCAAGGGGCAAGTGCTGACATTTTCCAAACGCCTCTGCTGCCCTCTCACTCCTATTTTAGTTTTTTAAGGTGGATGAAAAGATGAGGACAGCTGGAGAAATCCTGCTTGACTTCAGAGCACTGCACAAGTATTCATACTCTTCGATTTTCCACTATCTGTCACATTACAACCACAATCTGTCACTCATTCAGATATTATAGCCCCATTTACACTGCCCTTTTGAAACTGTGCCAAAATCGGTCCGAGCACGGTAACCAAGATAACTATTAAGTGTAAACAGCATGCAAGGCTGAGCTGGACTGTGCCAGAGACAACCGAACTGTGCTAAACTGGTACTAGTTCCTCAATAGGCCTCCGCGCAGTTCAGTTGTGGTTTGGTTCCCAGATAACAAAGAGCGCAGGAGCAGATCACGTCGTCTCCTTACAGTTAGCCTCTGTAGTCATGCAATTTCAGACATTCATAAAAAGACTAGCTTCCCTACTGTGCCACATCATTTCCAGTGATGATTCAACGTTTGTTGTTGTTTCCTGCGTCTGTAAGCCCTGATTAGTCTATCGTTTGTTGTATCCTCTTCCCAAAAGCCGACTCTTCCAAGTAAATTTACCAAAGGTTGCTTTCTTTGCCTCACTCTCCACAAACAAGAAAGTATCACAGTTATAAATAAACTTCCTGAATGTTACGTGCGCTGCCATGTTGGTTTGCTTGTTTCCCTCTAGAGAGCAGTAGTAACGTAGATCATCACTAGGAGGCGAGGAACAGCGCTAGAGTGGTGTATAAACAGTCGTAAGGAACTGAACTCGGAACGGTTAACTGATCCAAGCTCGGTCCAAACATGGCACTGATCACTTTTCAAAGGGAAGTGTAAATGGGGCTTATATGTACACTTATGAAGCTAAATGATTACTATATATGGTGTACAAATCTACTAACAAATAGAGTTGCTCGATTGTGGAAAAATCAAGATCGATATGATTATTCTTTAATCATATCGGCAAGTGAGAAAATTGCCTTAAGACATACATTTCTTTTAATCGCAGGCAGAATCGCTGTCCAATCAAAAAAGCAACTAATAGAGGGACGATTACCCTGGATGCACATATTCAAGGCTCAGCCCAGTTACAAGTCCCCACAAAAACTTTTACTCATGGAAAACATCTGGTTTAGACCCAGAATCTTAAGATTTTAATTTGTAAAGCATGAAAACAATTTTGTCCTCAGTTTTTTCAGTCATAAGCCCCTTTGTGTCGGACTGCCGTTTAGCTTTATAATATACTGTAATGCGGTAAAGGTTGTGGTGTTAATGTGAACAAGCACGGTGGTGATGAAAACCTTTCCAGGGCTCTGTGTCTAATCCTCCAGCTTTTTGAATGGGTTGCTGCTCTGTTGGGATGAAGATCTGAACCTGGGACACAAAGTGCTTATCGTGACTTCTACCATTTTGACGGGCCTTCCTTGGACCGGTTGTTCCTCCGGCCAACTCAAGCTTGCATTACAACTTTGCATTCCCCTTTTATCTCTCCCAATGTTGGTTGTTGTTCTGTTGACTTCTTAAAGGTTTTTACACTGTCCCCATGGACATTAAATCCTTCATCTAAAGTATCAGTCATTGGAGATGGAGGGAGTGGAAGTTGTAAAGCAAGTATCCATCTTTAAATAATTTTACTTCCATAAGGAGCTGTTGAGGCTCTGTCCAGTGCATATTATCCAACCTGTGACAAAAGAGAGGTGCAGAGATTGTCCTCTAATATGAATCAGTTCATAAACACCTCTGTAATGAATGCAGATAAAAATAAAGTGTCAGTGCATCACCGACACCAACCTCTGCTCATGCATTCTGATGGAGTTAATAGATAAATTTGACCTAAACATGTTAAAAAGTGCTGACACTAGTAGTTGCATTTGATTGGGTTAATACATGCTGACAACTGGGGCTGCTATGAAGTATAAATATTCATGGCCGTTCTTTCTGCTTTGGGCAGTAATCCTGGAGGTTAAAGGCTAATGAAGCTTTTTTGTTGTATGTTTTAATAATTATAGATTGGAACGTCAGGAGATCTTAATCCCTACAATAACTAGAAAATCAGCTTGTCTAAATGAAATAAAATTTTAATAATTACTTCTAGTTTTAAATGTATTAAAAACACATAAAATATGAATTCATCTTGCTCCATTTTTTTCCATTGTTTTCAACAAAACGACGATGCTAGAAGACATTTACCCCATTTCTCTCGTCGCCTTTCCACTACGGCTGCTTTAGACTTTTTATATTTGACCCTTTAATTTGTTTAGGCTCCTTTTTGTTTTCATTTCCATCGTTTGGTCTGAAACCCAGGCCTTTAATTTAATTACATTCTCTGATTAAGTGCGACTTCTCCTTCGGCCAGAGTGTCTCTGCCTTCCTGGGCCACAGATCTCCACCCTCTGCAACAGCTCTGTCCTGAATCATACATAATAAAAATGCAAAGGAAGACCGTGACAGTATTACCTTTAAATTGTTTTATAGCGGTTATACTTAAAAAGCCACCTGCTGCCACTCTGCTTATTGAAATCTATTGGAAGACTGGATTTTTAATTAGCTTCCAATATTTCTTTAGAACACTAACACATGATATGCAATGTTTATAGTAGTGAAATACCAGGAATCTTTTAGAGTTGTAATAATTTATAAATAACTGTAAAATATTTTAAATATGCCTGAAAGGAGCTTCATTTTTCTCTTTATCTGTTAAAGATGCTGACAGTGGAAATCTGTGCTTTCTGTAATGAAGGGTTTCCACTAAGGCTACTGGATTTCAACCATTTGTTTCAAGGGAAAATGCTGTAAAACTCTGATACTGAGCGTCAGCAGCTGATTTTTAATGTTGCTTACGACAAAAACTCAAAACTCCACGGATTAAACTTAAAGTAGTCATGCAAATAAGTCTGTCAGAGGGTGAGATTTCTTGGTTTAAATGCTGGGATGTTTAGCCAGTGTTTAGAAGTTGCCATGCTCCTGCTAAGCCTTTCATGGCTACTATTAGGGCCTTTTTTCCCTAGAAGGGCATTTTTATAAAGTTGGGGGAATATCTGGACCTTTTATGTCCATCTCCATTACCAACAAATGTTATTTCTTTTTGTGAAAAACAAGAAATCTATCCGTGCACATTTCAATGTTGACTGTGCCTTTTCAAAGCTTAAGAAGACTTTGCAGATCGTTTTACGCTTTAATAAATTGTAACTACCCATTTGAAGGAAGAACTATTGCTGGATATTAAGGATATGTGCATTTGGCCCAGTTCTACTTTCAACTTGAGTTGCATCAGTTGAATATTTGAAGTTTCTTACTTTTATTTATATTAAAACATTTGACCATTGTGTCAGATAATATAATTACACTCTGGTGATAAATAAGAAATCAATTATACTTTGCATTTATTGGATTTGCTTTTGCATGTCCCAGTTTACTGGTTTGATTTATTTATTCTAACTTTAAGCCTCCTCTCAATCCACTATTACTTTGCCATCTAATACCAAACCTATTGCCAACATCTGTCATATAAAGCCTGGTGGTTTGAATAACTGAAAATAGAAGATGTTAGGATGACAATGATACAATCCACCCTCTCTTTTCCACTTTTTGCCAGTTGAGAATGTGCTGTGGACTGAATCTCCCTCCTTTGTCTTGAGAGCATCTGAAATGTCTGTCTTCCCCCCTCACTTCTAAAAACAGAAAGCATTTTTTTCCCTCCTCTGTGTGTTTTTAGCTGTAGCCTACCATTCTGCCACCTCTTTTGTGTTGTGTATTTTCCTTTGCTTCTGAAATCATTCTGTCATGGGGAAGGGCTGGCCATCTCAATCGCAAAGCTAAGCTCAAGGCTTGGGTTGAGGAAGGTAACATTTGCATCTCCTGCAAGCTGAGGAAAGGTAAATCACATCCCTCCTGTTTTCATGTTTGGTGTCAGTGGGGTTTAAATGTTGATCATTTGGGGCTTTTTGCTGGGACCAATATCATTTCTTGCATAGTGCTTTGTAGAATTCATTGCCTGGATCATGCTGGATGCCAAGGCTTAAATCTTTGGGACTTTGAATTGGATTGCTAATCGGTTAAGAAAAAACAAGGAGGTTGGGTGGAAGAAAAGGCTACATCCAGCTAATGCACAACATTTGTCCAAAAATTGATTGCCTGAATGTTGACCCTCAGCTGGAAGTAGCCTTTTGGCATTTTGATTTGACTAACAGGCATTACCAAGCAAACACTGATGTATTTTCCCATGTTTCATTGCGTCTTTTTTTCTTTTTTCTTTTTCCTTCCCTAAACGTTTCCCCTCACAGACGGCGGGGCTGCAAACTTTGGCCTCAACTTCCTTACCTTCATTATCCTTTTCAACAATCTGATACCAATAAGCCTACTGGTCACACTGGAGGTTATCAAATTCATACAAGCCTTTTTCATCAACTGGGTGAGTAAAGACAGTGTCAGGTTTTGCTGTCGTTCTAATTTCAGTGTAAACATGAATTCAGACAACAGGATGGGAATTTTGCATGCTTCAAATAACTAAAGGCTTTCACCATCTACTAGGGCTGGGTAAAAAAAATCGATTGAATCAATTTTGAATCGATTCCTTTACATTTTTGCAAAATCGATGTCTAGGGAATGAGATCGATTAGTTTTATAGTGATGTACGTGACATTCACATTCAAATGAGCAGGAAAGATGCATTCAAAATACTTAAGTTGATTGAAGACATTAACAAATGGGGGCTGACCAGCAAAAACCCTGTAGTTGTTACAGACCACGCTGCAAATATGGTTTGTGCATTGAAGATAATGCAGCTCATGCATGTCTGCTGTGTCCCCGCTGTGCCACGTCTGCTTGCTCAAGTGAGGCCTTTTCATAAACAAGTTTGCACTTTTGAGACAGTTTTGTTCACATCTCAAGTTTAAACAGTCCAATTTACAAGTTTGCACTTTGTGTTTAATATGACAGGAAAAAATAAAATACATGGGTGTTTTTGAAACACAGTTGAACCACTTTCATTATTGTAAAAACAGATCGAATCGAAATGAATCAATTTAGAACTGTATGAATCAAAATCGAATCGATTCAGGACTTTGGCAAAAATACCCATCCCTACTATCTACCACATTTATCATTATGTAAATATGGAAGTACAGCTTAATGCAACTTTTCTTTGTTTTTTTGAAAAAAATTAATGTAGTTTAGAAATTAAAGCTTTATGTTGTTCACTGATAAAATCCAGCCATCAGGTCTATCTTCCATCAGATGCTGGACTAAAAGAGGAGAGAATATTTAACTGAGATTTGTCCTTGAAAAGCCTGGAGAATAAGTTTACCTTCAAGTAGCCGCCCTAGCCCCACAGCCCCAATAATCCCCGCATATTTATGTCCTTCAATGGCTCAGCCTTATGAAGGACCAACTCTGCCATATTTAAAAATAAATACAGAAATAAATAAATGCTCAATAAATGTATAAGCATACAATTAATTGCCAACAAAAAAGTGAGACATAAATGTATATAACTCTTAATTAGCTTCTTTATTTATTTGCCTTTGTAATATTTACCTTATTTATTTTTCTGTCCTTTATAATCTTCAACTTTATTTTTTAATTACTTATATTTTTAAGTATTTATTTATGTGCATGTTATAATATTTTTGTCTGTTTTATTCTTCCTTTGTATTTTTATACCTTAGTTATTTCTTCGCCGCTGTTTATTTCTCTCTGCCCTTTTTACATTTCTCTATGCATTTCTGTGTCATTATGCAAATGAGGAGGGGGTGTGTCGCTCATTGGTTGGCTTGGCGGTCCATCTTCTTAACTCACAGAGCTCAGAATACTAAGTTAAATGTTCTCTTTTCTGTTGCTGTTGTTCAATAAAAGTACGTTTTAAGATCATTTGAGGCGAGAACATTATACTTTTAAGCATCGCCATATGGCCCATTCACAGATTTAATGCGTAATTTAAAAGAAAATGTGACGAACTTGAGAGGACCCGCGGCAACCAGCAAAGCTCCGAAGCTGACGGCAGCCAGGTCTAACCACAGCCCATCTGCAGCGGCCCTCTCTCGGCATAGCCGTGTGTGAAGCATGTTGGTTAGCATTTTACTACATCGGTCGAATCTACAGGAGGAGAGTCTGATGTCGAGTCTGAAGTCATTAGAACTTGAGTAGGGACTTTGCCAAACTTTGCCAAATACAACAAAAAATCGCCATCATAGCCTGGCTATAGACCTGGCTGCCGTCAGCTTCGGAGCTCCGCTGGTTGCCACGGTCCTCTCAAGTTCGTCACATTTTCTTTTAAATTACGCATTAAATCTGTGAATGGGCCATATGGTGATGCTTAAATGTATAAGGTTCTCGCCTCAAATGATCTTAAAACATACTTTAATTGAACAACAGCAACAGAAAAGAGAACATTTAACTTAGTACTCTGAGCTCTGTGAGTTAAGAAGATGGGCCGCCAAGCCAACCAATGAGCAGAAGTTGACTCTCTAGGACACACCCCCTCCTCATTTGCATAATGAGTTAGAAATGCATAGAGAAATGTAAAAAGGGCAGAGAGAAATAAACAGCGGCGAAGAAATAACTAAGGTAAAAAAATACAAAGGAAGAATAAAACAGACAAAAATATTATAACATGCACATAAATAAATACTTAAAAATATAAGTAATTAAAAAATAAAGTTGAAGATTATAAAGGACAGAAAAATAAATAAGATAAATATTACAAAGGCAAATAAATAAAGAAGCTAATTAAGAGTTATATACATTTATGTCTCACTTTTTTGTTGGCAATTAATTGTATGCTTATACATTTATTGAGCATTTATTTATTTCTGTATTTATTTTTAAATATGGCAGAGTTAGTCCTTCATACA
The DNA here is from genome assembly GCF_016077235.1 of Cyprinodon tularosa. Classification (NCBI taxonomy): domain Eukaryota; kingdom Metazoa; phylum Chordata; class Actinopteri; order Cyprinodontiformes; family Cyprinodontidae; genus Cyprinodon; species Cyprinodon tularosa. The sequence goes on along the minus strand of NW_024039305.1, from coordinate 221,685 downwards.
GCCTAAGTTTATACATATATGTAAATAAAAACCTGTGTTAAAACTTGAAATGGGATGTTTACAGATGTCCTACTTTCAGACTGAAAGAGCTCGAGATCCCTTACAAGTGGGGATATAAAAGATTTAGTCTGTAGATGGGCAAAGCTGTTGGAGATATGCCCCAAAGGATACGCTGCTCAAACCGAAGTGGTTTAGTACTTTCTGCACGCTATGGTGAATACAAATCCATCCTTTCAAACCATATTCCATTTCTTTCCTCTTTACAAATATACAACGTGCTGGTCTTTTAAAATAAACACATGTGGATGTAATTGTTGGAACCCCTTCTTTGCTGAAAGAAAATCAATAATCTCCAAACAGCCTGATGTTCCTTTGACTACAGACGCACGTATTGAAAAATTTAGGATCCATGTGACGTTAGCCAACCTCCCTGTTCCTGGCCATAGGAGGAAAATTGATGAAAAACCAAAGAGACGGATATTATTGGTAGCTGAAAAAGCCTAGGTAAACTTCTAAAGGTGAACTTGATGGAAGATGACGAAGGACGCCAAGGTTGAAAACAAATCATATCAATCAACTACATATTGACATGCCACAAAGCTTCTGGGAGAATGTCCTATGGACAGATAGGACAAACATAGAACTTTTTGCAAAGGCGTCAACTCGATGTTACATATTAAAAAAAAGAAGAGTTAAAGAAAAGAATACTGTCCCTACTGTTGAACATAGAGGAGGCTCTTATGTTCTGGGGTTGCTTTGCTTCATCTGTATGTAGGGTACGATGAAATGTAAAATCTATCAAGGGATTCTAGAGAGAAACGTGCTGCTCAGTGTCAGAGAGCTTTGTCTCAGTTGCAGGTCATGGATGTTGCAGCAGGAAATGACCTAAAAAACACTGCTAAAAATGCCCATGAATGGCTAAGAAGAAAAGTGGCCTTCATCCATTGACCTAAATCCAATGGAGCATCTTTGGAAGCAGCTGAAGCATGCCGTTTGAAAAAGGCATCGTTCAAACCTGAGACAATTGGAGCAGTTTGTTCATGAGGAGTGGGACCTGCTGAGAGAAGCAGAAGTTTTATTGATTGTTACAGGAATGGATTGATTGCAGTGATTGCTTCTAAGGTTTAAAGGTTGAACAACAAAATGTGAGGTTAAGGGTATAATCATCTTTATCCGGGCCTGTTTAATTAGTTTTTGTTTTAAATTCAATCTGTTGAACCCTGGTTGAAAACCAATGTCTGACTTTTATTTGTTTCTTTTTCAATTAATTTGTATCATCACTTTTGTCAGATTCAAGTTATTTCTGTGACCATTGTGGGTTTTCCTTTCACCAACAATTCTGTCTACATGTGTAATTCCACCAAATTATATCGTAGTTCTAATTAAACAAAATAAAAAACATTGTTTAAGGAGTTTGCAAAGCACTGTCGCCTTACACCATTTTTTTTTTGCATTTTTATGGCATTAGTGGCTAATTTTTATGGGCAGTAGGCTGACAGGAAACGGGGTATGAGACAGGGGGAGAGACATGGAGCAAAGGATGGATTTGAACCCTGGTCGGCCTCTGTACATGGGTCGTGTGCCACTGAGGCACGCCCATTTGTACACTTTTTCTAATTGGCAAATAGAAACTTATGAGGAAAAAGTCAGCATTTCATCACAGAGATATTTAAACTGTAATTTTAAATATGTTTCATTCAGTTTATTTATATAAGCATCAATTTACAGCACATGATCTCCAGAGACAATTCAATCAAATCATACGGACAGGGTGGTTAAACGTTTTCCCTCTTAGTAACCTCAGTGGATTGCATCAAGTCACCAACTGATTTTTATTTTCTTAACTTACCAACTGCATTTCTGTCTTTGCTTTAATTGCTCTCTGATTTCCTCTAGGACATTGACATGCTGTATGAGCCCACAAACACACCTGCTATGGCCCGCACCTCCAACCTGAATGAAGAATTAGGCCAGGTAATATTTTAAATGGATTTATCCTATAGATGCATCTTAGAGTTTCTTTCACTTTATTTTTAAATAAACTGTGCACCTTTAAGCTGTTCTTCTACCCATACAGGTGAAATACATCTTCTCTGACAAGACAGGAACGCTGACATGTAATGTCATGCAGTTTAAGAAGTGCACAGTCGCCGGTGTGGCCTATGGGTACGTCCTTCTTTCTTGCCAATGTCCCATAAGTCAGCCTTCCCTCTTGCCTTTATTAAATGCTGGGTATGCATCGCTCTGCATCTGCTGTCTCTTTCTCACCTTCTCATTAGCACCTGCATCAGTTCTCCTCTCACTCTGAAAGTTAACTATAAATAAAACCTAGACAGAAATCTGCAAGCTAAGATTCTTCACACCATCCTCTTTGCAGAAATTTGATGTTTGCAAAACTTCATTTTTTGTTTGGAATGTACTTCATCATCTTTGACACACTGGCATAAAGGCTGATTATTTTTATATAGATATATCTCTAGGCATATGCTAACATTTCATCAAATAAGCTTTTTTTTTTCCTAATCTGGATTGCTTTTCAGTGATGCAAAACAAGTGAGGAGAGAAGCAAAGCGAGCGCAGGCGTGACTGTAGATGATTAATCCCATTAGGGTTTCATTAAAAGCAGTGATTGATGAAGTTTGCACTAAAGGACAAAATGCATTATCTTATCTTTGCTCTGCTGCTATTAGATTTTGATTGCAATCACTGTTAAGACACAGCTGGATTAACAATATCGGTTCAAGGAATTTAAGTAGTAAAAATTCATGTTGATGTTGATGACATGCTGCCCCAAAATATTTTTGTTCAAATCTGTCTCCTATTTTTAGGGATTAAAAAAAATATATATTTTTTTATCAGACCTGCTGCTCCAACAGTGATGAAGACCTTTTCCTTTAAAGTGTAACTTAAGGCAACAAATGCATCGATTACAATTTAGCAAAGAGTGTCTTTTTAAGTTCCAGCTGGCACCATTTTTATAGGAAGGGAGTTGCTGGAAAACAGATTTTCAATTTTATTCCCAAAAAAGAACAGAGAGATTATGGAGTTTATTTGTTTCACTGTTGTTAGAAATTACAGATTTTAGCTCAGCTGTGGTGTCTAAAACATCAGCTTCTATTTTCTGTGGCTTTGTGTGGCAAACAGGTCTTCACCTTAACTCAGGCAGGCTGCTAATGATTCAAATGCTCAGTAGGATCAAACTTTGTTGACATAACTTCAGCCTTAGCTGCTGAAAGTTTCAGCCTCTCACACGCTGGCTAAGTGGACTGCATACCTATCTGCATTGGTGACATGACATTAAAGGTCTTGTTGCAGAGTTATTTTTAAAATATGATGATTTCAACCCCACATTGCCAGGACAGTCTTTTCCTTACTTTTTTGTCAAATCTCTGAAATGTGTATCTCTTGTAATACGTGTTTGAGGATCAGGGAAAATAACTGCTGGTCTTTAATACTTTTTATGTTCTTAATTTAAGCTCCCAAAAAATGAATGTAAAAAATGTAAATGTAAAACCCTTTATTGTCCAACAATGGGGAAATTCACTCTCTGCATTTAACCCATCCCCTTGGGGAGCAGTGGGCTGCCATTGTGCGGCGCCCGGGGAGCAGTGTGGGGTTAAGGGTCTTGCTCAAGGATCCAGGTTGCAAGTTGTGGGGATCTAACCTTGCAACCTTTTCAGAGCACAAACGCACTACTCTAACCCACTAGGCCAACACTCCCACTAATATGTAAAAGAAAATGTGAAATATTCTTCAGCATTTCCTTTTAATATTAAACACCCTTTATAAACAATTTAGTAGATTTTTTTTAAACAAGGTCAATTTTAAAATTGTGATTTCTAATTTTTGATGATTTTAGCACACTAGAGAGCATATTTTTGGGATTAAGCTCACAGTTGCTCCAACGCTGTTTAAAAATTGGTAATGATTAAGGAATGCATGGATAAAAAATGCATATTTAATAAAAAACTTAAAGTGAAGTGCTTTTAATGAGTAGCGTGACTTGTAATTTTGTGTCTGAGCCCATGCAGACATCCCAACCCCCACCAGAAATGAAGTAGTGCCGTAATTAATAAAGCCATGCCCAAGGGTTTAGACATTAATTAATTCCACTGGATTGGAGTTAAAATATGAAGGGAAAAATGATGGTAGTTTGAACAAGAATGTCTCTCTCAACCCTCTGGGCTGTCTGAAGTGAAGCAGAAGCATATATTGAGTTACATTTTAATTCAAACATAAATTTGTTGGTATTATATCTTGTTTGTCTCTTAAGCCCCCTACATATTAGTGGGGACATGTGTTAGTGGACGTCTGCGTGGAGTCTGTACAGCCTTAAGGCAGACTCAATGTAGATGGGTACCTGTTGAGGGTAATGGGAATTTTTTATGAATATTTCTTACCTTTTCTTCTAAGAACTGGTGTCAATTCAGACTGTTCTAATGGTGCATCCAGCTGATAAGGCTCCTCAGGCGATAGCTGGTGGAACAAACTGCTCAGAGCAGCCAGTCCAAAGGTCCCACAGCATCACTCTGTCCACCACAGTGACAGGGATGCAGAGAAGGTGGACATCCAGGCCCCCTGTACCGGACACGCACTGAGACGGTGTAGAGTTGTTGTTTTTTTTCAGCCACCCTACTTCTTCCTTTTATATTTTGTTTTGATTTTAAAAAAGCTTAATCTCAGCAGCAATCCCTCTCTCTATATCACAGCGTCCCTGATTGGTTGATTTGACACAAATTGACAGAAAGGTTCAGCAGAATTCACTTCTCGTACACCAAGGATTTAGCATTGCTAGAAATGCATCCTTCATCACATTGCCCTTGAGGGTGCCTCTGCATAAGGGTAACAACAAGAGTGTCAACAAGGTGATAGCTTTAAGGAGCTCTGACACTAAGGGGGTAATATCCACATCCTAATGCTTTCCATTACCTGGGTTGTGTCAGGTTGGGTTGAGGGTTTGAGGACCCAAATGCAGACGTGAGGAGGAAGAGGTGAGTTTTTGTAGATTTAATGAATTAATGATGCAAAAAAAACAAGAAACCAGATAACTTCAGGGAAAAAAAACGCACATGGAGAGTATGGCTACGTTCACACTGCAGCCTGAAGTGACCCAAATCCGATTTTTTTGCCCATATGCGACCTGGATCTGATCTTTTCATGGCAGTCTGAACAACACAGATCCGATTTTTTCCAATCCGACCCAGGCCACTTGGCTATGTGGTCCTGAATCCGATACAAATCTGATCTTTTCAAATGCGACCTGTGTCTGAATGGCCAGGTTGCATTCATCTGACCTGGCACCCCGGCCTGTGACGTCATTGCATCCTCTACTGCGCATGCGGGACACTTGCGTCGTATGACTGCTGTTCAAACAGGAGATCACATACAAGTCACATATATTTGGAAATATGAACGGCAACGCAAAAAAAATCGGATTTCACAAAAAAATTGGAATTGAGCATCAAGGCCTGCAGTGTGGAAGTAGCCTATATATAGACATAACAAAGATTGGACTAATGAGCTGACAAGGAACAGGTGTGGATGGAAGCATCTAGAAGGAAGCCAAGGGGAAAGGAAACAAACACAAGGGGGCAACAGAGAGTAACTCGAGAACTAAACACTGCTAGAAAACAACTACAAATATAAAGAAACTAAAAATACATCTAAACAGAGGGCAAAACACTGACAGGTTGTAGTGCAGCCCCGACCAAAAGGTTAATTCTGATTCATTTATTTGTCTTTATTCTAATCTACTTGACCATACAGTGCTGCTTGTATCTAGCCCCTATCCATACAATGCATGTAGTGCATCTGAATATTTCATTAGAATGCACAGGGAATCATCTGACCAACAGCACTTTATTAACCTCATTTGAACTCTTGCCGTGGCTCCTGAACACAAACACAGCAATGTAACCAGACTTTGTCAACAAGATACCCTTTGTTTCCACCTTCGCTCCAACAGCCATGTCCCTGAAGCTGAGGACGGTAGTTTTGCAGAAGAAGACTGGTAAGATGATTGGTGTTTGAGGGGGAAAAAATGGCTGTTCTCCCTGCCTTTGTGATGTATTAGTGCTGCATTGCCTTGTGGAAAGTGTGTCTCTGAACTCAATACCTCAGTGTGTGATCCTTCTTTGTGCCTGTGCAATACTCTCTGGACGTTTTGTTTGTGACTGTGGCTTTTAACGCATTGTATATCTGTTGTGAACAAACAGGTAGTGTGCTACTAATGGTTATTATTATTATTTGATGTAATTAAACAAAATGATGCATGCAATAATTAGTAGGTTTTGTTTGTTAAATCTATATTAATAATAATATAATGATAAAATATGAACTGGTTGCTGTACATTAGGGATAAAGCTGTGGTTTTCCTGTAGCTTCTTAATATCCGTTTAACTCTGGCAATGACTGCCACTTACATTAATACCCTCTCTTTCTCACAAGCCGCTCTCTTTCTCATTCTTGACATATTCGCAGCATTTGTTTGATAGATTGGTTATACATTTTGCAATCATCCTGAAAAGTATATTTCTTGATTGATATTTCCTGCATACCTGATACATAATAAAATTATTAGAGGATTCCAAGGTAAAGCATGTTTGATAGAGCTCACTTGTGAGTTTTTTTCTTCCTAGCTTAAAGGTGACAGCAGGATGTGTCAAAGTTTGCATCTGGATCTATTCCCTCATTATCGAGCATGAACTGCCTTTACCCTTGTTCCCATAGCAACCGCCCCTGAGCGTGCTGAAGGATAATCAATATCTCGATCTGTTCTCACTCAGTTTAGCTCCTAGCAAGTTTTATTGAGACAAAGAACATGGCAAACTGCTCTGCTGATTTAATAGAAACATTAGGCGAAATATAACCTTTCAGCCTTTTAATGATGTAAATATTTTTATGATCTAGGCATGGGTAGCTTTCTCAAAGTCTTTCCGGTTGTAGCCAACATTTTAACACAAGTCACACTTTTTTTACATAATTTTATTATGTTATCGCCCAGTTTGTGTCCTTTAATGTCAGTTTTTAATATACCTTTTACAGACCTGTTTTTCTCTTGCTGTTGGGTTTGAAAGAGAGAAAGGAGCCTCTGTTAGCAGTCAGTCAAACCTAGAGCCACGGGCAAAGCTGCTGTCTGTCTGAGCTGAAGGACTCTATTTGATCCCTACTGGACACATAATCACAGGCTATTGGCTATTTATACATTTAATCCCTCTGTATTTTTCTGTATTTTTCAAAATATATCCTTTATTTTTAATAATAAGATCAGAAAGATTTCTTTCATTAATAGCTGTGTTTTCATAATCGTATTGTTTTAAGTAGATGATCATCTCACAAAATTACAAATCTATTGAATTTGTTTATTCCAGCAATGCAATCCATTTAAAACAAAAAAAGAGCTAAAATTCAGTTTTTAATGTAATTACAGTAGAATATAAAATTAGAGTTGAAATAAAACAAAAAATGTTATTTTAACAGTTTTTTAAAGTTCGGTAGTTTTCTTTGTACATTTTTATTGTCATGCTAATTACATCTCTTTAATGAATAATAAAAATATAAGATTAGCTTTTCTCTAAATGGCATTCCAAAAAGGAGGTTTACTTCAGCCCTCAATTCTTCTTGAGATTCTGTGTCGTTTTCACTTAAATGCTAATGTTGGTTTAGCTTTAATGCCAAGTGAAATGTGGATTTTGTTTGTATAATGTGAGATATCAGGTATTAACTGTACAAGTCAAAAGACATTTATTACCAAGTGACATCATGAATCAGTAGTGTTAAAGTCTAGGTTAAAGTCTAGTCTTTTAGTGTCTTTTCTTTAGAAAGTTGCAAGACTTGATTCCACAACTCTGTATATTTGAAATGCAAAAATATCCTCCTACTTGCAAGTATGACCAAGTACTGTACCCTAAATGGATGTACGTGGTAGACTGTTACAGTAGGTCATGTGTGAATATATCGTCTGTGGGGTGTAGAACTAGTGATACACATATGCATTATAGTAGATAAATCTAGTCGACATGCCTACAGACCACTTTCTCTGCCAGCTTTGGTAATGCCCTGAGCAATTGCTTCATTTCCCGCAAGTTATTTGCAATTTCCTGTTTTATTTCACCAATATTGGAAGTTAACATTATAATTTAGTCAATTTATATTTAAAGATTTCTTTGGTTTACTACAACTTCATCCTTCAAACTGTTGCGGTTGCTAGGGAACAGAAGTTACCCAGATAATACTGCCACCTGTTGGACTGGAGACGAAGTACAGCTTTATTCACCACGTTCCCATTATCATTAGGCTGCTTTAAAAAAAAGATCAGGGGTCTTACATAATCTTTAGTTTTATACTAACCATTCAAATCAATTGGAATATTTGGTTCAAATGCATCATTCATAAGAATCTATATACAGAGCGTTACTTATAAAAGTGCATTACAACTGTTGCTTAATTTTAATTTTTTTTTGTTATAGAGATGCACTAATATATGCCAAGTAAGGGAGTAATGCAAATATTTATGTTTGATAGTGAACTTTTAATAAAACAATTATTTAATCTATTATTCATGATTAATATTTTATTCTCAGGGATTTATTTCTGAGGTGGAGGACAGAATCCAAAATAGCTGTGCTCCAAAATGCCTAACTGAAACCCAGGGAACCAATATTTGCATTCTGCCTGCGATGTAGTTAATTCAATTTATGTCAATACTGCTGGCATACTGCACTGGCAGTGCTATTAACTCTTCCAGATCTGTCACTACTTGGGTAATAAATCAGGTGAGAAACTGGGCCATTTTTCTCCTCTACTTGTGCAGAGCTTAGTCCTTTGCAACCACAGGTGTCACACGGCGCTACATTTACACATGTGATATTCTTGCTATAAAAGCTTTTCTTAGATGTACCCTTTAGTAATAAGGTCTTTGTTAATGTGCACTTTGTGGGAAAGGAAAACATGAGGGATATTTCTTTAACACGTTTGCACATAGTGCACGTATTTTAAAGCTTAATGTTTGCAATCAAACTTGACTAAGATGTTAGTGTAATTTCTAGATTTAATAAAAAAAGACAAATAAAAACACTGACAGGTGTTTAAAAAAGAAGCTATTGTGGTTGAGTAATAGCAGAAAATGAAAGTCACTTTAAATTAAGTTACATCCTTCTTGGAGACCGCCAATCACTGTTTACCTGAGAGACTGTTTATGATTCTTCCTGTTTTTATCTCTTTTCATCATCTCCTTTGTTGTTAAAATGAGCTTTGATTATGATGTACAATGACTGTCTATTTTCCAGTCAGGTCCAATGTTTTCTCGTGTTCTGGTTTGCTGCTAGTTGCTCTATCAAAGTTTGTTGTGGTGAATTAATGTCTCCTCTTTGCTTCTCTCCAGGCACAGCGCAAACTCGTCAGAGGAGGCTGGATTTAATGACCAGAGCTTACTGGAAAACCTCCAAAGCAATCACGTAAGTAATGCTAGGGAGCCCCGTCGCCTGCCTCCAGATGCTTCTCCTGCTAAGAACAAATTAAGAGAGGTTTTGTTTCTCAGTCTTTGTATCATTTTTTTTTTACCTTTTTTTCCCAAGTACAATTATGTTGGTGATCTTTGCATAAGTTAACTTAGAACTGTTTGCTTTCAAACGAGATTCAAGAGTCAAATTCCCCATGGGATCAACAGACTAGCCATTCATTGTAAACTTCACCAGACACTCTAGATGTGAAATAAGAGGAGACATCATGACCATCTGTACATGCAGTAGGTTGGGTGAAGACTGATTGTTTTGCTTGTGAGTCACTCAGCTGCAGAAAAAAGTTAAGGAGGCAGAATGTCAGATCTATTTATGTACAGTGTTTCTGCTCAGGGAAATTGGTAATCCCACTGAGATGTTTGTTACATGATGACAGCAGAATCTGTTCACACATTTGGTTTGTCTAAGGTCTTCTCTAGATCCATGTTGATAGGCCCTCACCCACCGCTAATTACCTACTGCTGTTTGAAAACCACAGTCTGTCTGCAGCTGTGGTTATACTTCTGCTCATGATTCATTTGTTGTGCTTAAGCCTGGATTTTTATTTAGTGGTTAAAGGTATTGTGGAAGGTTTTCGCGAATTTTTTTAAAAGACCCGCCCTCTCCACTTAAAAAAATATGCACATGCACAACCCTGTACGCACTCCCCAGAGGGAACACCTGTTAAATGCGTGCAAGAGCAAGCATGAGCCCATTTCTCCTCCTGCACGCTCTGTTTAAAAGTTGCTGTTCTCATCGCTCATACAAGCTTACTGTGTCCGAACGTCCGCCCTAACCCCTAAATCGCTCAATCACTATATAAAGCAAGGACTTTATAGTCAACTTTATAGCAAACTCGGCTAACTTACCGTTCAGACAGAAGATCACTGCTTTTTGCTCCCAGTTGATCATGTAACTCCTCGGTGCCTCTACCATCTTTGTTATTAGTTGCTGCTGCTGTTGGACGGCCTTACTTAAACATATCACCAGAATGATTGACAATTAGGAGCACCACTTATTTAGAGGATCCACCTGGAAATAAAAGATCATCCTCTATACCTTTAACAAGAATAGGGCTTAACATCATAGCTGGTCTCAGATCCATTGTTTTCACACTTAATATTTATGTAGTTCAAGATTGTTCCAAAGAAATCGCTTAGAAATGATGAAATACCTACAGTCAGTGATCACTTTATTAGGTACAACTCCTTTGCTTCTCAAACCAAACCGCAAACGAAACAGTCAAATGGTGGCTTGTCAGTGAGTTAAGGGTTTGATGAAGTCTTCTTGCTACAGCGCAAAGGTAAAGCCAATATTTTTGTGCATGCTTCTTAGTGTTTAATTGTATTCTTTAATCTCTCTTAAACCTGTTTGCTCTAACACTAAGAACCCCCTCATTCATCAAATATAGACTTTGATTTATTTTATGTAAACGTCGGTGCAGGCATGTCAGAGTGGCATTGAGAGTCCGTCTAAACAGAAACATTGTCCAGTTGATTTCAGGATGCGACTCTTGTAATGTTTCTTGTTTCTGCCTCGTCTTTATTCTAAAATAAATTAATTTCTGTTCCTCGCCGACAGTTGTCTATCTTTACATTAAAGCTCATTAAGCACTCTATCACATTGTCACTGTCACTCGCATGGTGGGGCTGACGATGATAAGTAGAGTGCTGAATTCAGTTCACGCCTAAAACTCTCACTCTACAAACACTCTTAGGCGGTCTCTAGGATTCCTACTGGGCCATTGCTAATTATTGTCACTAACAGTTTTACATGTCTGGAAGCTGTTTAGAGAGCTGATGTTAACGCAGTGGTGAGAAGAGTGGATCTAACAGTTCTGAAAATACAAATGCCTTCTAGTGTTTGCTCTCTGTCTGCTGAGTTTCACCAATGTCCTAGCTCTTTATGCTACAGCTGTCCTCTTTGCTTTCTCCTCACCACTCAGCCCATTACAACATTGGACAGACCTGAGGTGTTTGTCATTACCAAGGTAGAAATAGTTTTAAATGTCCATTAGCTTTTATTTTTATTTTGTTTTTAGTTCTGACTGTCAACTCTATTTGAATTCTAATTCATGTTAAAGGTCCAATACTTTGCAAATTCCACATTATAAACATTTTGTAACAATGAAGCCCGTGTATGAGATTGACGAATCAAAAAGCCCTCTTTCATTGCCTTTCTCCACCTCTTAGCTAATGTTCTCAAAATGCTCTGTTTGTTAAGAATTCCCCTTCATATGTCATCAGGGGAAATAAGCTGTCCATACTGGTCTGTAGCAGCAAGCATTACGGCCTTCGTCTAATGTATTAATCCACACTCGTAGCTGCTATTACAAACTCTCGTTGTCATGTTTGTGGGTTGTGGCCAAAACAGCTCTTCCAGAGGAGGACTGAATTAGAAGATTTTTTTTCTAAAGGCTGTCTGCCTAATCTGAGAGCAAAAAGCTGCTCTGGGTGCCTCATTGTTAATATTTTTTAGTTTCCAATGTTGAATAATATAGGACCTTTAAGTAGGCTAGTTTTTTTGTGTGAAAATTAGGGCTGGGCAAAATTGCATTAATTGCATTTGCACTATAATCGCAATTTAGAAAGATTTTTTTAACCAAAAATTTTCAAATCGCAGAGGCACCACTTTCTATTCACAATACATATAACATGAGTAAGACCCTAAATTCCTCCCTCCAGCCCATTGGGTGGCAGTAATACGATTAAAGTAGGTACGCTTTCGCACAAAAGGGAAGAGAGAGTTGCATCTAGCACCTAGATTAATGCGTTATAGTAAAAGGAAGAACTTGTTTGTGAAAATTCTACAGTAGAATCCTGCAACACTGAAAAAACTGTAAACCCTGGAGTACAACATCCACATGCTTGTGCTTACCGCAAAGGAATATCGCAATAAAATCGCAATATTGGTAGAAAATTATTACAATTTCGATTTTTGGCAAGATCGTTCAGCCCTAGTGAAAAAGCTTGGTTTCAGTTTAGTTTTTTATTACTTTTGGTTATACGTTTAGTCTTTTATGTAATTCAGCTTACATCCCAGGGGGGCAAGACTAAAAATGAAAATGAGAAATAAGAGAACCAAAATTTAGGTTTCATATAAATACGTATTGATAAAGACAGAAACAAAAACTCAGCACACTCTCTCTTAAAAGGCTGTTACAGTAGCTTTAACTAGTTCTTTAAACTCTTAATACAGTTTCAGGTATATATTTTTTGGTAAGGTCAAGTTCTATTTTTTTTTTTTTAGTTAACAAAAATGTTTTTTTACATTCTAATTTTTATCATTTTGCTTGTTTTAATTAACAATAATAACCTTGGTCATTACTACAGTTGCACAATTTACCCAGAGTTCAATGTGACATAGAGCTGCAGATAATCAACCATGGTTTAACTGTGGTTGTTTCTTTATCTTTGTTTATTCCCATTCATTTTTTGGCTGTAATATAGAAATGTACCTTACAATGCCTTACAAAAGTATTAATATTGCCTCAAATGTTAGTCATACTCAATTAATTCTGTGCACCACAAGAAAGAGGTGGCAGAATGATTTTATTGGGATATTTTTCTATGGGAAACCCTCCCATAGAGAAATATCTGGCTGGCAGAATAATGCTAAAGACATACTTCAATATATCAAAGAGGAGGAAGCTTTCACACAGTAAAACGTGGCTGGTATAGCATGATGCTATCTGGTTAATATTGTTAATGAGAGGTTAAAAAGCAGGGTAGATGTGATCAAAAGATTGGCAGAGGTCATTTCTGGCCAATCATGTGTGTGTCTGTTAACAGAGATTCTGGTCTCTATTAATGAGACCATAATCTCATTAAAATGACCCTAAACCAAGGACCGTTTAGATGTATTAAGACGGCCTTCTTAGCATTTATCTTTGCATGAATGAGCCCGCTTCCACATTTCTGTATCCCTGTTGTTTACAGTTAAAATATTAAAAATGTTTTTATATATATTTAATGGATGGATAACTTAAGTTTTTCTTCCTGCACTTGAGCTTTTAACTAGTATAAAACATTCGGTGTGCTACACTCACTCACACATGCATATCCACACCCATATGTCCTTCAGAGGATACCTGTAAGCCCAGACCAAATTAGCATGCGACCAGGAGACGGAGGGGACTCTCACAGCCACCTGGGCGGCAATAAACTCTGTGTGTTTTTGCTCACGAGTGACCCTTTGATTTGCCCCCTTTGCTCCCATCATTTATTTCCCCCTTTGCTCCTTTTATCATTGCTTTCAAGGCCAGCAGCACAAATCTACTAACAATGTCCTCAAATACAGACCTTTATATTAAAGCTACAGTGTGTAATAATTACAGGGATATAAAGTCAGAAATTGAATATATTATACATAACTATGTTATTTATCATCACCTATGAGCTCAGCCTTTTAACCATAATATTTACGTTGCCTTAGAATTCGTTATTTATAATTACATAGGAGCGGGTCTCGCAGCCATGGAGGCTGACATCTTTGCGCTACGGCAGCGCAGAAGCAACAAACTAGCGATTGCGAGATCGCCCATTACGCTCGAAAGTAACTACGGCAAGTTGAGAGATTAACTGAGACGGTACTGAACAATAGATGGCAGTATTATGCCTGAGAAGCGTTTAGTCTGCCTGAAACCAAAGAAGAAGAAGAAGCAGGTATACTGCGCTTCAGTAACAAGAAAGGTGATCAAGGCGGCAGGCGTGAGTGACTTTGCAAACTGTTTGGCACTGTGTTGCCAAACATCAGACGAATGGAGGATCATGCCTACTCTGTATCACAACGAAAAGCGGCGGACACCGAACCCCCGTCATCTAAGAAGCGGAAACACGACGAGAATAAACGCAAGCGTGACAAGAAACGACAAAAAACACGGATCAACATTGGCACGGCATTTACACGATGGAAGGCACTGACGGAGGAAAAAGGTTTTCAAAGTGACGCTCAAGTTGCCAGTTTTCTCTTGGACAGGTAAGGCCACAGCTTCATAAAATTACCACAGCTGATAGTGGCGTGTGTGAGTGTGAGAGAGACAGATATATGAAGCTGCATATTAGCGAGCTACGGATATATACCTCGGTTACTTCTCTCCGGCTCCTTTGGAGATCTTCAATTCTTTCCTCCTCCGCTATAGTCAACCCCTCTCTGCCCTCTTCTTTTCCCTCTTCCTCGCGTTCTAACCCCCGTGCCACAAACAAGACTTGGACTCTGTAAACGGGGAATATATACCGGTATTCTTCCAGCGAACACAATCTCGCTGTTAAACTAATGACTACAATTACTTTGTCTGTTTATATCACCATGCAAAGCAGCTCACCAAAACGTCACAACGATGTAGAATAAAAATAACGGATATATTTATTATTATCAAATCTATACCCTACACAGACTAATGAAATACTATCTGTAAAATTATCTATGTAAACAAACCTCATTAATTGAAAAGGTAGGTGATTCCGACGTCGTGGAAGACATTTTGTCCCGTAACGCTCGCCGTATTGTTGGGGGGGAGAAGCGGTGGGGGGGAGATGTTCATGTTGCTGCAGTCTGCAGTCTGGACGTTAGATGTCGCTGAAAATTACACACTGTAGCTTTAAATAAAGGGAGTTAAAGCAGAACTTCTTCAAATAATCACTTCATAAATTCATGTACTTGCATAATTAAAGGTTGATTGGTATATATACGTTGTAGCTGCTTTGTGTCCAGTTATTAAATTGCAACGATTGCTCACAAATTCTGAGTGTTTAGACTAGTATTAGATCATTGTTAGGAAATGTGTTTTTTTTCTTTTTGCTGTTATATTAAGGCGTGCTGTGGCCCTGCAGGCTGCTAATATCTCTAGCATAGTTGTAGTTACTGACTCCAGACTGGTAGTCCTTCGGCATTAGTTGGAGCCTCAGCAGATGCCTGTCTGAGTTCGCCCCACAGAAGGTTAGTCATTCCGGTCTTCTCATTAATTTAAATGCCCTCAGTATGTAGGTTGGGCTCTACTTTTTTCTTCCATGAACTGAGGCAAGTTTATTTTGAGTGGAAAAACATGACTAAATGTGTGTGCGCAGCTTGAATCCAGCGGGCGAGTTGTGTGAGCCTATTGGCTGGTTACCAGCTGTCATCTGTCTGATCAGATCGGACACTTCACTGCATATGCTTCCCATTTTGAAGGAGGAATACACCTCAGGCTGGCTCTTCTAAAAGCAACGAGTAAAAATATTGCTGACATTTTTAAATCTTGGATTTGAGGGCTTTAATTTAGTAATATATAAAATAAACAAAGATTAATTATTTGAGGTCACAGATGGATGAAGCTATGTCTTCAAATCTGTAAAGCTGACAACAAGCTGCTACATTACTTTGCAAAAGTGTTCATACTTTTTTTCAGCTTTATAATTGTCACAAAACATCAAATATGTTAACTTTGTTTTATTGGCATTTATATGACAAAACTTTGAAGTGAATAAATTTTTAGGTGGAATAAATCCATCTAAAAGTGTGATCATGATCTGTAGGAGTAAGGAAGATAAATCTACTGAGTTTCCAGATTTTTTGCTGTCAAATACTGTGCTGGGCGTAACAAATAAAACCAAGTATCTTGGGCACATCATCACAGAAAATCTGTCAGACGATGATGATATTTGCAGACAATGTAGATTGTTGTATGCTCACGCTAATAGCCTTGCACGTAAATTCGGTTCATGTACTGATAAAGTCAAAGTGGAACTGTTTAATGCATATTGTACCTCTCTGTACACTGCTCACCTGTGGACTACCTATAGAAAAGTCAACCTCCAAAGGCTGCAGGTGGCCTATAATGATGCTATGCGGTTACTTTTGAAACGTCCAAGATGGTCCAATGCAAGTGAGATGTTTGTCACAGCAAGAGTTAATACCCTACAAGCTGTTCTACGAAAGTTAATGTATAAGTTTATTTGTAGGTTAAATGCATCTGAAAACGATATTATTTTGTCACTCACTGATACCACACGTAGTGCAATCCGATATCAGTCTAAGCTGTGGAGACACTGGTATTCCTGTCTTCTTAAAGATCCTATTTAATCGATAATGGTACTTGTATTGGGTTTTTATCATTAACTATTTTTATTTTATTTTTTTGTATGTATTTATTGGACCATGAGTCCGGAATAAAGTTTATCTATCTATCTATCTATCTATCTATCTATCTATCTATCTATCTATCTATCTATCTATCTATCTATCTATCTATCCATCTATCCATCTATCCATCTATCCATCTATCCATCTATCCATCTATCCATCTATCTATCTATCTATCTATCTATCTATCTATCTATCTATCTATCTATCTATCTATCTATCTATCTATCTATCTATCTCTGGATTGGACCCTGTAGCATATATTTCTAATCTGCCTGTCCAGGTCAATGCTTTGCTAAACCATGTTTTAGAGCAATTCCTGATGTTAATTATCATATTTTCATTCCTATTGAGATCCTGCTCAGTCGGATTGGTCAGAGAGCGTCTTTAATTATTAGTTTACTTTTACATTTTGCCACAAAAGCCTACTTTGATTTTGGTCGGGTCCTTGGACCTCCTGAATAGGTTCCGATTGAAGCCCTTCTGTTACAGTTCTGGGTTTATTCTAAAGGTTCTTGTCCTACCAGAAGGTGAATCTCTGCCACAGTGTCAAGATAAGCTCCATCCATGTCTGTCAGTTATGACCAACCTCCTAGGAACCTTGCTGCTTATGGTGTTTTGTAAATGTATTCTTTGCTATTCTTCTATAACGGTCAGGTTTGGTTAGCGTACTGTACAGGTGCTGGTCATAAAATTAGAATATCATGAAAAAGTAGATTGATTTCAGTAATTCCATTTAAAAAGTGAAACTTGTATATTATATTCATACATTACATACAAACTCATATATTTCAGATGTTTATTTTGTTTAATTTTGATGATTACAAATGACAACAAATGAAAATCTCAAATTCATCATATCAGAAAATTAGAATATTGTGAAAAGGTTCAAAATTGATGGCCCCTGGTGCCACACTCTAATCAGCTAATTAACTCAAACCACCTGCAAAAGCCTTTAAATGGTCTTTCAGTCTAGTTCTATAGGCTACACAATCATGGGGAAGACTGCTGACTTGACAGTTGTCCAAAAGACGACCATCGACACCTTGCACAAGGAGGGCAAGACACAAAAGGTCATCGCTAAAGAGGCTGGCTGTTCACAGAGCTCAGTGTCCAAGCACATTAATAGAGAGGCGAAGGGAAGGAAAAGATGTGGTCGAAAAAAGTGTACAAGCAAGAGAGATAACCGCACCCTGGAGAGGATTGTGAAACAAAACCCCTTCAAAAATGTGGGGGAGATTCACAAAGAGTGGACTGCAGCTGGAGTGAGTGCTTCAAGAACCACCACACACATACGTATGAAAGACATGGGTTTCTGCTGTCGCATTCCTTGTGTCAAGCCACTCTTGAACCACAGACAGCGTCAGAAGCGTCTTGCCTGGGCTAAAGAGAAACAGGACTGGACTGCTGGTGAGTGGTCCAAAATCATGTTCTCTGATGAAAGTAAATTTTGCATTTCCTTTGGAAATCAAGGTCCCAGAGTCTGGAGGAAAAGAAGAGAGGCACTTCATCCACGTTGCTTGAAGTCCAGTGTAAAGTTTCCACAGTCAGTGATGGTTTGGGGTGCCATGTCATCTGCTGGTGTTGGTCCATTGTGTTTTCTGAGGTCCAGGGTCAACGCAGCCACATACCAGGAAGTTTTAGAGCACTTCATGCTTCCTGCAGCTGACCAACTTTTTGGAGATGCAGATTTCATTTTCCAACAGGACTTGGCACCTGCACACAGTGCCAAAGCTACCAGTACCTGGTTGAAGGACCATGGTATCCCTGTTCTTAATTGGCCAGCAAACTCTCCTGACCTTAACCCCATAGAAAATCTATGGGGTATTGTGAAGAAGAAGATGCAATACACCAGACCCAACAATTCAGAAGAGCTAAAAGCCACTATTAGAGCAACCTGGGCTATCATAACACCTGAGCAGTGCCACAGACTGATCGACTCCATGCCACGCCGCATTGCTGCAGTAATACAGGCCAAAGGAGGCCCAACTAAATACTGAGTGCTGTACATGCTCATACTTTTCATGTTCATACTTTTCAGTTGGCCAACATTTCTATAAATCCTTTGTTTTTATTGGTCTTCAGCAATATTCTAATTTTCTGATATGATGAATTTGAGATTTTCATTTGTTGTCATTTGTAATCATCAAAATTAAACAAAATAAACATCTGAAATATATGAGTTTGTATGTAATGTATGAATATAATATACAAGTTTCACTTTTTAAATGGAATTACTGAAATCAATCTACTTTTTCATGATATTCTAATTTTATGACCAGCACCTGTATATATTGATCTGTGCAGCTCCATCTCTGGATGTTGCTCTGCTTACCCTTCATGCTGTGTTAGGTGGTATGAAAGTTTAAGTTGGAGCCTTGGCTGCTCAGTTTTCAGACTATGGATTAAAAAGTGCTTCATAAGATGATCATTTAATTATTTGGACCATAACATGCCTTGTAGCTTACAACCCTTACACCCTTATGTCCTGAACATTCATTCATAGTGAACCTTTCTTCATGTGTCTGGCCTTATTGATGCTGCTTCTGCTGTATTTTACTGATGTTATTCATCAGTTAGATCTTTAAAATGTTTCCCTAAGATTGATCTCAATCAGTTTCATTTCTGTTTGGTAATAATAAAGTATTTTTTTATTGAATTAAATCTGTCTTTCGATCAGTGGTGTCAAGGTCGTTCTGCTTCTGTCACATGCTTTATTTAACAACATTAGATAAACGTGTTTTTGTTTTTTCTTCCTCCTTCCTTAGCCTACAGCTGCTGTTATCCTGGACTTCATGACCATGATGGCCATCTGTCACACTGCAGTGCCTGAGCGCATCGACGGAAAGATCATCTACCAAGCTGCTTCTCCAGGTATTACAGCTTATCCTTTTCTTTCGGTCCATCTTCTCAGCATCTGATGTGTCTTTATACGTTTTCTCAGTTTTACTTTAAAACTGAAATGGTGGCAGGTGTTTGGCAATTTAAGAAGTTCAAAATAAAAGAAACTCAAGATAATTATAAAGTTCTGCTTATAGAACCATTCATTTTTTGTTTCTCTGATACTGCATTGGTGATTTGAATAGAAAAGGTCCTTGAAGTGTTTCTGTAATGTTTGATTCTCCCTGTGGTGACCTGTCAGCCTGAGCAAAGAGAGCTCTCTGTTAGAGCCTACTGGCCCAAGTATCCCATAATTCATTTATATCATCCTAAACACTGAAGAGCCAGGAATCACACTATCAAATGTGGTCTGCTGTTTACAGAAAGCATGCTGTGTGTCACTTTTGATTCCTTTAGCCTTAGCGTGATCCCAAAGTCTCTCACATTCACAGTAGGGTGTAATGAATAGAGACAGCTGTCAGTCAGGGAAACATGCCCTTCAACGCTTGTTTCAGCTCCACTGAAATACTATCATTGTTGAGCAGGAAAAGCCTTCTAGTATTTTCTGCTTTGTAATAGAAGCCTAAACTGTTTAACTTTTCAGTTTATTCTATTGCTCTTTGGCATGTTTGAACCAAAATAAGGGATCTTATAAATAAAGACCTCTGTGTGCCTTTAGACAAAAAATATAAATGTGTGTAAATGTGTTGGGCAGTGAAGAAAAAATTAATCTCAGGGTTTTTACGTCATTATGTTTGTGCATAGTGAACTAAACTTAGAGATGTCATTACAGTCATGTTAAGTACACAGGTGCAGGCGACCTACATGCATGCAAATATTTTCTCCTGTGCTGTAGCCGTGTTTATTTTTTATTAGACCCACTAGCTTTAGGACAGGCTGTAAACTGAAATAATATGTCAGCTGTAATTGAAATCTAGCGATGAAGAATGGAACTTTATTTCAATCTGGTCCTTTAAAAGCATTTTTAACTATTGAATATTTTCCGCAGTTTGCTGCACAGCAACCAGAGAGTGTCGTAAAACGACATGCCTGTAAATATAGATGTGCATTTTTTATTTCAAATAAATGTTCATCTATTAAACATTGTGAAAGCTGTGTGCGGACAATAATATGTTCATGTCTCCTTATAGTAATTTTTAGTTTTTTCCTTTTTGTCTTTGAAGATGAAGGAGCTCTAGTCAGAGCGGCCCGAAACCTCGGCTTTGTGTTTTCTGGACGAACCCCTGACAGCGTGATTGTGGAAATAGTAAGTCAGACAGCTTACAGGAATGTCAGCACCCCCCCACCCCTCCCCCCCCCCCCCCCCCCCCCCCCCCCCCACACACACACACACACACACACACACACACACACATCAGGTGGTAAAAAGGCAGAGTCATTCCCTTGCATTATAGCTGTTGTCATAAACAGATGTTTATCTAGGCCAGAGGATGTGAAAGCTGTACATCTGTGGGCGATCATATCTGATGGTGAGGAAGTGTCTCAGGTCAGCCATTCTGCTGTAGCCTAAGAGCCAAACAGGATGACTGCCCTTAAAACTGAGGCTAAAAAAGGCAGAACAGTTTCCGTATTTCCCCCTCTAGCATCAGATATGTTTGTCCTATTTCCTAATAGCTATTAGAGCTTCTAAGATTCTCAGCGTCTGTTTAATCACTCTGATCTTTCACCTAGCAGGCCTCCCAATTAAGAAAGTTAATTGAATTTTGCCTTGTGCTGCTGCAATCAGCTCAGGAAGCCACTGATAAACATGTTTAAGCTGCAGTTACTGCCGATTTAGATGAGAAGGAAATGTTTGCTTGTGCTACCTAATGTGATTTCAGCCAGAAAACTAAGATTAAGGAGCTTCTCTTTGATCGGTTACATTTGCTTCTACCTTTGATTTTTCAGCTCGGAAGTGAAGAAAAGTATGAGCTGCTTCATGTTCTTGAATTTACAAGGTATTTTCTTTTCTTTTTTATGCTCCAGCTACCATTAGTTTTTTTTTTCTACCTGTTGTCAGTTTTTGTTTTTCACCTTCTCCACGCTGTTTGGGCTTTTTTTTTTCACAGCACCAGGAAGAGAATGTCGGTCATCATGCGCACCCCATCTGGGAAGATTCGCCTCTACTGCAAAGGAGCTGTGAGTGGCTGTCTCTCTCCATGGCAACGCATGGCAGCCCATCACCACCATGCCGCTCTGTCTCTGTCCTGCGTCTCTCTCGCGTTAGGAAGCCTGTCTTTGCAGCAGCGGGATAGCGGCTGCTGCATGTTAAAAATGTGCACAAAATGCACATGGTTTGTTTCTCATAAATGTTTTTAGCCACCTAATCCAGCAGTGGATTCCCAGCCCATAATGGCACAAGCCTGCAGAAGCTTCTGGATTGATGAGTGCATTACATACACACTGAAAATAAATGTTATGTTGTATATTTTGGATTTGGTTTTAATGGCTGGAATAAATTATCAAGAAGCATAGTTGAGCTGGTGCAGAAGATCCCTGCATTTGATGAGAAAAAGAAGCGAGTTTTCAGCTCTATTTCTCAACCCTAACATCTCCAGCCGGTTACCTTCTCTACTCTGCTTTTTGGGAACCAAAGAATTTTTATTTCCTTTCAGGACACTGTGATCTACGACCGTCTGGCAGACAGCTCAAGGTACAAAGAGATCACATTAAAGCACCTGGAGCAATTTGCCACTGAAGGTGAGTGGAGAAATATTGCCCCCTGTCTCAGGCTCCTTGAAATGCAGGGATGAAAGCTCTGTTTATTTCTGGTCATGATCAGATGATTTACTCCTCCTGTTCTTTTTAGTTTTCTCCCCAAGCAGTTACACTCCTACACATCTTTCTTTGGATAATTGATTTAAGTGAATATTTTGCAGGAGCAATAACATGAAAACCACAAATTACTCAGAAGCTGCAGCAGATGGAGCACCTTCATGTTCTGCGTTCATGCTGCCCCCTGGTGGAACACTAGCAAACTGATGTCATTGGGAATATTTAACATAGGATAAATGTAGCATTCTGGATGGATTGTGAAGATTTTGGGTCATATTATGTTTTTTAGTGAGCTGGATTTGGATAAGAAGCAAATAACCCAACTTTAAATAGTTAAAGTAAAAAAAATAAAAAAAACAGCTGTGAAGAGTTTTGGAGGTTAGTTGAGGTTAACATTTAGTGATGTCATTTCTAAGCCTCTTATTTTACTGACATTTGAAAAACTGACATAGGGCTTAATGACAAATAAAAAGATGCTCTGCTATGAACAGTTTTTCAGTACAAAATGTATTGTCTTAAAGTTTGATGTGTATTTTTGCTCAGCTCCCTTTTGCCCTGTTGCCCGCATCAAAAATCTATTATATCCATATAGCTTCCTTATGGTTTTTTCTGCATACATCAGTATTATTATTTTTTTAAATGATGCTCTTAAAACAGTAGAAGTTTTCATCTTTTCACTTTGAAAACTAGTTTATTTTCTGTTGTTCAACCAGAAATCAGTCTTTTCTTTCCTGTCAGTTTTTATCTGCTGCTTGCTCTTGAGGCCTTAGAGGGGATTATTAAAGGTTGCTTTGGGGCGTAATTGTTGCTTTATTTTTAAGAAAAACTGTCCGATTTTTTTCATATCAACAATCCGTGCACCGTATGGGAGAGTTGAAACCAGATAGTTGTATGTTTTCTTTCCTCCTTGTCTAACATTAGATCACTCTATAATGTTGCCATGTTAGTTCAGTAATGATTACCTAATTTTGTTGTTTGATTTTTTTGCATAGAATATGGGAGCATTCTAAGGTCTGATTAGAACAGTTGGAATGGAGATGAGATGTTTTCAAACACATGGCTAACTTCTGTGAGGGTATAAAACAGTAAAAGAATAAACTGATACATCATGGAGAGGACTATAGGCCTCCATTGGAGACATATTTTCAGTTCCCTTTTATAAACTGAATTTGTAGAATTATAAACAGCTCAAATACAAAAGCAAGACTTGCATTAATACAGCTGGAGTCATCCGAAGTTCAGTGAGACCCGCTCCATCAAAGGCTGCTATGAAAGGAATGCACTCTGGGGAGTTTTTGAAACATGCCTTTCGGTCTGATAAAACCTAAATGAGAGTTTTTTGGCATTAATGGCCATCAATTCTTATAGAAAAGGAGAAGGAAGCTGGTAAGACTTAACAGTCCAGACAGAAGTACGATGATGTGTGATAGTTTCGATGTTGGAGAGAATGGTGCACTTTACAGAATAAATTTCATCATGTGGAAATATTAAAACAGCATCTTAGAGGCATCAGCTTGAAATGTTCAAATTTGGGCACAAATTGATCTTATATAATGGATGTTTATCCTATGGAATACTGTCTTAAGGAGAAGTCGTTGAAATAATAAATGTATATATAAACAAGAATACATAGTTTAAGTCATGGATTTTTAAAGGCATCTCTCATATACAAAGAAAAAGTGTGTAAATGAGTTTTGTAAAAGCCTCAGGATTCTAGTGTAATAATTGAACTAATGCTAACTTATTGAAAACAGGAAAACTGCAGATCGTTCTAATGTTGGAGAGAAAAGGAGGTCATGATTTATTATTTAATTCAGCGTATGTCTATCTGGTTGCAGCTGCTGGGCTCCATCTGCATCCACATTAAACCTTGTTATAATATGGTACTCTGATATTATTCATAGCTTTATAGATATAGTTTAGATCCTTTATAAAGAATATTTTTTTCTTTAGTTGTTTATATTTAGTGTTTTTTAGTTAAAGGAGCATGTAGTTTTTTTTGGGGGGGGAGTGGTGGCCAATGGGTTGGGGCATAGAGCTTGGAATCCAGATGTTCTGAGTTCGAGCCCCACTCCCACAGAATGACACACTGCTCCCCGAGCGCTGCACAATGGCAGCCCACTACTATGAAATGTTGTGAATGAAAGACCATGAAAAGCAAATCTGATATAAACACAAATCCACAAATAACCCCCTTCAATACGGTAGATAAATTACTTTTTTTGTTATTTATTTGCACACTGCCTCTAACTAGAGAACTCCATGTTAAACATTTAGGAGTCTTATTGTTTGATCTGTGTGATTCTGTTTCTTCCCCTCCAGGCCTGCGCACTCTGTGCTTTGCGGTGGCAGACATCAGCGAGTCATCCTATCAGCACTGGCTGGAGCTCCACCACCGAGCTAGCACCTCCATCCAGAACAGAGCCCTGAAACTAGAGGAGAGCTACGAGCTGATTGAGAAGGTTTGCAGATAGAAACGCCCTCAGACTGTTTTTATCAGATGGGTATCGGTTAATGTGACCTCCTATGTGCACCGAACCGAACAGCCACTGTTAATCAATGATCAATGACGGCTGTTGCTTAAAAGCAGGGAAAAACCTTAATTTAAGACACAATTCTCTTTTATTGCAGTGGCCTATAAGGAATTATAATAAGAAAATCTCACCTATTATAATAAGAAAATGTCACCTATGCCTCCAGTTATTAGCATCCATGTAGCTGATAGTTTTCACAACCTTTTTGTTCAGAGGACAGTGCTTTGTCATCTTTTAGGGTGTGTTCACATCGAACATGATTCCATTAAAGAACTTGCCACATTTGGGTTCTGTAGCCCGTAGAGAGAGCACCAGAGGTGGCCCCGCTCCTCTCTGCAGCTGAGAGCAGGAGATCTGAGGAAGACGCCAGACAGATGAAGCACCTCAGCTGTGCAGAGGAGGCGGATGGCCAGTGCTAGCTGTTTAACTATGGAGGAGGACATGTAATCAATGATTTAAGAGTCCTTTAAAGTGCTAAACTGAAACAGCTTTTTTAAAGCCATCCACAAGCATCCTAAAAGCATAACTACATTCTTTGTCAAGATTATTTTTTGTATCCTCCATTTTGATTTTTAAAAAGCTAAATCTCTACTCTTCCCTCCTTCACCCTGCCTCCTAACCACATCCATCCTGATGGGTTATTGCATAGAGAGAAGATAGAAAAGCGATTTTCTCTGAAATCACCATAATCATGCCTGTCAAATCGTTAGAACCACTTCTGTTGCCCCGTTCCTGAATGGGCCTTTAAATTGGGTTAACTTGTAGACCAATCTTTCTGGTCTCTGGAATCCCGATCATTCCATTAATAATTCACAGGTTTGGATGACCCAACGATGACCCATTTGGAGATTTAACTATTTTTTCGGCAGAACGCCCAACCAGCTTAGATTCTTTTCTATGCTTAATGTTGAACACATGGGTATTATCAACTCTTGCATGCTTTGTTTTTTACCAGACGCCTCCAGTATTTGTTGTCTAAAAGTTTTATTTCAGCCGGTTTAACTTAAGCACATTGGTCCATTCTTCTACATAACAAAACAGAGGGAGTTTTTACATGTTTACTACTACAAGGGTTTTATACATTTGCACATGTGGTTCAAATGAATGTAGAGAATGTAGGTATACCTGCAGTGATTCAAAGCTTCTAAAGTGTTTCCAAGGTTATTATTATTTCTTTTTCTTTTAGAGGCAGGCCATGCTGTAAGGTTTGGTCTGTGTGAAAGCGTTGCTTAAACACAGGAAGTTGCCGTTGTAAATCAGCCTTTTGGCTCCTCTTCATGGCTGCTTGGCGCTACCCAAAACTAATGGAGGCAATCAATCATGAACCAAACATGAAAGCTTCCAAAAAGGAAAGTGTAATGCGTGCTGCCTAATGAGGCGAGTGTGGCACTGCGGCTACCCAGGGCTGTTGAGGTTCACTGCTGCTCCTGGACGCCCACCCACCCACACCTCCACTTTATGCACATTAAATCCACAAGGGGGCGAAACAGAGCTGCCGTCCAATTTTTGGAAGAGTTGGAAAGTACATTTCCAATAATAATAATGTACATTAACAATAACCTGCCTGGATACGTGATTTATTTAAGTAATTAAGCTGAGAAAGGTAACAATCCTTGGGATGAATTTAAAAAGGATTTTTAAAAATAATTTTAAATGCAGTAATGTTGAAAGGTATCTACATGTTCCTTCCATTTACTACACTCTGTTCTTGGTTGGGTCTCCTCGTGCTTAAATAACTGCTTCAGTGCAGCTTTGATTGGAGGCAGAATCTTCTTAGTGCCTCATAGATTCTATAAATCCTTTACGACGGGGAAGTTTGTCGGCTAATCAAGCATATTTGTTTCCCGGTCATTAAAGTAAGCATCGATACTTTGGGCTATTACTACTTGGGCTCAGGTCTCTCCTTAAATGGCTTTCCTGGCCTTTCCTCTGCTGCTGGCTTGTCTCCCCTGTGCCCCTGGCTCTTTTCAAATCTTTGCCCCTGTGATGAGCCCTTACAAGTCTATAACCAAACCCAAAGAGCCGCAGAGTTTCCTGAGAAAGCAGCCAAGTATGTTTATAGGCCTGCGTGTGAGGTGGAAAAATGAGCTCAGAAATTGACCCAAAACCACCTAAAAAGCCCACTGTGGTTTTTCTACAAACGCAAATGACAAAGGAAAGTACTTTTTTTTTTATACATAAGCTCTTTAATGCCGTCATTTACTGATGTATTTCCTGACCTTCTGTGTGTTAGAACCTGCAGCTCCTGGGGGCCACAGCGATAGAAGACAAGCTTCAAGATAAAGTACCCGAAACTATCGAGACGCTAATGAAAGCTGATATTAAGATCTGGATCCTGACGGGGGACAAACAGGAAACGGCCATCAATATCGGTGAGCTACAGCAGAACCCTTTCTATCCTTTCAGCCTCGTATTTCATTTCGCTGCTCTGTGTTTTGACGTCTAAACTAGCGTGCTGTGCGCCAATAAAACAATCCAAGGTGCAGTTTGTAAACAAGCTCTGCAGCAGAGTTTGTTTTAATTCACTAAAAACAACTTGTACACAGAGGAAAGCCTCTACTTAAGCCTCATACAAACTAGGCTCTGCTACCAGCTTTATAATGAGGAACCGCTGCTTGAATTGTTAACACATGCACAGTAAAGTCATCTATAGTTCTCCTGCAAAGGTATTTATGATCTTTGAATGTATTTTAATGGGTTTTTAACAAACGCAAAGTACGATCAAAGTAAGAAGTAGAGAGGTAAAGGGTTTGCTGTACATGTGAGGCAATACTTTGTAGACCAGTTGGAGCTCCAAGTCTTTCCTTGCATGTCTACACCAGCTTAACACTGACATGTTTGTCCAACCTTCATCAGAAAACCACTTAAGCTTCGTCAGATTGAATGGAGAGCGTCTGTGAACATCGATTTTCAATGTCTTCATGTCTGGACTTTTACCAGGACAGTCCTTTAGGCCTAAATAAACAGGCTTTGATCTTAAGATTTTCTTCCAGTTGTCCTCTCCCTGTTAAGCTCCATTCATCTTCCCATCATAGCAGAGCAGTCTCTCTGCTGCTGCTTTAGGAATGCATCCCAACAGGCCGCGCAGCTTCATAAAGGGGATGTTGTAATCAATGACGTGCAGCGCTAGCTCTCTGCCGCTAACTGTGTTTTACATGTATGCCAAAAAATCCTTGGTTTTGGACTCTTCTGCCATGGTTTGCCGTTTCCCATAAATGATTAGTGGCGAGCAGGTTTTCTTTAAAAAAAAAAGTTTGTTTTTCTTAAATCTCTTAAGTTTTGTATTTCTGTTGTGATCCTTTGCATCAGTCTGATTGTAACGATGTTAAGGATGTCCAAAACCATGTCCACTGTTCAGATTAAATTACAAAAGCAAGTCATTTATCGTTTGTATTGCTCTTATAACAGATTTAGTTAAATAACTGAGAAGTTTATGCTTGTACAGTGACTTTAAAAAAAAGAAAAGGTTGCAGTTTGGATTACAGACGCTGTTTTTTCCTGTTGATGTTTCTGCATTGGGACACACTATGCGCCTTGTTTGTGCACGTCCCCCATCCAGGTGCTCCACTCAGCGCTGTGGTCATTCCTCACCCAGCATGATAAACTCCTGACAGACTCAATGTTGCCCCGTCACACACCTTTAATGAAAGCATCTGTTACAGAATGATGAATGAGCTCTCTACACCGATGCAAAATAAATAACGTGCATATGCACTCTCTGAGATTTCACCGCTCTAGATGTTATCCAGAGGGTAAACAGCCTAAAGCTGCCTGACCTGTTTCAATCTGTAGTCCATCACCTTCTTTGCCCGGGATTTTAGTGCTGCAACTAACAACTAGTTTGCTAATCAATTCAGTTGTTTATTCTTTTTCCATTAATCGATGAAAAACCAAATGGCAAAAGGTTCCTTAAAGAAGATTTTACACAGAAGTTAAATCAAGACTTCTGGATAAAAGTAATCAATAGAGGAAAAGGGTTTTTTATCTTGAATGCAAAATGTCTTCATATTTTTTTTACCATTTCGGTAAACAATAACTCATTTCAGTGGGTTGCCCTTTAAGCTAAAGACATGTTTTATACTCTCTATACTCAACGATTAATCGATTACAAAATTTGTTGACGGTTATTTCAATAATCGATTGATCATGATTATTTGTTTTAGCCCTACTGGAATTACTTTTCAGAGTTGCATGACTACCAAAGTGGATCGACCTTGAACACAGCCGACTTCACAGCATTAAGTGTAGAAAAATAGATATGATAAGTGGGTCCATGTGCAGCTGCAGCCACCACTGAGTCTTGGCTGAATCAGCCTTTTGTGCCCACTGTGCCCAGATGTAAAGGGGCTCAGCTGAGGCTGCTGCTCACGAGGAGTGTTTTCACAGCTCTGACTTTTGGCAGAGCTGCTCTTTAAAATCTCTGCCCAGTGTTTATGTTGTTTTTAACAGTTTTCCTCGTTGAAACATTATTCCACAGCCAGTGTAATCATACACCATCCAATATTCCAAATAAACTTATTCTGTAGCTCAGGATTTGTTTTAAGTCAGATGAAGCCTAATCCACATAAGTGACTAATTAGTTATAAAATAACTCTTGTTAAGCTCAGTTTATCCTAACCTAATGTAAAGGAGCTTTTCTATGCATGTGTCTGGCTGTTCTGAAGAGCAATGTCTCTGCAGAATCCGCTGCTTCTACCCTGTTGGCACATAATGCTGCATATATTTAAAAAAATCCTTCACCAGTTTAACCAGTGGTTTGATCATTCACCTTAGCAAAGAGACAAAAAATAAAGATTTTTTTCTCCATCCGTAATGAAGTACAAGTTCCTTTCCTACTGTTAGGTTAAGCTTCTTTCCTTCCTGATGGAACCAGGTTACATCTGCTGATTACTTAATGCAGTTTTCTTTAAACTGATACATGTTTTTGTATTCAGTCCCATTGAATCTTTGGCCCAATAATAAAATCCAAGGTGGTGGCAGCATCATGCTATGTGTCAGCTTTTCCCTGGGGACAGAGAAGCTGATCAGAACTGATGGTGAGATGGATAATTAATGGTACATTTATCGGGAGGTTTGATGCAGTTACCGTTTAGTGATAAAAGCACTACTTGATATAACTGCGACACAGAGGTAGCCTGTTTAATAATGGGGCTTATTTTAGCTGCAGTCTGTTTGCCTGTAGATCTATTGTTAGACTAAACTTATGAGTAAAATTTAAAGCCTAAATTGGCCATGTCATAACAATCAAAATCTAGTTCTCTATTCCAATAAGACTTAGTCCAGTGTGACTGAGCTTGAGCTATTTTTCAACTTTACAGTCTTGATGCATCAAGTTGGTCTATCAAATACAATAACAATGAAATACATGGATGCTTTTGGTTGCAATGCAACAAAATGTCAAAGTTCAGTTGATACTATTTAGTTAAGACCCTGCATTAAGTGTTGCTTCCTGTGCAGCAGGGAGGTCACTGTGACATGGGTCTGTTGCACATTCCTTGAGGCCTGTGGGAACCATCTTTAGTTCCGGCTGGGACTGAGAAAGCTCGTATATAAAAACGGAAAGGGAAAAAAAAAAAATGCAATGAGCTAAAAGGTAAACACGTTAGGCGGAAGGGCTGCGTCAGGGATTGACGAGGGGGGAGGCGGGTAAGGGAACAGAAGCAGCGTTGAGATGAGGAGACGTTTTCCACGTTTCTGCAAGTTTTTGGTCCTTTTCACCTTTGCACTTAACAAAACAATCGGCCAGACTCCAGACCCCAGCCTGTTAGGGTGTAACTCTGGAGGAGAAACATGTTCATTTCCTCTGTGTGTGTACAATGTTGTTAAACTGTCTTTTATTCATATGCTTATTTCATTTTCTCTCTCTGTGAAAACCACCCAGGTATTCACTCAGGACAGGTTATGTAGAAACCCTGTTTAAGAAAACACTAAAATCTCTTTCCAGACAGAAGTGAAGTGTTGAAGCCCACAAATATGTGTGTGGTTATGCCACAGATGGCAGCCCTCTCACACTGCTACAGCGCTAAATGAAGGCTTCAGTATTGGTTCATAAAGCATTTCTGCTCCGACCCCCTCCCAAAGAGAGGCTCCATCCACCACTAGCTGGTGACCCTGAGTCTGTGTCCCGGCCAAGAGCTGAGGAGAGGCTCCCCAGAGAGCCATGTTGGGTAACCCAGAGTTGTAACTGCAGGTTCAAACAGGAAACTGACAAACTCTTGTAAACAAAACTCATTAGTCATGTCCTAAGACTGGAGCTCTCAGCTAGCTGTAGCATTTAGATTTTTACTGCCTGTTTGATTTTCTTCCTTTTGTAGTTTTATGTTTTTTGTGCATTTTATGACATAAGTAAGAACCTCTCTGACCTTTTGGTCTCATCCTATATATAAAAAAAATTAAATTAACCTGTTATCTTTTTCTGTGAAACTATAGGACATTCCTGCAAACTTCTTACAAAGAACATGGGCATGCTCGTCATCAACGAAGACAGTCTGAACGTAAGTACCCTGGGATTTGTTTTTGATCATAACAAATGAAAATATAACACTTGCTTTTGATTGTCGTATCTCTTTTACATGGTTTTTAAGAAGCATAGTTCAAACCAGAGGTGATGCAAACAGAATTATTTACTGATAATCTCAGTTTTTGTAACAATTTGACCTTTTTTTACAGTGTCTCTAATTAATAACTTTATTATAAGGTTTAAAACTACTTTTTTAAAATAGCAGATGCTGTAAACCAGAATTTAAATATTATTTTAAAACGAAATACTTAATTGACAATTTAAAGCTATGGGGTCAAATGTCTGTCGCTGAGAGCTACTCTTCTGCATCTTTTATCTGCATCTTTGCTCCAAACGGCTAAATTACAACATCAGCATGTCATTACGTTCTGCAGAGAGGGAGGCATTCTTTTTGCTGAGATAGATTTTAAATTGCCATTAGTATCTTATTTTAGCAATCTGCACAGTTATGGACCTTTCAGCGCCACATGCGCCACTGTTCCCTGAAACACTTTAGTTTTCCATAGCTCTAGCTGAGCTGGAGTGGTTCACCATTTGTTGAGTGTGAGCAAGCTTGCACCACGGTCAAAGTTGATCTATGTTGAGAAATACACATGCAACCAATAGAAACTGGGCCATCCAGCCATGGAAAAACCAGGAAGCAAAATGAAGAAGATCTCAAAACGTGTGTGACTGAATTTCCTAAACTGTCTTGACCAAAGAGAGTGAACAACCAGCCACCACCCCAAACTGTGTCCTGTCTGAAAGGGCCATTAGCTCAGCTAGCATTACCAGAAGTCTGACTTTTTTAAGAGACTAGTGATGTTTCCAAATCCAGTTAACTGATATGACTCTGTGAATCTCCAGCTTCTTCCTATCGTAACCCAAGCTACTTTTTATACTGGCTACTTTCATGTTAATATCCGTCAAGTCGGCTAAATGTTTAGACTAAAGGCTGTTTTATACTCAGAAACCAGGCCGTCTGCGTTTGTGTTGCAGTGAACACAAATGTGCCCCCACCCCTCCGCAGACACTCTGGTGCAGCGCCCCCAAATTGTAGGTGACCACAGACAGTGCCGCAGACAGGAGGCCTCCGATCGGTCAAATCTACATCCACTCTACACTATGCGTATTTCCTGTTTGGTATGTTGGTGATGGACTACAGCTAGAAGAGCGAGTTGCGCATGAACGCTGGGACGATTTTTCCACCTGGATCCCTGCTCTTTTTCACCCTCATGTCCCTCCGTTGTTCCACAAACTTTCCCCCACTTCCTCACCACCTCGGCGGTATCTAGACCCACAGCTAGTTTGTGATTGTCCTTCTTGCGTTGTGGCGTTGAATAACACAGCGTAGACCATGCTTCAATGTTGAGCATAAATCAAAAATATCTGCGACAAGCTCACTGCGACGCACTGCTGCGGGAGTATAAGTGAAATAAGTGACTATTTAGAGCAGGGGTGTCAATGTGGTTCTAGAAAGGGCCGTGTGGCTGCAGGTTTGCTTTCCAACCAAACAATAGCACGCCAGACTCCAGTCATCTCATCAAGTTAGTCCAATTTGAACATGATGACTTGATGAGATGAATGGAGTCTGGCGTGCTATTGTTTGGTTGGAAAGAAAACCTGCAGCCACACGGCCCTTTCTGGAACCACTCTGACACCCCTGATTTAGAGGCTCAATGAAAAAGAAAAATCAGTTTTAACTTATTTGGAGAATTTTTAAATATAATTCTCATTGAGTGGTCTGCATGATGTAAAATAAATCACAACTAGGCTCAAAATATTCCTGGTGCTGTACCTTTGTTTGACATTTGTGTTACTTGAAAGTCTTCCTCTCTCTCGCTCTCTCACAGCCTGAATGAAACGGATACCCTCCTAAGCATGTTGTAGAAAATGTCCTCAATGTACTGTGTACATATTGTACATTTCTAGTATTCCTATAACACTGTTAACACCTTACTTTTACAGAAATTAGCTAATTTAGTTAGATCAGTACCACAGACTGAAGCTAATCTGAATGAGCAGGTAGGACTGGTCAGGGCTAGCAGTCAGAGAAGATCAGGCTAAATAAAACCTGCATGATTTGGGTTTTGGAGTTCAATGCTTTTTTTTTTTAAAGAAAACTTAGTCAAATAAGCTTTAAATGACTTTAATATCAATAGATTACTGCATTTGGACTGGAAGTCCAATTGCAGAATTTCAGAAACTCAAAGGGACTACATGCTTAATGGGGAAATAGAAATAGGGCTGCATTCATTTTTAGGTTAAGTACTAATAATAAGTCACTTTGGAAACAGTGAGAATATCCTTCACTGTCCTGATTTATTCTTTGCTTGGAGCTTTCTCTGTATTAAAGGATGAGGCCATAGGGTGCTTTCCAGAGGAACCCAGCCCACATCCTGAAATCCACATTCAACATTAAGACACCCAGCTGTGAGGTCTGTTAACCCCCCTGCAGGAGAGCCATGTCTGTTGTTCCTGAGTTTGAAAAGGGCGAGTTGCTGCAGTTTCAGGGGGAGAAGCTAAGCTTGTCAGCTGAAGCCAAAACTCCACTGGGTTCGGCTTTGTCAGACAGAGATGAGGGGGGGGGGTTACAGGATGTGGATGAAGCGGCGGCTAGAGGGGGTGGTGTTCTGGGTGATGACGGACGGCCTTCACTCTGTCAGACGTCTGTTAAGAGTGATAAATGGGGCCCAGGTAGAATGTGGGGTTGGTGCATTCATGAAGCCAACAGGCCGACGCTTTGAAATGTCAGCTCCCATTCTGCTGTGGTTCAACAGATGCTTACATAAGGCAGTTTGTTAAAACTCAGAAACAGAACGATGTTCACCAAGACACGGCCAGGCTGTGGGGTTAGCAGGAATACGAGCACCTATACATCGATTTATTTATTTTTGGGGGCATAAAGGGAGAACTTGTTTTTTGTTCCTCATTAAACTTGAACCAGCACTAGGTAGGGCTAGTGTATTTGAAAAGAAATTGGTATATTTGTGCACTTTCAATGAGGTTGATTTAGATGTTGACCGATACTTCGGCTGGCTGATATACTTTAATTTTGGCAAATATCAGGAGATCAAGTCAGGCGCATGCATTGCTGCTCCCTCTGTTTGCTGTTTAATGTTAATATGTTCTCTTAATATTAAAAAAAATCAATCTTTTTGTTTAAATAGAAACTTTTGTAACATTTATTCTTTTTGTGTCATATTTTTTCATATGAATGGAGGAAGAGAAAGCAATATCAGCCTAAAGAATCCACTCCAAAATGTTAATCACATACATGCACATACATGTACTCGGACCTATGTCATAAAAAATCGATCTCTAAATTAAGTGTCTTGTTGTCGGCCTCTGAGTCCGAACACATAACACATGATCCAAGCAAATGTCCAGATTCCACATCATGATGTGCACGTCCTGTTGGCTGCATCAGTCAAGGCCTATGTCAACAATGGAGCTCAGTCTTTATGGGAAGCTCCTGTGGATTTCTGAATGACCACCACATACCCTGTTCCAAAACCAAACACTAGCTCGTCACATAGGCTGTACTGGTGATTATAGCCATAACAAAGAGGCTTTAGCAGGAGACGTGTTGCATTAGTGCTAGAATTCCTCAGTGGAAATAAGGGAGGAAATGAGCAAAGTACTTGAGGAAATTGTAAACGTTGCTTATCAGGCTTTTTGATGGATTGCTAATGTCCCTAACAAAGTGCTTTTTTCCTCATACAAAAGTGCTAATGGACTAGTATGTGATCTCAAAAAATGCTGGTAACCCAGGTCCAACAGTTTTTCACAGATTTAGACACCTAAGCCCGTTGGTACCCTGACCTTGATACATATCCGGGGGATAACTTTCGCCTGTCCGACATTCACCATCTCAAGCTGCTTATAGATCCCATCAGGATGGTAAAATCCTCACAGCTGCTCTCAGCTTGTATCCTCCTAGTCAGCTTCTCTCCTGTTAATCCATCATCTCTCTCAGTCTGCGTGGCTCCCTTTGTGAAACGTAAAGCCTCCCTCTCCAAATATTTCCCTTAAGCTGAGGTTTCACAGTTTTGTTATGCCATGGGAAAATTGCCCGGTCCCCATGGTGCAATCTAAAGGCTTTGACATATCTGACCTCCACACCAGGCCAGGCCCCTGCTTCCCTCACTTCTGAAAACGGTCTGCATTATTTCTTTAAATGATTTCAGCTGTTTGGGCACCTGTTTATATGTTCAACCCAACACAATTTCTCTCCTCTTCCCATTTCTATAACACCTTACTGAAAACACATTTATAGATGTACTTTTATTCCACACAAATGTATTTATCATTAGGTTATTATTTTATTGATTTTTTTAGTTAAAATAAGTGTCGCAACTACCTGTCAGAAAACTGTGTTTGCTAATATCTTCACCATCTGTGGAGAGGAAAGAAACAGCAATGACCTCAACGCTCTGTCCTTTTAGTCTCACATTTATATCTTTACATCGTCACTTTTCGCTCATCTTTGGATATAATGTTACGATATCAGAATGCATCCACAAGTTATCAATGATATCACCTCATGACCTGAGTCTGTGTGTAATAAATATGGAAGATGATGATAAACATCCAGTTTATGGAAAGCAGATGCTCCTCAGCGGCTTGGTGTTAGAACCTTCAGTTCACATGTATCGCTGATCAGATCTAAGATTATAACCACTGAGGGAGAGTCACCACCAAAGCAGCCTGTGACTCCACCAAACCCTTGAAGTTGTGCTGCGGTATCAGGCATCAGTATGTCAGTGGCTGATCCTTTACAGTACGCCCTTTAGAATATGAAGTTGATGTTCCGCACGTCTCACCATATTCTTGGAATATATGTTGGATCAGGCAACCTTCTTTTAAGTTCTTGGTTCAGTTCTGAGGCCCATTCTCCTAGTTTTTGTTCTTTTTCTGTGGACAGGCGTCGCCATGATTACCTTGACTGATCTGACATCTTTCTGTCAAAATATGGATTCACTTCTTAAATAGTTTGAGATCCTGTTTTCTTTTTTCCAACATCCCCACATGGAATGCCCCCACAGTCATCTACTTTGACCACTTGATAAGTACTGACCACTGCATGAACAGATCACCCCTTAGACAGTGGGTTAGGTTTAGCCACATGCCATCCCAATCAACACTCAAATCTGTACATTTGCCTGTTTTTCTCTCTGACTGTCTAATCATCCTACCGACTAATGGATGCCATGATCTGGAGTTAATCCATGTCATTCACTTCTCTGGTCATCAGTCTTAATGTTTCATCTATTCAGTCTGTGTTCAACTGTACTGATACTGCTATTTTATACAGGTAAGCTACATGTAAAAAAACAACAAACACTGAGAAATTTATCAAAGACTAAACCAAGGTAAAGCTGCTCTGCATTAGGAAGTGTGAACTCCTCTAAAAGATCTAGATGGACAGCTGGGTTGACTGCGGGGTGTAGAAGCCTTCTAGATGTTCTGACTCCAGCCTTAGTCCACTTCCTGGGAAGCTCTCCCAAATTCTCAAATCATTCTCATCACTGTTGCTGATGTACCTTTTCCTATAATGTTTCTTTCCACTCCACTTATGAATTATCTTCACTACAACTGCACCTTTATCAATGACCTGGTCTGGCTAACCCTTGTTGTAAATTATTACAGTAGCTTTCTTTTGGACATCTGTTCAGTGTGCAGTCTTCTTCATGACAGTGAAGGCTACCGACCCAGACTAAGACACTACTCAGTTTTCTGGAGGCAATTAGCTGCTTAGGGTGGGAGACGATGAGTTTTTAATATTTAATTTTTCCACAATATCAAAATGTTTGATTTTCATTATTAGTAATTCATAATCATCAACATTATATCAAAACAATCATGAAATAAATTTTATTTGTAATCTGTTTTCCATCACTTTCACTTCTTGAAATAAACTTATAATTATATAATTTCAATGATATATCTGTATATATTTATTCACACTGACATTTCTTTATCAGAACCTCTATATTGAAATCACAATGAACATTTGGGTTTTAGAATATAGTGTGAAATAACCCCTGCTGGAATGACTGGAAATGTATTTGATCAAGTCAAAGAAAGCTTTCATAAAGTTTGTTTTACTACCTGTGGCCTTACTCCTTTATTACCTGATACAATTGTTTGAAAATCCTTAATTTAATGAGGAAACTGTCATGTAAAGAACAGCATTTTTAATCCAAAGAAGAGTCTGTATATAATATCCGCATTGGCTTTTTTTTGCTGCAGTTTTTGAAGCAAAAACCGAGAACTAAAATCAGGGACAAACGATGTTAATCTAAGTAAAGTGTATAAAGAGAAGTTGGAAAACGTCAAAGGTGAATCTAGTATTTTGGCATGTTTTTTTGTTTGTTTGTTAGTTCATTATGTGAGGAAAGCTTCCAGGTAATTCACCCACAAACAGTTATTTGTTATGTCACACGGCAATATTTAAAAAAATCGTCAAGGGATTTTCAAAACCTAAGAGACTCCATACACAATGATTAAAAAAATAAAAACATAAAAAACGCAAAACTCACAAGAGCCTATACAGTACACAAGATACCTCACAAGATTGGGGCACCAGTCCCTTGCTTTGTGAACCAGGCATAGGTTTAAAGTCTTAACTCCGAGTCAGAGCATAAAAATATAAGACTTAGACTTACACAGAACTTTATTGATCCCTTGGGAAGACTCCCTCCGGAAATTAAGGTTACCAGCAGCTTATAGGGCAAAAAAGTATTAAGTTAAATTAAGTTAAAATTAAGCAACAAAAAAGTATTAAGTTAAATTAAAATTAAGCAAAATACATTGAATATCAGGTAACAAAAAAACAAATAGTTTAATTAAACCAATTATTGTTAAATGCTCTTTTTTTCTCTCTTTCAGGCAACACGTGAAACCCTTAGCCACCACTGTGGGCAGCTGGGAGAAGCCATCTACAAGGATAACGACTTTGCTCTCATCATTGATGGAAAGACTCTTAAATACGCTCTTACGTTCGGAGTGCGCCAGTACTTTCTTGACCTGGCCTTGTCCTGTAAAGCAGTCATTTGTTGCAGGTAATATTTACTTCTGAGGGAATAAAATAAACCTCCAACAGAAGTTAAAATGTAAAACAATCCACAATCAATCTGTTGCTATCCATTTAGGCCCAAGTTACTATAATATTTCACTGTAGGAACTTGACTCCAAAATTTATGACAACAAAGCTCTCAACAGACATTAAAGCAGCTTAAACTGCAATCCCTTTAGAGTCCTAATAAATTTGTAGTCTCTATAAGAAAAACTGTTCAATGAATAAAAATGTTAATAAAAAAGATAGTTACCTACTTTTCCACATTAACCGTATGATTATTAGTCTACTTAATATTTATTCATTTTCGTCTCCAGCGATTGAAAGAACATTTCTTAACGTTAGAAAGTAATCTTTCAGAGACTTTAAAGATAGAAATGCAATTTATTTGCACTGGGATATGTGTTTAAATGTGGAGTATTTTAGGTCATATAAATCTAAAGTCATGTGTTTCATATACGAGCAGTATATGCCTGCTTTTTAATGTCTGCTTTTATGACCTTTTTGACACCAATCAACTGAAAAAATACTGCTAAAAACTGTGAAACCAAATCTAGAAGATGATTTAAGTTGAAGGCAACTACAAAATACATGTAAAACGTGTATAAATCAAACTTGGCTCAGCTGATTTTCTTTTAACGCGTTGAAGAAAACCGCACATACACTCATACAGCATGTATTGGGTAGATTTTTACTGGAGGTCAGATGTCAACACAGCAACAGTAAATATACTTTGACTCCTTCTATTTGGACTCCAGTCAAATGACATAAAAATGTCCA
This sequence comes from Cyprinodon tularosa, assembly GCF_016077235.1. Taxonomy (NCBI): domain Eukaryota; kingdom Metazoa; phylum Chordata; class Actinopteri; order Cyprinodontiformes; family Cyprinodontidae; genus Cyprinodon; species Cyprinodon tularosa. Next base: position 182,520 of record NW_024039305.1, on the reverse strand, counting down.
GTGGGTGGAGTATATTACTTCATATGGGAGCTGTAGACAGATCTTTGCTTCCTTTGATGCATGAAGTGTCAGCAGCTGGCCTGCCTGGCACAGAGGAGTTCAGATGGAAAAATAAGCATGCAGAGGTTTGCTCCCTGTTGTCCTCATGTTTCTCAAACAAAACATGCAACAGGTAATAACTGTCTGAGCAGCTGCTAAGTAAATAATGTTCTTAGCTGACTTAAGCTGTTAGGAATTCTTCTTACGATAAGTTCTTTTAATGTAGGCATTTCCCTACAGAAATTGTTCTTAACCACGAAACGTGTGCCTTTTATTCACCCTCATACTATGACTGCGGAAGTATTTATTGTAGAGATTGGTATGTATCTTCTTGTGTGATGTAAATTTTAAAGAGAGCATGGTAAGAAGAGACATGGGCTACGTTCACACTGCAGGCATTTAATGCTCATTTTCATCAAAAGCAAGCACGCTCTGTGTTACCGAAGTAAACGTGGATGGTAGTGCTGGAGCGCTTTTTACAATCTTTCATTTCTTTTTCAACCTCAGCCAGTGCATTAACAACACAATCTTTCAAGAACGTTCAAAATAAATAATGCTCTTAGCATTATCATCCGCCATGGTTTTTTCTTTCCGTTTCTATATGGCAAGATGCAGAAGAAGGAACTTTGTTGAGTAGTAATGCTGTACAGGTTCAGACACAGGTTTCATTCTAAAAGATCAGATATGTATGAAAAATCGGATTGATGTTGTTCAGACTGTCATGAAAAGATCAGATACAGGTTGCATATGTGGAAAAAAATCTGACTTGGGTCACTTTAGGCTGCTGTGTGTTAGCTAGCAGCAAATATTGGGCTATTTGACCTGTACTTTTTTTGTAAATGTCCTGTGACTATTTTTAACAGACACCCTACAGCCAGTCAGAATCCAGTATTCATCCAGACCATATTATGTCCAATGATGACTTTGCTTACTAACTTCCGACTCTTAAAGAGAAGACGTTAGCCTGAAGTTGCTTTGCTAATAGGAAGAAGTGTACAGTCTCAAGAGGCTGGATTTCCTGAAATGTAGCCAATCACAGGCGGGTTGCTTTGTGCGGTGGGTAACGCCTTCAAAGTGACATGTTGACAGAAGCATACAGAAACGGTTCGACTTTAGATCTCACACGCCTTATCTGCATACACATCAAGTTTGAAGCCGATGGCTCAAAACTCCTAGGAGTTAGTTAAAGTTCGACGTCAGCAAAATTGAAAGATTGCCAAAAATCGACCTCTGACCCAAAATGGCAGACTTCCTATCCCTGGTTGTGGTTTCTTCAAACTATACGCGCAGAAAAGGAACAAGCGCTCTATGTCACACTATGTGTGACATATTGGGGTTCTGTTGGACTATATTTGCACATGTAACATGCTAAACATGTGCATAAGGAGTAGTTTATGAATTAAAACTGCTCATAGGAGTTCCGTAAAGTAAAAAAAAAAATCCACTGGGCTTGGTTTCCAAGATTTGAAGACATTTCGCTTCCTCTCCAGGAAGCTTTCGCAATTCAAATGTCTGCTCTGCTCATACAGTAGGAGTATTTATTAATGTGTGGACTTTTGGCAGAATCCTGACCCCATAAAATAATGTTTTTTGTTTAACGTCGTGAGATGGGCTGTGCTTACACATCCTGTAGTGCAAAGGGATTGTGGGCAAAATTGTTGCTCCTAGCGGCAGCTATGGACACCAGGAGGTCCCTATGCTAACTGCATTGGCTCTAGAAAGCGTAATACTTCTGCTGAACCTTTGGACTGAGCCAGGATTTCCCTTATAGGTTAGTCATGTGGCTCATTACTTAAAGCTTACCTTTAGGGCTGTTCAGTAAGGATGAAAGACGTTTAACGACATCAACCTTTAATCAGTCGATATCAATATTATTTAATTGCTTTTTTTTACTATTTGAAATAAGGACTGATGAAAAAAGCCTGAATTAAAATTTCAACCCTAACCATGTTTAAGCTTCATATTTAACCTTTAAAATTACGTCAGCCCTACTACCAACTTATTCTAGTTTGGCTGTGAGAGGTTAAGTGGCTAAATCCTTCCCTCTGCCTCCATCCTCCAGAATGCTTTGTGGTTTTGAATCATATTTAAGTGGAATTATTGAAAATGATCAACACGTATTATCTTGACATTGATTTATTACCTTAGCGTCTTACATCAGCATTACCTTTGCTAATTGTTACAGCATTTTCCATGAAGGCTCCCTTTTGACTAAATACGCTGTATTTCAATCTTTCTTGTCAGAATTGACACGTAAAGAGGATAAACCAGCAGCTTTTCTTTTATCCACTGAAATAAAGCCAATCTTTGTCAATAAAGATGTCAGCTTTTTTCTATAGAAACCTTTTCCTTTGCCTTTATTTTTATTCTGCTTAGAGGTAGTCAGAAATGCTGAATCTTTTTCACTCAGGGAAAACTTAAAAAGCAGAAGGCGTTGTTATGGCTACTTGGTGATTAAATGTGTTTTCAGTGATATGAAGGTCAAACAATTAGTCATCTTATGATCAATCCTAGTCAAAAGGCTCATTAAGTGATTCCAGTTATTTTTCACTGCAGGATTCTTCTACAGTAATAAAAGAAATCTACATAAACATTGAATGTGCGTTTAAGCTGAATATTATACTGGGAAGACTTTGCTACTTATTGCTAGTTTTGTGCCAATGCCATTTTTTGGCCTGATACCGATACCAAATACCTAGCTGTGCAGTAATGACCGATACCATACCATACCGATACCATCTGTGTGTGTTTATATATGAAGAACTGCATACTACTTGGATGTAAAATAATTGCCATCATGGCTTTGTCAAGCTGCTGCCTACCTTTGTGAAGCAGGAAAAAAGACTAATACAAAGTGAATCCAGTAGAACTTTTTATTACCTACCTGGAATGGGTGACAATAGTTGAATAAACTTTTGGCTCTCAAAATGGTATCGGTGCCCTATTGGGCCCAACCTGATACTGGTATCGGTGCAACACTACCTATGGCCTTATTAAATGTGGGTCATGTAGGTATTAAGAAAAGTTTCCTGTTTTCTTTCAGAGTTTCTCCTCTTCAGAAGTCAGAGGTAGTTGAAATGGTGAAGAAACAAGTGAAGGTGATCACATTGGCCATTGGGGACGGAGCTAATGATGTAGGGATGATCCAAACGGCTCACGTCGGAGTGGGAATCTCTGGCAACGAAGGCTTGCAGGCAGCAAATTCCTCTGACTACTCTATTGCCCAGGTGAGCACCAAAACAGAGCCCGTCATGAAGAAAGAGGATTCATGGTAAATGGTAGATGTCCTCTACTTATATAGAGCTATTTCAAGTTGGCTAAAGCACTTAACTATACATTGGTCAAGTGTCTTACCCAACGACAAAACATCAGTATTCTTTAATATGAAAAAATTAGCACATGTGTTGTAGTAAGTCTGTCAGACACTGTGATAAATTTAAAGGACGGATAAAACCTAAAAGATAAAAATGATGTTTGATGATGTTTTTGTGCTAAAATAACAAAACACCTCGCCCAGCGATACATGTAAACTCAAACAGAACATAAACATGTACTTGGTTTCCTTAGTTTATCAGCAAAGCACTCTAAAACATTTCTCTGTGGCTCCTGTCACTGCCTTCTCATGTAATGTTTGTAAGTGATAAGTTGGCACATTGTTCCCAGTAACAATGGGTCATATTATCCTAAAGAGCTTGGGCTTAAAAGTGAAGTAGTGACACCTGTAAAACAGGCATCTTATGACATTGAATTCCCATCAAAACTCCACAGAAACGGTTTCTGGCTAAAGTTTGTGTAAATACCTGCTCGCATCCTGGTAACGAGCTCGTCTCAAAGGCTCTATCGATATGCGATACGTGTAAACGACAAAAGCCAGCGAGATCCTTATTCATACGGGGAAAGCGTTCTGTGCATCATGTTTCTGTTAATGCTGAGAGGCTTTAGAGGAAGGGAACCAACAGGACATCCTCTATACTTCAGTATGCAATTACATTTCAAGAGATTTCAAGCCCTTTTATCTGTGACATGTGAAGAGCGTATGTCCTTCAAAAGCCAGTGGACTCTTAATCTGTTTAGGTTGTGTCCCTGCTTTAAATTAAATTGCACCTCCAGACCCCAAATGGTATTTTACTGCTACAGTACATTAACTGTAATTTGCTGAGAGCAAACCAAAATCAGTTCTAGGAAATTACACAGCTTGTTTTTCTATCCCTATACATGAATTATGATGATCCTCCAGAGAGTCCGATGAGCTTCTTGCTGCTGGAGATTAAGGTCTGCTGTCTAAGTTGCAGCCATAAAAAAGCGTTGGGTCATGGTACCTCTGCTGTCCATCTGTCGTCAGTTTAGCTGGTTTTACTAACGTTTGATCCAGTAAGAGGGAGGTCACGCTAACTGGGACCCACCACCGTGTTTTTTTTTTTTCCTCCAAATAGTTCTGTGGTGAAGCTGAAAGATGAGCGGACCCTCAAACAAACAGGGGGAATACCACAGTTTTTAATGTATAAATCCCCAATTCTAAGATTTTCAATGAAACATATGAAGTTTTACCTAATTGGTTTCATTTGAAGAAGAAAACGTTATTCTATGCTGCAGTAAAACATTTTTAAACAATTTGATTAATATAGTTATCATTAGATTGGTCCTATTGTATGTGTTAAAGTAAAAATTATTAATTTACTACAAATTTTCTTGTGCAAATGCCTTTTTGTTGTTCTGCTCTTTATAGATTAACACAAGTAAAATAAATTGATAGTAGCTGGTTGATTGGTAGTTTCCTTTAGCCTACTTACCAACATTGTGCATTAATCTACCAGAATGGAAGGGATTTCACTACTTTTTGCTTTGTTCTGATGAGAGGAGACATCAGTCATTCCTACAGCACCGCTGAAATCTCGTTTCAACGTTTTAAAAGACGAAACTGTATGATTTAAGAACCAACTGTATGATGGAGTCTAGCTGCTGCCCCACCTCAGAATCAGAATAATAATAATAATAATATATATATATAATAAAGAATAAGCTTTATTGCCAAGTAGATTTGCAATTACAAAGAATCTGACTTGGTGTTGATAGTGTAGACAAATTTGATATATATATATATATATATATATATATATATATATATATATATATATATATATACACTCACCGGCCACTTTATTAGGTACCCCATGCTAGTAACGGGTTGGACCCCTATTTGCCTTCAGAACTGTCTCAATTCTTCGTGGCATAGATTCAACAAGGTGCTGGAAGCATTCCTCAGGGAGTTTGGTCCATATTGACATGATGGCATCACACAGTTGCTGCAGATTTGTCGGCTGCACATCCATGATGCGAATCTCCCGTTCCACCACATCCCAAAGATGCTCTATTGGATTGAGATCTGGTGACTGTGGAGGCCATTTGAGTACAGTGAACTCATTGTCATGTTCAAGAAACCAGTCTGAGATGATTCCAGCTTTATGACATGGCGCATTATCCTGCTGAAAGTAGCCATCAGAAGTTGGGTACATTGTGGTCATAAAGGCATGGTCATGGTCAGCAACAATACTCAGGTAGGCTGTGGCGTTGCAACGATGCTCAATTGGTACCAAAGAGTGCCAAGAAAATATTCTCCACACCATGACACCACCACCACCAGCCTGAACCGTTGATACAAGGCAGGATGGATCCATGCTTTCATGTTGTAGACGCCAAATTCTGACCCTACCATCCGAATGTGGCAGCAGAAATCGAGACTCATCAGACCAGGCAACGTTTTTCCAATCTTCTATTGTCCAATTTCGATGAGCTTGTGCAAATTGTAGCCTCAGTTTCCTGTTCTTAGCTGAAAGGAGCGGAACCCGGTGTGGTCTTCTGCTGCTGTAGCCCATCTGCCTCAAAGTTCGACGTACTGTGCGTTCAGAGATGCTCTTCTGCCCACCTTGGTTGTAACGGGTGGTTATTTGAGTCACTGTTGCCCCTCTATCAGCTCGAACCAGTCTGGCCATTCTCCTCTGACCTTTGGCATCAACAAGGCATTTCCGCCCACAGAACTGCCGCTCACTGGATGTTTTTTCTTTTTCTGACCTTTCTCTGTAAACCCTAGAGATGGTTGTGCGTGAAAATCCCAGTAGATCAGCAGTTTCTGAAATACTCAGACCAGCCCTTCTGGCACCAACAATCATGCCACGTTCAAAGTCACTCAAATCACCTTTCTTCCCCATACTGATGCTCAGTTTGAACTGCAGGAGATTGTCTTGACCATGTCTACATGCCTAAATGCACTGAGTTGCCGCCATGTGATTGGCTGCTTAGAAATTAAGTGTTAACGAGCAGTTGGACAGGTGTACCTAATAAAGTGGCAGGTGAGTGTATATATATACAGAATCTATTGATATATACAATATAAAACATACAATATACTATATACACAGTAAACTGTGCGTTAATGTAATGCAGGGGGTCTGGAGATGCTACGTTGGTGTAGCTTCTAGGTCCTGAAAGGGGGAGGGAGAGAAGCGGTGTCAATGTCACAGGGGTCACTGGTCCTTATTGATAAGGCAGGTAGCGGACGGGAAGAAACTGTTCTTCTGGAGTGAGCTTTTAGTCCTAATGGACCACAGCCTCCTGCTAGAGGGAAGTGAATAAAAAAGTTTGATCCTGGGGTGCAAAGGATCAGCCACAATCTTCCCTGCACGTCTCCGAATCCTGGAGGCGTACAGATCCTGGAATGATGGAAGATTGCAGCCAATCACATTCTCTAAAGACCGGATAACACGCAGCAGTCTCCCCTTCGATTCCTTAAACCTTCCCCTGCCCTCCTGCTGGCCATGCTGGTTACATGGGATGTGTTCAACCAATATCCAGATTTATCTGACTAAATAAAACCATCCTTCTTATTGCCCAAGTCCAAGCTACTCGAATCAGGTTTCAAACTTTTCTGCATTTATTGCAACATCATTAAGATGGACGATGATGGATCCAGCATGTCAAGTCCATCTTGAATTTTGCTACTTCTGAAGGACCACTGTGCAACTGGCTTCACTCAACCAGCAGCAGAAAGGCATCAGAACAGATTGGTCATAGCTCAGAAATGTAGATGTTTCTGCACAGCCTTAAAAAAGTCTAAAATTTGCCCTCATCATTTTACAGGTTGGGTATTTAGGCTACAACACAGCTTAGCTTTTTTGTTTTAGCCACTTTTATTTAGGGTTCCTGAGATTCTGGCTGAGAAAGAGCAGCATCAACCAGAAAAAAGGAAAATTTCAAAGTCCTTTAAGTTCCCCCCCCCCAATTTATTTAGGATGTATTGGTTTTAGATCCCATAAGTCTTACAGTAAGCAAGATATAAGTGGGTCATACACAAAAAAGCACTTTAACAGACTATTTACTATTACAAACGTTCACAAACTTTGGAATTGATCATTCAGTCAATCTAATACAAAGGGAATTAGATCTACTCCTTTTATTGTCTTATTTGGTTTACACTCTAACTTTCAAGGATTTCTTGTTATTTTTTTCTTTCTTTGTTTGCAGATTCTTGATAAAATACTTGCCTTTGGATTAGCTCAAGTGTTATCACACAGATCACCTCAAATATTACACTCTGTATGAAATTTCAACATGATCCCTACATAATAGCGTAATCATAAAGCCACTGAAGTGTAATGCACAGCCTTTGGAGACCAATACCCCTATACGAACCTCGCTAATTGCAGCAATTTAAAGCTTGGCCCTGCAGCGTGTGACTGGCCTTTTGTGGAATGCGTGAGTGAGAGATTTGGGCCAAAATCGTACTTAGGCCCTATAGATTTCTGCTGGGAGAAAAAGACTGAACACTTGCTTTAATCTTTAAGTTCCTTTAGCTGCTTCAGTGTTCCAGCTATGATCTCTAATTATGAAGAACGATTAGACTGGTGCTGCACTCAGGCTTCCGCTTTTCAATCATCATGTCGTTGCCCTCCATTTACTCCCTCCCACACAGTTCAAGTACTTGAAGAATCTGCTGCTCGTCCATGGAGCCTGGAATTACAACCGCGTAGCCAAGTGCATCCTGTACTGTTTCTACAAGAACATTGTTCTCTATATCATTGAGGTAAGTCTAACAAATTATCTTTCCAAGTTACAAAATACTGCAAAGATTAATGTAAAAAGTATTGAGCTAATGACAAACAGATACCATTCTCTTTTAGTTTTTATGGTTTATATTTCTGTTAATTGACCATTTGGACAAGGTAAATTGAATCTGCCTGTTTTTCTTAAGTTCTTTCATGATCCGGAGAATTCAACATTCAATTATAATGTTAACTTAGGCAAAGATCTCAAAGTTGGCTAATAGAGGAATGCTTAATTTGGAATTACTACAAAACCATATTTGGATTGTTGTACTTGTTTCTTTGCGTCTAAATGTAGTAGTAATTTATTATTTACCTTTTTGGTCCTTTTGCTCTTGGCCTGAGTTACTGCAACCATGTCAACATCCAGTCGTTAAACCTGTTCATTGCTGCTGGGAATACAACACGCTGTTGTCAGTAGGCTTTAGGTAGATTTAGACATGTTAGTCCCTGTATTGGTTTTACTGTGTATGATGGGTTTGATTGCATTGGACAGAAACCATGCTCAGAGCTGATAGCTGCTCAGAGCTATCGCCAAGAGTCACCAGGAAGGCTAAGTAGCTGCAATCACCAGCAGCTCTTATCGCCGTCATTCTTTGTGGGGGTTTTTTCCTCCAACTCTTCACTTTGTGTCTCTTCTGAGATTCAAACCTGGACACTTTTGAGTGGTTGACCACACTGTCTCAAAGACTGATGATATTCAAATACAGAAACGCAGTATTGGAGGTTTAGCTTTAGCTCTCACTTTCTTGTTTCTTTTCATGTTGCGTCATTAATCCATTTTGTCCTGGAAACCTACATTAAACTTTCCATATTTATAGTGAATGAATGTTAATTCTTTATCTTGTACAGTTCTTATCTGAACACTATTATTGTTACTGGTAGTAATCTGTTGGTACCCTTTGACAATAAACACAAACACAGCTACCCCTAAAATAACTTGAGATTTACAAAAGTTAATACTTAAATGCATGGATTCAGGGTGCTTTGTTATATATGAAGCCTCATTAAAAACCTATGCACCTTTCATATTTCAGTAGGTTTAAGGCTCTTAAGCACCTTTGGTTTACCTTGGAGTTCATTGTGGTTCGAAATGGCACAGATGTACAATCAGTAAATCGAATCCATAAACCTTCGGGTTTAGGTAAATGCATTGGTTTGGTCATCTTGGCTCTTTTTGTACCATTTTTACATCAAACATAAACCTTGTGTCTTTTTCATGGAAGATCGAGCGTAATGCCATAAACCTTATGTTTCTTGATGATGCTATAAACTGTTTTCCCAGGATGATGAATCATCTTTCAGGTAGAAGCCATTTTACCTTCCATGTGGGTATAGATCATCTTGTCTCTGATCTCCTCAGACATCTCCCGGCTTTCTCAGATCAATATTAGGATTGATGCCCACCACAGTACTGATATATCCAGCAGCATTCCCTTGAAAATGGCAATATGGCTGAAGATGAAAAGTTTGATGAAAATATCAATAATTGTAAAGTTCAAGCAAGACAAAGGATGGAATAAAACTAAAATTTATCATGACATTTTCTGTCATCTTTGCAGATGAGAAGCAGTCGTTAAATAAAGACCTATAAAGTAGTAGCACTTTTTATGCGTTTTTCTTTTGAGACACTTTAACCACGAATTGCTTTTTTTCAAGATGACAGAAAATGATATGATAAATTTAAAATTTATATGCTTTTAAAAATCTGTCTGCTATGTTTGACGTTGGAGTGTGCCTTCTTTATTGTCAATGCGACTGGGAGAAAGAAACATAGTCCTTTATGTTTCCATTACATCTGTTCCAACTATTCTGCTCTTTTTAAGATCAGGTTAAATAGACATAATACACAGAAATCCAAGGATAAATTAGATTTTGGCCTAAGTTGATTAACTTATGACGAACTCTGCCTTAGACTTTTCAGTCTTGCTCAAAAATTAAATTACTTTAATCTGTGCCTTTCACCACCCGTTCTAACGTATATCTTCATGTATGGGATAAAAAACGAGATAAGGATATTTTTGTTGTCAGAAGTCTACAGGTCGTATATAAATCTCTGTCCTTTCTATTCATGATATCTGATAGGCAAAACATTTGTTATCAAATCCAAACCTGTGCATTTATCTCTTTTCGTTGTGTGATTTCCATATAAAACACACCAGGCTCCATGTCACAGTGCTTTTTACCAAAACCTAAACATAACATTTACAGTTTGAGTGCACTTTCTTGGGCACTCTAGAAATATTTGCCACTTCATCCCATTTCTGGGTCTGAAACAAATACCAGCAGATAGCTCCACTCTTCAATCTTTGTAGTATCTAGACATAAAACACAAATTCTCTTCCGGGGTATGTTAAAAGCTATGTTTGCTGCACGAACTGATATATTTCACTGACTTTAAGGTAGAGTTTTTTTCCTGTTACCCTAATACAAATTCTGCATCAATGCCCCATACAATAAAAGGTCAAACCTGAATGCTAGGCCAGGGAGACCAGCTGCTTAAGTCTCTTTTCATCTGCATCTCTTTCCCCTGGATCTCTAGAAATCACATTTGGTTGCTGGGCTTTTGGGCCCTTGGTCGATGGTTGAAGTCTTGAACATAGTTTGAAGCATAATGGGTTTTTTTTCTCAGTTATAATTATAAGGGTTGATTATGCTTTCATAAGACCGTCTCTTATCAGGATCATTCACCAGCAGAACAACTTCAGAGTTTCTTCTGGCTTCAGTGAACCTGCTGATTGGAAATGCCATTTCTTCTCATCACACACACATGACTTCATAGCAGTGTTTAACATGAAAATACAGAGCTCTATAAAGGGATTTGCTAGCCCTTATGCTGTTTTACATAAAAACTTCAATTATAATGTATTTTTGGACATTCTTCTAATACACCATTTTTAAAGGTACACTATGCAACCGGTGTTGATTTTCCAGTGAGGCTCCCTCCAGAGGGCGAAAGTAAAAGTGCACTGTCGTAAATATGCACAGCTGTTCTGGTTTCTCCATCAAGCCAGGCGCGGTTGTTTTGAGCTTAGCAGCGAATGACTAACGCTGCGTTCACACTGGACGTAGCTGGCGCGACAGAAGCAGCGAGTTTACATGCAAAGTCAATGGTTGACGCGCGTCAAGGCGCAACAAAAGGTCCCGCGGAGCGTTTTGAGCACCAGGCGCAGCACGTCTGAGCAGCTGAAGCAGCGCGTCGGGTGCGTTTAACGCAGGGAGAGAGACACAGCGCTGATGACTCTCCTCTTAAACAGTTTATTGACGCCTAAATTAACTTAAAATGCAGAAATCTGCCGGCAGAATATGCAGTTTGGATTATTTAGATGAAAAACACCTACCAGCTGCCGCGGTGAACCGCTGCTGATGAAGGGATCCATACTGTTGGCGCCCCGCTGGTATGTGGGGGTCTGAGCGGCTCCGACAGAAAAAATATTGAAGGCAGGATAATAATCTGAATGAACTGACTGCACTGATTACGTTTTCAGGTGTATTTTCTCACTTAAACACATATTAAAACTACTTTATTCCCACTGATCACAGCAAATATAGCTGCAAGGCAGAGAAAGGATAGTGAAGCTCCGCCCAACGCGCCTCAGACACAGCCGGAGCAGCAAAGCTGCTTCAGCCACGAGTCAGAACTAACTGGTACAAGCAGCAAAAAGGAAGCAGCAGACGCGATTTTGCTGCTTTTGCTGCGTGAACGTAGCATAACTGCACAAAGATCGCCACTGTGCTAGCAACGAGAATGCTTTTAACTGGGGGGTGTAGCAGTTCTCGCCGTAAAGCAAGACTGACTCTCACGAGACTTCTGAGCCTGTGGGTGCGGGTCGGTGCTCCTGCAGTTGCAAGTGCAGTATTTCCCCCACAGACCACCAGGGCGGCCGAGAATACCTTTGTTCAACCTGAAATGACTCATTTAATCATCCATAACGTTATGGAACACATTAATTAACTGAAAAATGTTGCATAGTGTCCCTTTAATAATAACCAAATTCCTTTTTTCATCTACCCCGAATTTGTACTTGCTCTTTAACTCTTACCACAATTAGGCTTTTTGGGTACGTCTCCTTCAGATTGAAGGAATGGGAAGTTTTTAGGTCTTGCATCAGATATTTGAATTTTTGGGAATGGTTGTATATATTATTTTTCTTTAAACATTAGCCCAGTTTTATCCCTGACCTGTTTGATTTGTGCTTTAGATCTCCTGAAGCCATTTTTGCTGATTTTCACCAAACTTTGCTAGTTTGGTGACTATTTTAGACATTTGTTTTGACTGTTGTGTTTATTAGTCATGTTAACCTCAGATTATTCTATTTGTTTATTTTAATTTTTTTTTTTTATTCTTCTCTGGATTTTTCACCACTTTTAGTCAGCCTTGTTCAGAAAATAGAAACATAAAAGTTTATGAGTTGTAGGCAGAAAGGATCAAGGAATCTGAATATCATTACAAGGCACTGTATTTTTTAAATACACTGATTTAAACAGACCTTAAGTTTAGTTCCCAAATTTGACTTTTTGAACAATTTACAAGTAATTTACTGAATGAAGAACAGCAATGAAAAGCTTTAAATTCACCCAATTTAAAGCTGTGGGAGCTTTATGAAAGCAACTCCATTCATATGCATGATCTTTGTGGCCACTCTTGTTTGATTGACTGCTGCTCAGGGACATGATAGACAAGTGGTACCTATGAGGCAATTACAAGAACTCTCATTCAGCCATGATCACTGTGGTTTAGGAATGCTCAGTGTGGAGGAGGGAATCTTTCCGACCAGTTTGGACTGAATTAATCGTTGAAGACAGAGGCTGGCATTGTAATGCAACCACTGTTTGAAGCTTCACATATTTCCAGCATATTTATCAGCTCCCTCTTTATCGCCACCGTTTTTTCTCTCTTTGTGAAGGAATTTCATTAGCAATTCTTCAGAGCCAAACTTAAGAGTATCAGGACTCTCAGTATAGGCGAATACTGTCATTCCCACCCAACCTCCTCCTGGCAAAAACTCCTATAGAACTCTGCAGCGCTGAGGAGCGACCTCGGAATCAATGATTTTTCCTTTGCTGATGAATATGCAAGACTCCTTGGTCTTTTGTTCCCCAGTTTTTTTTTCTTCCCCCTCTTCAGTTCTCGCTTGGCCCCAACAATGTTTTCATGATGTGCAGTGAGGGAGAGAGGCCAGCCACACCCCTCAACTGAGTGGCACTCTATGAGGAGAAGAAAAGGGGAAGTAAAATCCTGCCTTGTACTTCCCCTAATGAGCAAATCAATGCATCTGTCCCTCAAGAGATTGGGAGAGCAAGAAAGAGAGAGAAGCCTCGAGGACGAGGCCAAAGCACTCACACAGAAGCAGCAACCCCACCATGTGAATAGGAGGCTTTTTTAACTTGGCTCAACAATGTATCGACCCAGAGGCTCTTATTGAGCAGATCTGTAATTAATTCAGCAGTTTGACCTACCCACAAGCCACACAGTGCCAACCCTTGAGCTATTCTGGTAGTTGAACCTGCTTCATGACTTGAGCTTCATCTATGCCCCTCATAACTCCTAGCAACGGCATCTGAATGCAATTCTAAATAAGCAGAGATCCATAACATCTGAGGTTGTGGTCCTATTGTCTTTGCATGGAAAGCCATCTGGTTCCATTTTCATTGGAACATCCCATGTGATTTAACATTGGGCCCCAAAAAATATGATAGAGGATTGGTTGTTAGTGGGCGTGGCTGAAGACGAAAGGAATAATCTGGGCACACATGAAAGTCGGGAATTATCAACCGGCCCCCCACTGTTTGTTTTCATATGCTAACCCTAAGTAACTGGAAAGACCAGCGGGCAGGCTGCTGTTGGTCGTGCATGCATCGATGGAAGCAAAAGGAGGGGCCATCAAGGAAGCTTTGTCCCAATTTGAGAATTTGTAGCAGTTCATGTCTCCATAATGACGTTAAATGAAGCGAGGAAATTCCTGGTAGGCCATGGCCAAAACACAGCTTCCTTTATGTTTACTTGACAGTTCTGGCAGCAGCTAAAGCCTGTCCTGGATCATGAAATGTCAAGCTTCAACACTTTGGGGTGCAGTTTCTGATCATAGCTTCCATAGGTTTTCAGTTTGGCTCAACTTTAGAGTACCCCTCTTTGCCCCTAGATTTTCTAAACCTTATTTGCTACCTTCAAATACAACTATAGGTTATTTTCTGATTTCTACCCAACAGCTGGTTTGCATTACCTTTGTGTGCTTCATTCAGATTACTTAAGTCGCTTAAGCAGTGTAGCTAACATCATCGGTCACCCACATGTTGTCAGGTAGAGCAGAGTAAAGCTGTCGATTTAAGTTTAGATATAAGCCCATGATGATCATTGAGGGGATGAAGACTTTTTCCTCATTAGATCCTCATCAATTTTTAAGGAATTCGGTCATGTCCAACTAATGACATGCTGATTCCAGGGCAGCATTTGAAAGTAACCCACCTTTATTTACTAATTCATAAATTAGGTCATTTTTATTCAACATTTACAAGGTTGGACTTCTTGAACAGAGGTCACTATAATATGAAGTCAGGAATTTCCTAGCTCCTCTGAGTTCTTTTACATGTTTAAAGGAGTTTATGTCATTGGTTTGTTTCTAGTATTTGTTACTAAAAAATTTCAGCTTAGAGGAACAGCTTTCCAGTAAGAGATGTGTCGTTTCCCCTACAGGCTAACATGAGTTGGTAAAGTGCTTATTTACCTTGTGTGTGTTTTTTTTATCTGAAAAAAAAAAACAATGAACATAGTTATTTTTAGTTTTTGTCCTGAGAGAAATTTTCTAACTGTAAAACAATCAAAATTGTGTTTTTGTTATTAGCTGCTGTATGTTTGATACCAACCTTTATTTTTCCCCAATAACAAAATGTATATTTACTATGATATTAAATATATATATATATATATATATATATATATATATATATATATATATATATATATATATATATATATATATATATATATATATATAGTTATATTTTTCAGCCATGGTGGTCGCCAATTTTTTCACCTGCAGTACAGGTGTTGATATCATCTTTAGGTCCTACTGGGCTTAAGCCTGCAAAGTAAGCACAGGAAGGCTAAAGATCATCCTGAGTTGTCACAAACTCTGCATCACACTGATAACATCAAACCAAAAATACTGCATATTTGCACCATATATATATACAGTATTATTGTTCTGAGCTTCCAAATCAATGGGTTTTTTTTGCACGATGTTTTTTTCCCTCCCACACTGTTTACATTTGATCACTGCTGCACTTTATGCAATGGAAATGTTCATTTTAAAACTGTGTTAAACGGAATTTAGTAAAGTTTAGACAATAAAAGTAAATATAAGAGTTGTTTTATTACGCTTTGACTTGATTTAAACAACTCTGTATTTTATTTTGTTATTCATTTAAGTTTAATTTTTTAAATTTTTAACAGCTTGTAATATGTTTGCTGAATTGTATTGTAGATTGTAAATACATATTTCTCAATTAAGAAGTCTAGTCTAATGTTACAACCGATCATGGATCCCTTAAAAAAGGAAAAATCAGTCTCTAAAATTATTATGTTTTACAGCTTTAAATGCTTGTACTAGGAAAGAGTTTTAGGAATGTTTTGGACTAAAGCCAATGCATGTCATCTTCTGTTATTTTACTTTCCTGCATTTTAATGTGAGTCTTTTTATATATTACAGATCTGGTTTGCATTTGTCAATGGCTTCTCTGGGCAGATCCTCTTCGAACGCTGGTGCATTGGCTTGTATAATGTGGTGAGTGTTGGGAACTTTTATTCTCTAAAGACACCACTTTTCACCTCTACCTGATCCTCTCTTTGACACCAAACATTTTAGCTCTGGTACCCCACAAATGATCCGTTCTTTGCTAGAGTGTGGCATTTACATCCTGAGAAATCTCTTTGTTATTTATGACCAGATGTCAACTCTGTATTCCCTCTGTGCCCCAAGCTATGTGCTGAATGTGAAAGAATAACAGCTTTGCTTTCGCCAAGGAGCACAGTTATTCAGATCAGCTACGTTTGAACGATGAAAAGAAAGGGAAGACTGGAGCGGCAAGTGAGCTGATTTTGGGAGTCCCACAGGGCGCAATAACAGGGCCACTCCTAATGAGCTCATGTGTCATATCTCTCATCAATTAAATAAATGGATAAAAATGTGCTGTTAACTCTACAATAACTCGTATTTAGCTCCATTCAGAATGAGAAATATTCACAAAATATGGAAACAATTTACAACATGAACTGTAAAAGTTCTGGCTCTTTTTTTAGTGACATAATAAACCACCATTTCAAATGACCAAATGGGGGGGGTAGAGTAGAGCTTTTTGAATCTTAAAAACTTGGAGAAATCCTTTGGCTGAGTGGGAGTCTGTTAGATGCATTGGCCTGAATCCGCCCTTCAATAGAAGTCTTCCAGGGCCTGGCTGTGAAAAAGAAAGGGAACCCAATGGAGCGTGTCCTGTGGCCTGCAAGTCCTGCAAACCTGAAGCCTGCAAACTCCCCCTCCAGATGGGCTTGCAGTCATCTCCCACCAACTGGCCCACTGAGCCCTCTTAGCTACACAATACCATTGCTCTCCTTTAGCAGCTGCTACATAGAACATTACAACATCTCTAAGAAATTACACTTAAGCCAGATTTAAATACCTGCCTCTTGATCCAGATTTTCACAGATGTTTATTGGGCAATAGGTTTTTGCATATGAACAGACTGAAACCGTGACCAATCAAAACAAACCCCAAAAGGGTTCAAGGTCAGTGGTCTTCCATTATCAGACTTAAGCAGAGTGCAACTGGAGAACAGACTGAAACAAATTTCCAGTAAATGAAACATATGGAGGTATGGGGAAGAATCAAAACAGTCATCTGTCATTAGTTAAAAACTAAAATTAGTTATCAACCATGAATGCACACAACAGAATAATCTCACATTTTTTGTAAAGCCTGACGTGAACTATAACAATTTCTAAGAATAACAATACAGATATATGTTTTTGGGGTGTGCAGGTGGCTCAGAGGTTAGCGTGCACGACCCATGTACAACATGGGTGACTGGGATTCAAATCTGGCCTGTGGTCGTTTCCCGCATGTCTCTCCCTCTCTCATACCCAGTTTCATGTCAGCTTGCTGTCGAAAAAACAAGCCACTAGTACCGTAAAAACTCAAAAAACAAAAATAGATATATGTTGCTTATAATTTAAATAAGAGGCAAAGGCATCAATACGAAGTGTAACAGGAATAACTGTTCAGATCTTGCAGAAATTCTCTCTTAAAACATTTACACACAGACATAATTGATTGAAATGTTTTGTGAAACATTTTTGAACTACTGAAAGTGAAGTTCAGACTGTAATTTCTTTCAAATGATGGGGGCAGAAAACCTAAAACTTTGCTAGCTGTGATTGGTCGATATAAGAAATAAAACCAAAAAGAAGATAAACAAGCTTGTAGTTATCAACGCAGAGAAATAAGAAAATAAACAAATCATGTGCCATGATGATGAATTGTAGCAAAAAATGGCCACACATCTTGAACAGGTTTACATTCTTATCATTATTTCTGATTCACCCATTCTTGCTATTCTGATCATTGAGCTACTTCATATGTTTAATAAGAATGCGATCACCTGCTTGTATAAGGTTTTATCAACACACTTTTTCCAAGATGGTTTCTGTGAGTTGAATAGAGGATAGTTGAAGGATAAATTGGCCACGGGATCATAGGACTGTCTCTGATCTGCCTTTGCATCCCCAACTGGAAAATTAGATGCGCTACGTGCTTCAATCAGCATCACACAAGTCTTTTCTAGATCACCATTTAGGCTAGAGCTCATCATATACAATACATCTAATACTCCCCCCTCTTTTACATCTTCCTACATCGTGTATATTATTGTATTTTATTTTGTCTAGAATGTTTTTGTTTAGATTTCCTACAACTTAGTTTTTTCACTCAGCTGGTCACTGGTCAGGGAGGATCAAGCTTAAAATCAACTGAATTCCTGTGATCAGAGCATTTATCTCTGCATTAATATCGGTTAATCATTTACACTTTTTGAAAATGAATTTAGATATTCCGTGTTTTGCTTTTTCCTGTAGATCTTTACTGCCTTACCACCTCTTACTTTGGGAATATTCGAGCGCTCCTGTAGGAAAGAAAATATGCTGAAATACCCAGAACTTTACAAAACCTCCCAGAATGCAATGGGCTTCAACACCAAGGTAAGACAAAAGACTGCCTAATGATATGCTTTTCATGATATAGATTTCATGTATTTATCATTTTATTGATTTGACAAAAGGACTTATTGATAAGAAATTATCAGGTCTCTCTAAAAAAAAACAAAAAGAAAATGTGAAAAAGTTTACTCGTCACTCCCTAAATTTGAAAGGAATATTCAGTTAAACATTTTAAAAGGTCAACCCTTCCTGTTTTTAAAGCCAGCTGCCATCACATTAATGAAAGGAGATGTTTCTGTTGTTGCCCTGAAGGATTTATCTCCTGCCTCAGTGACCCGGCAGCTGCAGATACTGGATCTCCTCTCTGTGCCTGATTCGGCTGAGTTTGACCTCTTCTGTTTGGTTGTGGGTGGCGTCGGGGGTGCTGTTCGTTAGCTTTCCCCTGCTGGGTAATATAGTTGTCTCCTTCTTTCTTCATGCCCAGCCACAGACTCCTGGACCTTCCTCACAGGCGTGGTGACCCGGTTAGCTCCACAAGGAAAGGGGATTATAAGGAGGATTGGCCATGGTGTTCTGGGGCAGGAGAGGTCACATGAGTGTTGGGATGAGGTTCAAAGAGAGACAGGGAGAAAAACCCAGAGCATGTTGTCCTTATATGACAAGCATTTGTTGCGGAAAATTAAGCAATTTGTTTAAGGAAAGGGGTGCTATGTTTGGAGGCCATGGCCCATCAGATCACATTTAAACAACACAGGACCGAATGTCATGGACCATTTCTGATACAGACTCCTCTTCAGCTGTAAATTAAAAAAATAAATAAATAAATATTGGACTCTATTACCATATGAACTTACCACTTTTGACATATGAATATGGTCAACAGACTGATAAAAGCATTTATTTGTCTAATTTTTAATAGTTTATTTATTTATAAAAAAAAAATTAATTTAACGTATTTCAGATAAATTAGATTCTTTTTCTGATGTAATAATGAATTATATTTATCGATATTGTTAGATTTAGTCTTTTTATACACCTAATGTATATATTACATGTTCCATAGTTTGTACATTATATTCTCTCTACTTAAATTAATGTCTTTGGTTTTTTATAAAATAATTTTATAAAGCTTTATTCATTCCAGTTTAATTTATTAATTCACTTAAAGAAACTATTAAACTATTAATGCTTTTCTTTTAATAAATACTCAGTTATACCTCCAGTTTAATTTATATTCCTGTACAGCTAACTGTTGTTTTTTTACATGAATCTTGTTCTCAGATAGATTTTTTTTTTCCATCGTTAAACATTGTAGATATTTCATTAAGTATTCCTGGTGCCAAACAAGGATCACAGAAGTATTCCCCTTGATAGTTAGAGGCAAATGAACCTGAATTTTGTTCGGGCCACATTTTCCAACACCCATAAATGATGACTCGGGCAGGTCAGCAAGTTGTTTTTGCTGGCTTGTCCACTCTCTTCCAGAGATATTTTCCTTGCAGCTGGCCCGAGGCGAGGCGAGAAAATCCATCAGGAATTTGGCCCCTCCGAAACCTGTCTTTCTGCGGGCCCAGCTCTTTTGTACCCGACAGATACTGTCTCTGTGAATTAAAGCTGTTGAGGTGTGAGCAGGGAGAGGCTCACACTGGGGGCTTCAACTTTGTCACTCATTTACTTTTAAGGACATAGTTGGTTCCCATGTAAACTAATAAAGCCCTTTGCAGCCCTAATAACTAGAACTACCAGCTCTTTAACAGCTTCTCCTTCTCTCCTTCCCTCCTCATTCGTTCATAAAGAAACAGAAAAGAGAGGGCTGCTCTGGAAATATTTGGCTCCATATTAATTACTGCCTTTCATGTCTTCTGCTTTTTTTGGCCATTAAGGCTTCCACAAAGGGCCAAATTTTCCCAGACAGACCAGCCATTCATTCTGAGTGGATCCTAACCAGCCTGAGGAGAGAACAAGAGCAAGGAGTTCCCCAGGTGGATTGATTGCTTGAAGAAAAGGATCCCACTGTGACAAACGATTATGAACATTTATCGATTTCATTAGCATTCGTTATTGTGGGCAGGAACCCAGAGGCTCATTCTCCCTCCTGCAGGGACCGTGAAGGGATAACGGAGGGGAAAGCTGACAGAGAGCTGAGCCTGTCAGCGGGAGGCTAATTGAGTAAGACCTGTGATTGTAACATTAGTGATTATTTAATACGCGTTTGACCAAAGAGCCGAGGAAACAGTGGGTTTTCTTTAGGCCACCCTCGCTCTGTGGATTGGGTGTTGTGTACACAGTGGGAGGGTGAGCTAATCCAGGGTGGGGGTAGCTGTCAGGAGGCTGTGTTTGGCTGGTGGGAAGGAGGTGAGGCTGCGGCGCTGAGGTCACAGTATATTAACAAAGATGAGATGAAGTGTTAGAACATGAAATATTTCCAGAACCCCACAAATTATTCACTTTTCTGGATGTCATCGAAATGCCATGTCCAGTTTTTTTAGACTTACTTGGTAAATAAGTTTACTACTGCTTTCAGGTTCTAACTTTTGTACGACGGAGTATTAGGGCCACACATGAAGAGAAAAAATATTTTTGCCATGACGAGATTAAACTCGACATGTCGACTTTAAAGTCGACATGTCGACATTAAACTCAACATTTCGAGAATAAAGTTGAAATGTCTTGTTGAGTTTAATCTCGACGTGTCGACTTTAAACTCGCCCTGTCGACTTTAAACTCGCCATTTCGAGAATAAAGTTGATATACCGTGGCGACTTTAATCTCGACATTCCAAAGTTTGGAGAAAAGAGCAACCGCGCTCCACAGCTGCAGTCTGCGTTTGGAGAAAAGAGCAACCGCGCTCCACAGCTGCAGTCTGCGTTTTAAGAGTGAAGGTAGTCTTTGACGTGCTGCAACTGTATAACTGTATAATCATCACAGAAAGTACAATTTGACCAAATCATCTACACAAGGCATGTCTGATTCTGGATTCTGTGCATGTAACCTGTGCAGCGGTTGGCTCTCTTGAACTAATTTCAACTTTATTGTCGACACGTCGAGATTAAACTCAACATGACATTTCAACTTTATTCTCGAAATGTTGAGTTTAATGTCGACATGTCGACTTTAAAGTCGACATGTCGAGTTTAATCTCGTCATGGCAAAAATATTTTTTCTCTTCATGTGTGGCCCTAATACTCCGTCGTACTTTTGCTACTAAGATATATATGTGAAAAATAATTCTGTCAGAAAGGTCTTAAATGAAGACCTGTTCAACTTGTTTACATGCACTCATGTCGCAACAACAAACGTCAGTTATCTTTTTTAGATTTTATTTGTTCTAGAAAAAATGGAGAGCTATAATGTGGATAGTCTCTAAAGACTGTTTTCCAAAGATAAATAAGTTGGGGTTTTTTTTGGTTTTTTTTAAACCACATTTTAGTAAAGGTTAACTCGATATTTCTGTCATTCTTTTTAGTCTTCTTGGTGTTTTTTTCAGCTTTGCACATCTAAAGGTTGAAATTCTTGCCTTTTAATTATTTTTTAAAATGTGTTTAACTTAAATGTTCATCTTCATTTACTGTAAGGCAAGGGAAGGCAAGGCACATTTATTTGTATAGGACAATTCAGTACAAAAACAACGCAAATTGCTTTACATGATTAAAATATAGGAAAATAAAACAGAATCAAAGCAAGTAGGAAATATAAAAATAAAATAAAAAATGCAGAAACAAAAAATCAGTTGGACTAAAGAAAATAAAAAAGTTGAACTAATGATTTTTCAGTTGAACTGTTTAACTAGAACAGTCGAAGGCAATCCTAAACAAATGTGTTTCTAGTTTTGATTTTTTCAGTCCTGCTTTTTTTTAGTCTGTAAAGCTATTCTACCATATACCATGGCTGTGTTTTGATTAGTTGTGCATCTGAAGGTAATATTCTAGAGAAAATGTCAACCAACAGATGAATCTATGAGCCATCATTATTCCTAACAAATAGTTAAATCTGGCAACTTTACCTGCGTTCTGCCTGTGGCAGCCATGTTGATACAAAACTAGGGGCTACTTGGCTTAAACATTCCCTGTGTGAATTTATACCTGAGGAGGGGTTTGTGTTGTGTTTTCAGCTGGGAATCTGGGGGAAAAAACAGGACCTTTAAGTACTAACATCATCTAGAATGACTTCCTTCAGTTTCACCATTTGTTCTACCCCCAGTGAAGGAAAAAAAGACTTTTCATAGCATAAAGTTACCACCATGTTTATTTGGTAGGGATGGTCTCTTCAAGGTGATGATCTCTGAGTTGCAAAAACTCATCGGGTTTAGTTATTATTTATCCAATTAGAAAACCGCCATGTTTGGCGAATAACAGAGCAGGTTTCTCCTGGCTTTCATGGTCTTGTCTTTTTAAATGTTAATACGATAGGACAGTTAGGATGTTGTTTAATAACCAGCTTTTTCACAGCATCGTCTCCCGCCCTGTGGATGAGTTAGCTGGTCTTCAGGAACCTGTATAATTTCAGCTCCTCTTTGCTTTAATGAAGACATATTCTCTTATTTCTCTAACAAACCCCTGAGGACTTTACAGGACAGCTGTTTATAGACAGAGAAAAACAATCTCATCAGGTCTGCTTACTAATTGGGTGAATATTTGGCATTTGGATTGCTGATTTTATTTTGGGATAATGAAGTAATGGAATTCTTACTTTTAGCTGCATATTATTGTGATGCAGTTTATCACATAAAATCTATTAAGATTTGTGGTGACACGAAAAGTCTAAGGGAGGTATGAATACAAGGTCTGTGTCTTCTTTGGCATTCTTTTAGAGACAATCATTTAGCATAATTTCAGACTATTTGGCTCTTTAGGGTGAAGCAAGCAGCAGGCCTCTACAAAAAAAGATAAATAATGAATCTGGTAATAACTTGAATCTTGTTTTTTATGTTTGAAATTGTTCTGCTCTTATACCAGCAGTGTAGCTGAAAATATTTTGTTCTCAGCATACGTTTCACACAACAGCAGTCATTGGTTAGGTTTGACCTCCCACCTCCATTTCCTGTGTGAATAATCAAAGCTAAATTGTAAATAATCACCAACTATACAGAGTACTGGATCATGAAATATCATCCACATAAATCTGTGATATTTTTGAGATGTTTTAAAACGATTCAAGTCTTGGTTCTGTCTTGGATTAGCCGTTAGCTTCAGCTTCAAGAACCCACCGGTCTGGATTTATTCTAAATGACAGCGCTGAGAGAGTCTCTATTGCAGAGAGAACATTAATTGCTAATATATATATTAGTAATAAATTAAACGTTATCTGTCTGAGGAGAGAAGTGGGAAGAAGCCTCTCTCTTCTTTTCCTTTCTTCGTTTTTTTTTTTTTTTTTTGCTGGACAGATTTCACGGCTGTTTCATGCTACACGTCCCTTCAATGTTTTGTTTGGCTCTGGAAGGTGAGTTGATATAAATTTTGAAACAAGGTGGTGTTGGAGAGTGGGAGTATTGGTTTAGGCAACTCATCCAAAGCATATACGTCTGCACAGACGGAAACACGCAGATGGTGTTCCATGCCTCCATTTTCCAGGCTCCTGATAATTACCCAAAAAACAGTTTAATCTCTGTCCGCCTGTCAGTCTCTGTGTGTTTTTACACTGATTTGTTTTACTTGTTTAAACTCTCCTGTAATTTATTACCACCTTGGTTGAAATCTTTTCAAAAAGGAGCTAAAATCTAATGATGTTTAATGAGGGTAAACCTTTCCTCTGCACCTCTTAGTATAATTTTGTTTGCTGTTCTGAGTCAGTAAAATTGTTCCGATTTATCCGTTTTTTTGGTAAATTATTTTGAGTTTATCTGTTGTGAATTAGAAAAAATGATTAAAACCAAAACATTGATCATTTCACATACTGGGTAGCCTCTCTCTCTCCCCCATAATACTCAGATGATACACAGCGTGTCTGTCAGCGGGGTGGCTATTCAGTGAGGAGGCCCCGACAAAACCGCCACTTAGCCCAGCACTGGGCTGGCACAAAGGGACCAGGTCATGGGTCACCTGGTGCTCCCCACACCCTTTTCACATGCTTCTTTTTCTTCTCTCTTACTCTTTCTGTTTCTCACTCTTCCCCCCTCTCCCCCTCCTCCTCCTCCATCCCCCCCTGCCTCTATTTTGCAGGTCTTCTGGGCTCATTGTCTGAACGGCCTCTTCCACTCCGTCATCCTCTTCTGGTTCCCCCTGAAAGCCTTCCACCATGGTTAGTGGCTCCCAGCGACTCCTCTGCAGCTCTCAATGGACTGAATGAAAAGAGAAAACAGTCAAGCTCGCATACTTTGTCTTAATTACTTCTCTCTTTGGCCGTTCCAGTCATGAATTGCAAACATGTGGCATGTTTGGTCAGAACCACATGCAGCTATTACCATGTGTTCATATTTGAGTCTCTAAACGAGAGCCTAGATGTTTTCTGTGCAGTTAGAGGCAACAAAAAACAATGATCACACAAATGAATTTATAAGGGACATTTAATGTCTGTTGAGAAAATGCGTATAATTGGCTTTCAGAAAACCTTGAAATGTTTTGTTCATTTTAAAACTAAAGGTTTCTATCTGTTTTTGTTTGGTAAAGAGAATAGGGAGTCTTTAGCCTGTTAGTCTTGGCTGGACAGAGCTGAGGACCACACAAGCTTGGGCCTGCCTTCCAAACAAAGGCGCCGAGCCGCCTCACTCTGACTGACAGGCTGTCAGCAAAGTCTCTGAGCACACAGGGGCAGGTTACCAGCCGGAAATGGAGGGAAACTCTGATTCTTTATTCACTGACAGTCACATACTGCTGATATTGTGGCCTTGGCTCTAACCCAAACTCACTCCTGTGTTCTGAAGCAATCCGTTTGTTCTAATCTAATTTGGAAATGCAGGTCAGATATAATGCCTACATTTTCATCTTAAAATAGAAACCAGCCTATTAAATGTGATTTACTTATAAACTGTCAGAAAAGCCTCCGTGTAGTAGAACTTAATGCAGACCGCTTTCCCCAAAAGATGCAGATAGAGAATAGATATATTAATGCAGACTGTGTATCATCAGTATCATCAGACCGTCCATAGCAATAAATCTATGTACAGCCAAAAAATCCTTCCAGCAGACCGAATACATCACTGGCATGCAGACTATGCATAATTGGAAGATGGAAAAAATGAATAAATAAATCCAAGTACTCCTTTGTGATTGAAAAATTACATATTACAATTATGATTAGAGTTCAATCCATTATTCCAGGCATGTTTTTTTATTCACCCTCTGCTGCAAGCACTGCTTCTCGTAATAACCAATCAACATGTTGATGTCCTTTACTCCTGAACTAGTTTGGCATTTTTATGTAACTTAAAATGTTGATAAGTTACAAAAGTCCTGGAAAACACAAGATCTATGACTGTTTTTTAGTGTTTCTGTCATGTTATTTATGGTAATCTGTGTAAAACATAGAGATGCACTGAATCAACAGATTTTCCAAATAATCCTTAAATACCATCTATGGTCCTAAACACAATGAATCATTTGATATTACTGCTCAGATCAGGATTGTAAAGCATTTGCAAAGTCCCTTGCTTTAATGTGGTGTGAATAAACAAAGTTAACATTATTGGGTTATTAGCCTTCACATATACGGATGTGGATAATATGAACTGTGCAGTCATCACCATATTCACGATAAAATCTGAATAGAAGAGAAGGGAAGATGATTTGAATGAGTTTTTTTGTTAATATTGGGATGTGGCTCTAATCAGGACAAAACCCAACAGATCCTGATGACTGTGGGGAAACCCTGAGAGCTTCAGAAAAACCGTGGTATTCCTGAAAGCATCTTGTTGATTTCTCTTTCAGATACGGTGTTTGGTAGCGGACAAACTCCAGACTACCTGCTCTTAGGAAATATGGTCTACACAGTAAGTTCACCAGTCTAGCTGATACTATAGATGTGAGTTATATATAGATAGATAGATAGATAGATAGATAGATAGATAGATAGATAGATAGATAGATAGATAGATAGATAGATAGATAGATAGATAGATAGATAGATAGATAGATAGATATTGTAAAGAAAGAGTGCTTGTACCTTATGTGCTCAAACCTTTAATCCCCACTTAGTTTTTTATTTAATCCCTGCTTCTTCCATTTTGTTCTTCTGAATTTAAACCAATGTATATTGGTTTATTATTTGTTTAGCTATTTAGTACTGTCATTATTTGTGAAGATGAGGTACAACACATTTGCTCAGATCCCACAGATATTATTTAAAAGCACATTATTTTCTACAAACTTGGATCGCACCCCTTTCCATTTCTTTTTAATCTGATCCTAATGTTTTTTCAGATTTTCTTTTAATAACTATAGTTTGACCTGTGATCTAACCAGGATGCTGAGATTAGATGCAGACTTGAAAAATCTGAAATTTGCTGTTTATCATTTTCCATATATAGATGAGAAAGAATAGACTATATATATATATATATATATATATATATATATATATATATATATATATATATATATATATATATATATATATATATATATATATATATATATATATATATATATATATATATATACTTTTTTTTTTTAAACTGAACTTTTCTGCTATTTTAAAAGATTAAAATTGGTGTTTTTTTCACATTGAAATGTTTTGGGTATTTTCTTCATCAGTTTTATCTCTCATTTCTCTACTTTAGCACATAATCATATATTGGAACCACTACAAATCTGTGTGTATGTCTGGGTCTCAGAGTATTAAGGTCTAAAAATGGACATTGATAATTATTTATATACAATTTTTGCCATCTACACTCACAGAGTACCTTTAAACCAAAACTGTTTGGAGTTTTAAAACCAGGTTTTTAAAGTTTTACAAACAGAATAAAGCATTTCTATGAATTCAGCCTAGATTTGACCTATGTGCTTTATAAATCTAAAGGTCCACCAACTTGAACTCTCCAATAAAATAAAGTTTATATAAAAAACTAACCAAACTAACGGAGTAAAAGCCAACCTTAGAAACATCTTATTTGGTGCAGTTGAACATAAGGATAGAAAAAGGTAATATCAGTGAACAGGATGACCCCCAGTCAGATTTAAGTTCTGATGAACATGGAGTTCTGAAAAATATGACTGAATGCTTCACATTGAGTATTACCCCAGGTAGATATAATCAAATGTAAAATAAATAAAAAAAATGTCATAAAAAACTTTTTTTAAACTTAGGCTATAGGAGTATAATCACACCATGTTGTACTTAAATAGTCAGGCAGCAAATTGGTGCATGGATGAAAAGAATACTTATTTCTTGGAGATTAAAAAAAGCAATCTAAATAATAACTTTTTTATAGGAATTCAAACTGGTTGTTTTTTAAAACTGTATTTTGTTGTTTTCCACAGTTTGTCGTCATCACCGTCTGTCTTAAAGCGGGTCTGGAGACGTCATCCTGGACCACGGTGAGTTAAAGACTCTCTGACTGCTTGTATCTCCTCTGGTATTTCTGACACATTCTACATGCAGCTCTCTTTATCTTAAAGCATCTTTATAGTTCCTTCTTTGTGGGCTTGTAACTGTAACCAGTGAAATGTGTGGAACTTCATTCAAGCGTGTTCCCTTGTGCAAACCATCACACACCAAAGCAGAAAATGGGGGGTTGGGCTAAAAATGTTATTAAAAAAAAAAAGTTAGAGAAGCATCTGCAGTAATGCAGTAAATGATTTGCCTGTGTTTCCATGTTCTCACAGTTCAGTCACATTGCCATCTGGGGAAGCATCGGCCTGTGGGTGGTGTTTTTCATCACCTACTCCTCCCTTTGGCCCCTCATTACCCTGGCACCCGACATGTCCGGAGAGGTAAACTCACAAATCCACACACTGTATTCATCTGAACCTCACAGACCCCAGGTTGCCTTCTGCTTCACTTAATGCAGAAAGAATCTGGTGGGAAAGTTGGGAGTAAAACTGAGCCCAGATCTTTAGAAGCAGAGCCGGAGGGGCGCAAACTGTCAGACTTCTGGCTTGTGTTGCATAATGACTTAATTGGGCTAATTAGCAGAGTGTTTGTGTTACATTTCCCCCCCCGTGCTCTGAGTAGCTACAGGTGATGCCGGAATAGCCAAGCAGCCGCTGCCTTAGATTAGAAACATGAGGGGAAAACTACAATAACCACCAAACATTTAAATTAATCCTCTGAGTTCACATTAAGCAGTAACAAATAAAGATTTAGTTTTCCTTTACAAGATATAATTTATGTGAGAGTGTCCCAAATTCTCTGACTCCCCCCAGGTGTTTAATGAGTAGCTAATAAACATTTGACCTTTCCCAGTGCATTCTGGGGGAGGGAAGCTGAGACATCTTTTCACCAGAGAGCAGGAACCTAGGAGGTTATTTTAGGATAAAAAGGGGCTAGTATTACGCCGTGTAGAGCGGAGGAAATAAACTCCCACTGTAAACTTTTTCTTTGTACGACTGGTGTGAAAATATGTTACGGTTTCAGCAGGTTTTACTGCGGAAATACAATAAATAGCTCTTCTATCTGGGCATCCCTGAGTGGGAGCATTTTTATCTCCCATCAAAGTCTTATTTTTTATTTATTTATAAATAACTTAGAGCTGTGTTTTATCTTTTGTTGAAAAAATTGTATTTTAATGAAGCTGTATGAGGAGGACCAATGCATATTTGAGTTGTTTTACTTATTTTTGTGTGGAAATGTGAGCCACCTTCTATTCGGCAGTGACTCGGAGCCTCACTCCGTCATTAGTTATGCAGACTTCACCTGCTCTGTCTGTGAAGCCGCTGCTTTTATCCAGGCCCTGCATCTGTGGACTGCAGACTGTAATGGTGCCTGTGGGTAGATTGTAACTCTATGCCCTGAACTAACTGGGGGGATACCACTATATCATCAAACAGTGAAACATGCCTGTGAAAAACGAGAGGACATCAGAGACATGGTCTCTGGCTCTGGACAGCTTAATGCTGGAATGTTTTTTTCAAAAGCCCTGGATCTATTTTTGGCTACTGATCACTTTGTTTTTATTTTTATTAGTGTTGATAAACCATTGTCATCTGTGACAATATGTAACCACAACAGGAAGGGGTGTTCACTTCACACGCCGTAACTATCCCTTAAAAAGTTTCTGGGTGTCAAACAGCTCAGGAGGTAGATGCACAGCGTTACCAGGGAAACGCCTCCCATCATTGTCTTCCTTCAGAAGCCAGAGCTCCTGTCGAGGGTTTATCTGGTTGGTAGTAGTCAGCCGCAGAGTGAAAACCAACCTGTCATGGCCCCATGCACTTGATTACTTTATTCGTAGTTCTAGCTAACTCTGCTCCCTGCTAGCATCATGTTATGTTGTTAAGAAGGGACCATAGATGTGATATTATGACGATACTGAGTTTGAATAAATTAGCTTTTGTTTATTAAAAGAGTGCAGCGATGGGCTAAGCCCCTGATGATGAGAATGTCTAGCTCTGCCCCTGACTTTTAGGTCCGCCCTGCCTTTTAGCCTCTGTGGAGCAGAATGACATCAACCCTGATGCATTCCCACATACCTCACCGGAGCCTCCTCCATGTTTACATGAATCCTCTTTGCCCTCTGTCCTATCTGTTTTCTTTTTTCCCCCTGAAAGCCTTTCCCCTGTCTCTCATTTGCCCCTGCTAACCTCTGCTTATTGAACTAGGACCTCAGGGCAAACTGTATAACAGACACCAGAACCCATCCTCCTCCTTTTCATCTCCTTTTCACTGCCATCATAAGTAATGGTAAGCAGCACTCTGATGCTACCAATCGCATTAATCAACTTTAGGCAACATACTTTGGACAGCAAAGAGGACAGGTGCAGGATCCATTCATAAATCTTTTTACTCTGACTACTGTACTGGCTCAATCTCAAAGCTTGCATCTTATCCTGTTTCCCCTGAAAAACATCTGACAGAGGGATGAAGGAAAAAATGTCTGAATATTATGTTCAGGCAGGGTGATCTTCCTCACCTAGGGACTTTAACTCTAGAGATGTCTATTACACTAATCTGCGGTCTGCTCCAATGACTAATATCAGTACATCTGTTTCTAATACAGCCATTCTTTCTTTCTCTCTCACAATGTTTCAATTTTGCAGCAAAACACCTCGGTCTCTCAGCTTAAAGTATCTGTCTTCACCTGATAAACTGTACAGTCAGGTAGTAATGTCATTATCAAGAAGGGTTTTCTTTGGAAGGAGTTTTACTTGGAATTGTTCTTGAACTTCTACAAATTATTGATAATAATAATTGACCAAAACCAGTTTCTGAATAAAAGTATAAAGTGCTTTTAACTTTATATTTAAAAGAGTTATAACCTGGTATTTTATAAACGATGTTTCTGAAATTGTCGGGCTGCTCAGTAACGCATTGGGTAGCACTGCTACCTTGCAGCAAGAAGGTTCTGGGTTCAGTTCCTGGCTTGGGGTGTTTTTGGAGTTAGCATGTTCTCCCTGAGCATGCGTGGGTTCTCTCCGGGTACCCCGACTTCTCCCATAGTACAAAAACATGACTGTTAGGTTTATTCTCTTAAGGTGTGAGTGCATGTGTGAATGGTTGTTTGTCTTGTACATCTCTATGTTGCCCTGCGATTGACTGGCTACCTGTCCAGGGTGGACCCCGCCTCTCGCCCGTAGACAGCTGGAGATGGGCACCCCTCGCCACCCTGCTTGGGATAAGAGTGTCAGAAAATAGATGGATGAATGAAATTGTCCTAAAATTCATTTTTAATCATTTTGAGGAGAAACAAAAGAATTAATAGAGTTCATATTGCTGTCCAAGCTGGATGGACACATCGTCTCAGTGAATACAAGAAAGTTGATTAGAGTCGATGCAATAATAGACAGAGCTAAATATTGAAGTGGTGGAGGATACAAAGGACTTGACTTCCGACTGGCTAAAGTGTACCATCCACCAGGGCTGTAAACACAGAGCCTGAGCTAATGTGGAAGGGTTTAAATCAAAGCATGTCCATGTGAACAAGTGCACACAGGCTAAAACTCAATAAACTCGCTTTTTCCTGTTCGGAGAAGGTCGGCATTAACTGGGGATGGTCAGCATGTCTAATTACAGCTAGATCTTCAGTGTGTGAGTATTAAATACCCTAATGGGCCAGACCCAACCCCACATCACTTCCTGGGTTTGGATACACGCTGGTATTGTTATTTATGCTTTGAACTGATCTGTTAGAGTGTGTGTAAGAGTTTGGTCCAAGTGGGGGGATTTAGTTTGGCTAATCATGTAGTTTGTGATCCATCATCTCTCAGATTTAGGCATGATAAACAGTCTTTCTGTCATTTTACAAAGCTATGTTTGAATCAGTTTATTTTTTCTTGGATTTGTTTCTTTTTTCAATCAGTAAAGTATTTTAAAATGATATAGTTTGCCGTGAGAAGGATCTGCTAAAATTCAAGACTTTAATTTGATTAGGACTCGGAGGCATACTTAAATGCTCTATGTCATGCTTATTTTAATCCTTCTAAAGGGAACTCTCTGGTTCGTTTTAACTTCAACAGTTATTTCAAAAGGTTGAATCTTAGTTCAGACTAGTTTTATAGAGTCTTTATAGCCATTTGCAAAATAAGTGGAAGGTCAGTTTTGACTTCAAGGAAAGCTACCAAAATTTCCCAAACAGCAAAGCAGCCTCCACTGTGATGAATGTCGTTCTCTGTCATGTAAAGAAGCTAAAACATACGAACATAAGAAATATCCTCTTTTTGTCCATTTGTCTGGGAAAAAGGCTGGGCTATTCTTCACAGAAACAATTTCTAACACGCTGACAGATGAGGAGAGATGACACGTTTGATTAATCGCTAAGTCTATTTGCAAAGACTGTTCAAAGACTGGTGGCATGTTTTTTTATGTAATGCTAGACATTGAAAAATCTCCCTCTTCTTTGTTCATACTAAAAGGCCCTTTTTTAGTCTTTTCACTGCTAGCTGTCTCTCTGCTCATGCTGTATTTTAAAATCTTTGCCATTCCCCCTTAAGACTCCCGAGTCTGTGACTTCAGCTGTTTATCTTACTTTTTTCCCTCCCCTAGCCAACGATTGATAAACACCACAACACAAAGTTAAAGAAACAACTTGTCTGGCCTGAGTGAAGCAAACAGGCACACAGTTGATCACATATTTATATTAGCCATGGAGAGTTGAAAGAGAAGACAATTTTATATGAGGAATAACATGGCTAAAATTACATACAGGGTTGTCATATCAAACGCACATGATTAGACCATCAACACTAAACGGTTTAACGGAGGTTTGCCTTGGTTAAACCTCAGGCAGTTAGTTTGGTGTGCTCCCGGTTGCTGAAAAGTGAGTGAACACCATGATGAGATCTAGAGGGCTGTTTGAAAAGACTTTTGCCAACCTGCCCAGGTCTGCCCTTTCAAGTAGGGTAACCCTGAAAGTAGATCACCAGAACTTACCTTAAACTAAAAAAATCTCTTTAGTTGACCCTATAGCTCTTGTTGACATAAGAGCATGCCTCTTCAATCAGAGAGAGACTGCACAAGTTTAACTTTCATGGGAGGGGTCCAAACAGGAAACCTTTGCTCTCTAAGATAAATATAAAGGCCAGACAAGAGTTTGCCACAGCAAACCTAGACGAAGACCAGGCTGGATAAATGTTCTTTGGGGAGATTAGTCTGAATTTGAATCATTTGATCAGCAGAAAAGGATTTGCGTTTGGTTAAAACCAAATACCGCTATCCAGTAGAGCAGCGATGTCACACTCATTTATATACTGATCCACTTCAGCATCATCATATCATATCTGGCCACTTCAGCATCAAACGTTTGATGTAATCGTTAGAGTTACAAAAAATGCATGGCCCTCGTATTATAACTTTACTCCCATTTATTTAGCCATTTTATCCACTCTCTACACTTTAAAGAACACATGCCTCTATTTAATGACCAGATATACCTTTGTCTGCACTTGAATGCTGGATATATTGCCATGAATTATAATGAATGTAGTAGAGGCATTTTAAAAACAGTGTGAAGCAGGAAAGTGGAAGTCCCATGGTTTGGTAATCTAATTTGGACTTGGTCAAGGCATGGTCATAGATGAAATGAATTCTGGTGTATATCAGGGGGTTCAATAGTTGAATGTCATAGCTTCTTTTTACTTATTTATTTAAAAGGGGTCATAGAATGAAAAACTGAGTTTACATGGTCATAGCTGACTAACAATAGTTCAGTAGGTGAAATGGACGTACAGAGAAGTTCAAACCCCATTAGCACCTCCTTTTTCTGCAAATCTCACAATTCTAAACTTCCACTGTTAAACTGCCACATTGAAACAAGGCACCAAATTGGCATAAATTCAGGGATGTTGCCTTATTTGGTTCTGGCCTGAACTTTCATCACACTGCAAGCTGGGCAGCTTGCCGGGCATTCGAACCGAGCCGTGAGCTCCAGGTCTGGTCCGGGAAGCCCAGCGGCCGGGGACGGAGAGACCGAACCTGTCGGGAAGCATGGGGGCTTGGCTACAGTCACCCGGTCAGGTTTGGTCGCTCCGTCCCCTGCTGGCTCTCTCCCCCCATCCGCCGGAGTTGACGGCTAGATTCTGCTGCACTGTATTTGACCAAAATCCCGGACAATTTTGAAATTCGCCCCAGACATTTTGTTTAGGTATGAGAAGTAGGACATGTCCAGGAAAAAGAGGACGTCTGGTCACCCTACCATATCAACAATTTGATATTTTTAGTGAGTGAGTGCTTTTTGCTATGATGAGTCTTTGCTCAGCAGCTTCCCTCGTTATAAACCAACCAATCAGCACACAGCTCATCTAAATATTCATGAGCACACCATAAAAGGAAGAAAACCTGTCGTTTCATTCTGGGGCCCTTAACCAGGCTTGCAACAGGGCGCATAGGACAGCAAATATCCCATTTTCAGCCCAACCAATGTTACACAACCTATTCAAAGACCTTAAGGACCAACACCAAATACCCTATAGAATCATTCTATGACCCCTTTAACATATACCGTGGACCTTTGCTTCATGTTCATCCCCCTCCCTCGTCAATACATTTCCTGTTAGATCACTTTCAAAACAAAGGCCATCTGTGCCAAAATAAAAAAAGGTTATAAGTTAGTATAACACCCATTTAGTTTAGCAAGATAGGAAATATATAGCTGTGTTTCTTGGTGGTTCCTATTGACTGCTTTAAAAAGGAATATTACATGTTGTAAATTGAGGATTTTCTTTTCTAGCCAATGATTCAAGTTTTTATTGCCTCGACAAAATAAAAGAGAAAATGTACTTTAACTGCCTCCCCCTGTATGGGCATCAGAGTTTGTGTTCCAAACTTTGATTAGATTTTTTTTTTTTTTTAGTTTACTCTTACACAGTGCATGGAACTTGGTTGATGGTATCAAACATAAATAGAGTAACCCCTTAGTTTTAATACAAGTACAGATGTTGCAATAATGGATCACACGGAATCAGGTTTGACTGCGGGTTACAGTCACTCACAGAGGGCCAGAAAGGATGCTAACATGAGAAGAAGTTCTCATGGGCAAAACTAATTTTCATAGATATCCCTTTTTTTTCCTCTAGCAGTGTTGGGTTTTGTTTTTTTCGTTTTTTTTTTAGTTTCTTTTCATTAGTTTTTTTTACGCTAGCCAAGTTATTGTAAGTTGGTGAGTTGTCTTATTCTGAAATGTACCAAAACTCTTTCCTGCTGGTATTCCCCGGGGCTCGACGAGGGACCGCTGCCGCATCCGGCCAAACTTCCTGCTTGCGGAATCATTCCGTCAGCTTTGCTAACCACGACTGGCCTGTGACTGATGAGTGTTCACATTAATTTTAATCATCAGGGTTCCGTGCTGTGTCCAAACTGGAGCTGCACTGTTTTTAGTGTGAGCCTGGCGTAATGGAGAATACGCATAATATTTTGATCTCTGGTTGATTGATTTAGGTTTTTCTAAAGTAAATATGATCTTTTTTTTTATTTGCATACCTTTAATTAATTTATTATATATTTGTGACTCCATGACCACATAAGACTAAGATGTATTTTTTCTGCTCTCACCAACCAATAAAACACTATTAGAGGCATTTACAGACTCTCACACTCAGACATGCACCTCCACACCACTACTACAACTTTGAGGTTCAGTTATTTTGGCCGAAGGTTCACATGTGGTCAGGGAGGGAGGGCTTGAATCAAGCTCTGTGTGTCTGTGGCTTTCTATGACCAAAGAGAGGAGGGGTGGGGGTCCATGGCCTGTCAAAACACCACCACCCCCCACCTCCTCTATGCGAGGGGACACTACTGTCTGTCCAGCCAGACAAGTTTATTAGTTTGTCCTAAAAATACAGTCCTGCTCCCTGGGCCTCTATCACCCCTCCATCTCCCAGGGGCCCCCTGGTATGAGACATCCACCAACACTGCTGGACCCGCTCACAGTTATGGAGCTTTTCCAGATGCCTGCAGACAAACATTTGTTGTTTGTAGCTCCTCCGATTTGTTTGGATTTTGAAACTCACATCAAAATAAAATAATAAAAAAAACTCTCCATTAGTTTGACTTTGTTACTCTAAGTTTCCACAGATGTACTTTTCCTCAGTTGCACCTCACATTTAAGTTCTTGAATTGGATTGTGTTTCCTAATTGACTTCATGTCTGTATCAGGCTAATGTTTACATAATTTGAAGTTCAGTCATACAGTTGTATAAATAAATATGGGTCAAAATCTGAACCAGTGGAC
The DNA here is from genome assembly GCF_016077235.1 of Cyprinodon tularosa. Taxonomy (NCBI): domain Eukaryota; kingdom Metazoa; phylum Chordata; class Actinopteri; order Cyprinodontiformes; family Cyprinodontidae; genus Cyprinodon; species Cyprinodon tularosa. The sequence goes on along the minus strand of NW_024039305.1, from coordinate 146,420 downwards.
GACATTATTTATTTTTCATTCTGCTTGGCTTTGATTTGCCAAGTATACACTCGGGGATGTTTTGAAAAGGCTCTGTAGACAGTTTAAACACCGCCTTTAAAATGTTTAATAAGCTTTATGAAAATGAAAACAATTAAATTCGCTTAAACCCCATAAAATTATATATAAAGAAACATTGCTAAATGGGGGCTGCACAATTTCAAGACTGATTTGAAAATAGCGTAAGTCTAATCATAATTTTCCCCTCATATGTTTAGCCACTGAATGTCATAGAAAAGCCATTTTTTATTTCCTGCCCTTTAGGAGAGCTTCCTCTCCTCGGTCCTATGTCAGACATCAAAGTCACTTTACAGGCAATGCCAAACAGATTAGCTAATTTAGGCTAACCTGAGAGCTTTGATGGTTTTGGCACTGATCCGTGTGTGCGTCATGTCGCGCTGTCACACTGCAGGAAAGGTACTGTCAATGGGCCACGGCAGTCTAAATAAATGGCACATTACAATGCAAGGAACATAAGTTGTAAGTCGGACATGTAATGACAGATAGTTTTAGGATGGTGCCCCAAAGAAAACAGGAGAGTTTTTAAAGTATTTTACCACCATCATGGCGTTCCACAGTTTCTGAATTACACTGAAGCAAAAACTCATCAAGTAAATGTGTTACTTAGAGTTTTTAAAAGATAAAGTACTTTATTATTGAAGACTAAGTTGACCCAAGAAAGATTTTTAAGTTGGATTTAGCCTTTTCAAACCGTGGCGGGATACTTAAATAATAATGTTTTTCTTGTTGAAGTTTTGGATATTTACAGCCATAAGTGCCAACATTTTATTGTATTAAGACCAACACAAAGTATTGAAGCTGTGAGAAAATTGCATTTTTGTTTTGTTTATTTACAAATACAATGTTAAACTTCAGCACCTGCAGTTGGTAGAACCTGGTTCTAACAGCAGTTCTAACCAGGTCTAAACATCCCATTAGCTTTTCCTTTTAGATTAAGAAAAATACCCTTACAGCGGTTCAGTCAGACTGGACGGAAATCTTTTAAACATCCATTCTTGAATTACTGTCTTTACTTTGAGTAAGTCACTTTAGCTCTTTTAATGTACTTTGATGTAAAGTTGAAGCTCAGTAGCTTAGGGCTGTTGTCTTACTTGTCTTAATCAAAACATCTCCTGTAAACTTTGGCAATCCTAAAGTCAATAACTCAACACAATCAGCTGGGATTCTCTACATGTAGATACTGTGATAATGGCATACACTCTCTTATTCATTAGTGTATTCAGCAGCCATGCCTTGATCCTATAAAAGCGCATGCATGGCCGTTTCTTGCTTGGATTGTGGAAAACATCTCCTTTCACCAGTAGTGTTGTTCCTGCTACTCTTCCATGAAGCCCAGAGTCCACGTGACTTACATCTCAACCGGATTGTCCTTAAGGGGTCTTATGGGCCTGTGACGCATTCAAAATACAGTACAGCTGGGTATATATATATATATATATATATAAAAATATTTTGAAGACAAAAACCTTCAAAATTAAGCTTTTTTCTTTTGGTCTGGGACAAAATGTTTGCCAAATTAAAAAAATTTTGTCCAGATTTTACCTGTACAAAACAACAAAAAGAAACAAATGGAAGAAATATCTTTGGTTTAAGATTGTATGCCTATAAATATTAAAGAAATAAGTTCTAGAATAACTACTAAAAATGCCAGGTTCACCTATTTGTAGAAGATAAACAATTTCAAGATGACTGGATAGAGAACTTTCTTGTCTCATTTCTGTTGCATTGACAGAAAATCTCCAAACAGGAATTTTTCTTTGAAAAAGCTTCAACTATCTTAATGCACTGCAGGTACTTCCTCATCCAATAGGGTCAGAGGGGTACAGGGGATCTAAACAAAATGAAACAATGATGTCCTTTAGTTATGGCTTATTAACCCACCTTGAGTACATTATCCCAACCTATGCTTTCCATTTCCGTGTTTGTTTGGGGCTCCAGAGGAAAGGGATTGTTGCTCATGTTTATCAGGTGTTTCTGTTAAACTCTATTGTCCACAGTGACCTTAGATTTAATTGTTGTGTGTGTTCCCTGCAGGCAAAAATGATGTTCAGCTCGGGGGTCTTCTGGATGGGCCTGTTTTTCATCCCGGTCACTTCGCTGATCTTTGACGTGGCTTACAAAGTGTGAGTTTTCTCTCCGCTTCACTCGCTCCCCAATCTCTCTCACACATGCATGCAATACAGGAAATTCCTTCAGTATCTCTCCTATCGCCAGAAGAAATTCCTGTTTCTTTTTGAACAAACTTCCAAGGAACTTTCCATTCTGTGAATGCTCAGCGGGAGATGTCAGGTCGGCATCATCCATCAGCAGCTTCAGCGTTTCAAGAGCAGTTTAACTAGAAGCTACATTCCTTCACTCTATATATATCACCATACTCCAAATAGCTCATCATGGTAAAATATGATCAAAACATCATCTACTGCATGTTTGATTTACAGTGTGAAGAAAGTGTTCTTCAAGACCCTGGTGGATGAGGTGCAGGAGCTGGAGGCTTTATCTAAGGACCCTGGAGCAGTAGTGCACGGGAAGAGGTACAGTTCCTCCTCTCTACTCCTGTGTTCACTCTTTGGTTTAGATCTGCACAGTTCCTGAATGATGCAAATGCATGGATGACTAAACTTCACGTATGTTATAGAGCCTGCTTGCCCTTGGCTTTAATTTACAGCAAGTTACTTGTTCCCTCAGTCTATCCTGTAGTGGCATCCAGTCAAACAAAAAAGGCGAAAAACTTTTCTACACCTGTTTACTCAAGATCTATCAGTGCATAAACATTTGTTTAGGATGATAAGACATGAAGGTGTTAGTTAGTTTTTGACCTTACACTTTTTAAAGTAAAGTAAAATTAAATATTTTTTGGCGTGGAGTACTTTAGATCTTGGCCTACACTTTCCACTGGACCTCTTATTTTGTGTGCCCGTTCGTCACAACGTTGCCCTGAAGATTCCCCATAGTGTTGGACCTAAATGCGTCCTGCTAAAGTGTGTCCTGCTACTTTTCAATGTATTCCTTGCTCTAAGGCAAATAGCTAAACTGTCTAATACTTTAAAACTGTTGAAGCTGAGATGCAGCCAAAGGTTGCAGGACATTTGCCCTCAAGAAGAGTTGGAGATCACCACTACGAATACTATGACCTCTACACGCCAACTGTTGATCAATTTTCTACGTTTGCTTTTATTAGAGCAGAACGTTTTTGAAATGATTTGAGCCATGCCACAAGAATCCTCATCTTAAATTGCCTTTTTCTCCTCTTTGACCTTCAGCTTTTTGCAAAACAGGACACAAATCATTTTTCTCTACCTAAATCTGCACAGAGATAGAACTGATTGTTGTATGAAGTCATTTTTCTCCTCTGTTAAATTTCCTACACATCTTTTTTAACTGGCTTAATCAAATGATAGATTAGTGTCATCTAATGCTGGGATTTCTCTCCTGACCTTATCACAACCACATAATGGAGGGGTTAGCTGTTGTTCTCGCCTTTTCTGAAAAAATATGAATCACTTTTTCCAACTTCATTTAGGAGGAGGAATCATCTTTTTGTCACGAAAATGCCACGAACATACAGGGCCGCCCTGCCAACAGCCGTCCTGTTGGAGAAGAAAAATCTCTAAATTGCTGCTAAATTGCAGGAGTCTGACTGCAGTATCAGTAATCCTGTCATAATGGTGGTTTTTCCCTGCTTGTTTTTTCGTCTTTAAAATACATAACGCTGGATTTCAGAGCAAAAGCCCCCCGCCTAATGAAAGCCATACAGTTTTATAGCGCATTAGCCGAGCCAGGTCTCCTCTGCTCTCTGGAGCTTTGGTTCTGCTGCACGCATCAACACTGAGCATATCAGTGTGAGATCTCCTGCAGGCGGAAAGCGATCCCCCTGACTGGCAGCTGTCCAAGAGCCAGCAGGCTGCTGGAGCACTCACACACACAAACACATGGATGGTTTTCTTCCGATGCACATACATTCACACACACAGATGCCTTGTGCCACATGTGTTCATGAATTCCTTTTAGCCATCCCTCTATTTCACAGTAGTGTCCCTGTAAGATGTTTTAAGCAGCAGGTAGAGCAGTTTGTAGATCTAAGCATCCTGGAGCTGCTTGAACAGCCTTGATGTGGGTCATTTAGTCTAGGTGTTGTACTCTGCAGGCAGCTAATACTCTCCATGTTTCTGTGTGAGCAGTTTGACGGAGAGGGCCCAGCTCCTGAAGAACGTCTTCAAGAAGAGCACGGTCAGTCTGTACCGCTCCGACTCCATGCAGCAGAACCTGCTCCGTAAGTTACACACACATTCGTCTCTTCTCTTTGCTTTCTTTTTATTTCAGTTCATGCAGTTTTAGTTATTATTTAGCAATAATTGACGTAGGCTTAGTGCATTTAGAGGGAATAAAAAAATCAAAACCAATGAGAAACATGGAGGAAAACATCGGCCGTTTCTCAATATGTGTACCTGTGCGTTCTCGTGTGCTCGTGAAAGGTCATCAGCCCCAGCACTATTCCATTTCAAAAGAACACAAGACCAAGAATGGACAAAGTCCCCGGTTGTTTTTCTCGCCCCTCCCTCTTTACCGAGTATGCATCAGAGCAGACTTGTCCGTTATCAAGCTCGACAGCTGTCCCAGCATGCACCGTGGTAGCAGCAGGTTCCTGTGGAGCGCTCACAGAGCTCAGAGTATTAAGTTAAAAGTTCTCTTTTCTGTTGCCGTTTTTCTATAAAAGTATGTTTTAATATCATATGAGGCGAGAACATTATACTTTTAAGCATCACTATATGGCCCATTTACTGATGTAATGCGTAGTTTATAAAAAGTTCAGATGTTAAGAGGACCGTGGCAACCAGCAGACCTCCGAAGGCTAACCGCAGCCAGGGCTAATGTTAGCCCGTCTGCATTAGCCCTCTCTCTACATAGCTGTGTGTGAAGTTTCACTGGCTCTGATGGCATTTTTTTGGGTTTTTTTTTTTTTGCAAAACGTTAATTTGATTTGTGTTTATCTGACTGTGTTATTATTATTCCCCCACTAAATAAAAAAGTCATAATTTATGATAATCTAGAGACTATTAATAACAGGTGGTGAATGCAGCTCCAGACGAGCTTTGGATGTGGTGATGTCAGGAGTATGCTTCTGTTCCTATTGACCCAGATTTATGCTGCGTGCCTCTGTTCTCCCGGAGTCCGTATTTTCCTGTGTTCTTCTCAAGAACGCACTTGGTGAGAACAAGTCCGTAGTTATGCATTAAGAAACAGCTACACTGCTATTAGCCTCTGGATCACAGGATGTCCCCTCATTTACATGTTTTTGTTTGTCTTTTATTTCATTTCTCAGGTCCTGCTATGTTCTTGAATTAGCTTTAATATGTAGCGACACACTGACCAAAGCTTAAACCCAAACACTGAAATAAATTATGTCTCCTTTACTAGAAATGAAAGCTCATCAGCTTGTTTCGTACACACATCATAATGTGGATGTTTGCCTTATCAAACTTTAATAATTAGCTTATCTAACCTTCAACATTAGTCTTTATAGAGAATATAGGTCAACAACCATTTTCTACTTGATCTGTGGTTCATATAAATTAGACTCTCCTGCGAGATAAAACTGAGCAACATTGATGTATGTATTGGGAAATGAAAACCTTTTGTTAATCCTACCTGGTTGCTAGCTTTAGTGTGGAGGTTTGTTACTGAGCAAAGATGACACAGATAGTGTCTCATACTCAGAAAATAGGGCAAATGTTTCTGAACCGCTCCCGAGATGAAACGCCTATTAAACGCGTGCGAGAGCATGCAGGAGTCCATTTCTCCTCATACACGCACTGTTTAAAATTTTCTGTTCTCATCGCTCATACAAGCTTACTGTGCCCGAACGTCCGCCCTAACAACCTGAGTCCCTCAGTCACTATAAATAGTGGACTTTACCGAAAGATAATCACTGCTTTTTGCTCCCCGTTGATCCCTTGACCCCTCCTCTATTGCTAGGAAACTGCGCCATCTTTGTTATCAGTCGCCGCTGTTGGGTAGCAGCAGCCTATGGCGACAGCAGGCCGCTGTGACAGCAAATCCCATAATGCTTTGCAAGGAAAGATTTCTGCGTAAAGCATTCTGGGATATATCTGCCTCTTCTAAGGCTTTTCTTTTCTTCTCACACTTCGTAGAAACTTATTCTCTTACGACCCTCGGCCATTTTCAAAGAACCGCTGTGAGAAAGGTGAGCTTCAATGACTGTCTGAAACCGTAGCTCACCACAGATATACGCCTGAAAAAGCACATGCACAGAAAAAGATAGCTAACGGGACGAGCATGTGGGACGGCCTTATGTAAACTTATCACCCACATGACTGACAATTAGGAGGACCACTTATTTAGATGATCCACCCGGATATAAAAGATCATCCTCTATACCTTTAAGTATTTATTGGTGTCCATCAGATATCTCAAAGCTCTGCTTATTTAGAGATCAGTCTCACCAAAAAACCCATTTCTGTCAGGGCTGGATTTGGCTTAACAAATTGACCTAAAAGCTTATTGTTTACTCCAGTTCTGGTAATAATAAACTCAGATCAGTTGGTGTTTTTGGAACGATTCCTTCCATTGGAGCCTGAAATCAATCCAGTCTGTTTCATCTTCAGCATGGGTTTTATTTTGCTGTTTTGTGTGCTTTTCTGTTTTTTTGTGTTTCTTGTCTGATCAGCTTGTTTTTTGTTTTGTTTGTCCTATAGGTGAAGACGAAATCATTGTGTTGTAATACGTTTTTGACTTCATAAATTATCCCTATTTAAGTCTCCACCCCCTTCGTAGCTCCTCCATAGACGCCTCTATCTCTCCTCCTCGTAGCTTTATTTCTCGCCCTCTCCCTGCCGTGTGCCTCCGTGTTTCCCGAGTCGAGCTCAGTAGAGCCAGATAACCATAAAATGTTATTCCCTCACACTGCACTCGTTTCAGCGGGGTCCTTTGAACTGGCCCACTGGCCGCCAGGCACTGAGCAAGTCATTTGACACCTGAAGGTGAGTCAGGGGCGAAAAGTCACATGAGACCCTGTAGGAGAGTGAAGGTGTAGATGAGAGTGCAGCTTTACAGTAAAGAGGAAATTAAACAAATGTTTTAATATATTTATCACATTCAGTGTTATATTTCTTATAAAGAATTTTATTTATTCTTTTATTTCTTAAATCGAATAAGAAAACTGGAGCTACTCCTATCTAGCTTTGCTGTTGCTTATCATGATAGTAAGATATTCTCTGAAAAATGTGCCTTGTACCAAAAACAAAAAACCTTTTTGTATTCATTCAAGGTCTCCTTGTGTCTCTAAAATGATGCCAGCATTAAAGATGGATAATATAACTAAACATTTGAACAAGTTGAACTCCACAATTAAAAACACTGCAGCTCAGTGAACTAGAAAATCAGTGAAAAGATTTCCTTTTTCAGAATATATGATTTAATAGATCAATTCTTAAGAACCTGTTGTATTCTTTGAGAAAACAGCAATAAGTGTCTTAACAAGTCGGTTTGTAATTATCACTGTCGCATGGAGCCCAACAGAAGGTCTGCTGGAAGCTTTTAATGTTTTAAGTATGTATTAAAAGACTTGAAGCCTTCTAATAATATTTCAGATAACTGGAGGATGAGCTGCGGTGTATTTAATGCAACACATGAAAACAGCCAAGATATTAGGAAGAGGATTATGGACCTCCACGGTTCAAGCTCAGCTCTTTGTACACCCTCCAAGATAAAAAAAAATACATATATATATATTAAGAGATAAAAAATATATATATATATATATATATTAAGAGATCAAGGTGCTTTAAACAAAAGAGATGCTATCCTGAGGACAGAACACGTGGAAATATCAAAGCAGAATCTTAAGACTCAGACCAGGAGCCTGAAACTGGATACAGACGAGGCACACCGAGCTGAACCAATGATAGCAAAGATATTTTAGGTTTGGTCTTTTAAAACTCTAGCTTCATTCAGTTAAATTTGTTCCTTCAAGAGAGATCTATCCCATTTACAGCCAAATATTGTAAGAAGCTTGGGGATCATTTCAGGTATATACCGTAGAAAGCAATCAGAATTCAGTAAATAGGAATAACTTTGGTAATAATGACCAAAACAGGGAGATTTAGTTGCAAATAAATTTTAGAAAGTGGAAGAAGTGTAACACAGAGTGGAGGGAACATCCCATTTTTTAAATAATAATTATTGTGTTGCTTTGTTTTCAGATGGATATGCCTTTTCTCAAGATGAGAACGGAGTGGTGTCCCAGTCTGAAGTGATCAGAGCATACGACACCACCAAGCAGAGGGCCGAGTGGTGATCCATCGCCCCTCCTGGACCCAGTCAGACCCTCTGGAGCCACAGCTGCTGTCTCCACAGCAGATATTTAACAGAAAGAGGTGTTCAAGCACCGAAGGGAAACTACGGACAAAAAAAGATGAACTGAGGAGGATCGTGAAGATAGAAAAAACAAACAAAAAAGAAAAAGGCAAGGAAGGAAACAAACCGTGTTCACTATCAGCTGTGTTTGTGTGTCCAGCAGAATTGATGAGCACTGTGCATTTTTAGGCATTCTGTGGTCCAAAGTTCTTCACTGTTCTCGCTGCGTTTAGACAGAGCCAAGCTCTCCTTTTCCAGCACTGAGCCACTACGCCTGACGTCATTGTATTCCACCACTCCTAAACACTGTCAGCAGAGGTGAGAGCGCAGGACGGCGGGCAGGTCAGAGGAATCCAGCTTGTGAAAGATTGCCAAAGAGCAGTCGTGTAAACAATCGTCCAGGTACTAGTGAATTCGGACAGTTTTTTGTTTTCCTTTTATCTAAATGTAGGTGAATTTTCTCCAGATTCAGAGCAAATGTTTGTAATGCTTTTGTTCGTTTTATGCACTTGGTGAGCATCTCTCGTGACGCCTTACATCTTCTCATGCCTTCGTCCCGTTTTGTTGTTTTTATTTAGGTTTTTAAGTTCCAGCTTTTAAACATGTAGATGCCGTGCCTGGTTTTTAATGATTTTAGATTTTTACTGTGAAGCAGACAGTATTCCTGTTTCCTCATCTTTGAACAGCCAGAGCTCGGCTCTCGATCTAGAATGGCATTCCACACGTCACTCCTGTCTCAACAATCACAGCGGTGCCTACCTGAAACCTTCCCTCCTAGAAGAAAAAAAGTATTGCCAAGAATAATTTAGTGCTACTTTCAAACTCTCCTTCTGTCTCACACACTCCTAAAGACAAAACCACTGTCTGAATTCCACAGTATTGCACTTCTGCAGTGTTTTAAACCACAGATCTGCTCCTGCAGAGTTGACCTAAAGGCAAGCTCACAGTAGCGGTAGTGTTTCCCCTAAAAATGGAGATTTTATCCCTTTTAACATAAGTGCCATTAGCTTAAGGGAGAGAAATATTGACCAGGAAAATCCACAGCGGTATCAAAACTACTTTGTCTCTATGGTTCTTTTGTGAATTTGTATTTTTATATTGGAGATCTATGACTTTTGCATTGATTGGCTTTGTAATGAATCGTCTGTAAACTTTTGATTTTTGGCAGGATAAACTCGATCCGTCGTGGAAACTCGCTTTCTGATATGTCTCGTTATTATTATTAATATGGATGTTATTATTCTGGCTTGTTTTATTTATAACTGACTGACCCGTGTCTGTGTGATTGGTTTCTTCTCCCTATGGGAGATCAGATTTCCCACTGTGTGCGCGTGTCACTTCATAGCCCGCCTGTGCATGTGCTGTACGTGTGTGTGTGTGTGCATGTGTTTGTCTTCTATGAGACTGGGAGTACTGGTGTGTTTCTTTTATTATCTGTGGGTGTGTGTGTGTTGATGCTCGCTCCAGTTGTCCGTCTGCACGACGTCAGGTATAGTTCTGATTAATCTGTGTGCTGCTGCATGGCCCCTACAGGGAAGTGGGTGTGTCTGTGTGCAGGATGACAGTGTGTCTGTGTGTGTGTTCAGCTCGCTTTAACACAAAGTGTTACACAATGCACTCTATGTACCTTTGCAGGTGTTAGTATCTGGTATGATCTAGGTTGTCATTTCTAAAGTGTGTCTGTTTGTTTTACTTCATGCGACGTACCTCTGCTCTACAGGAATGCTCTTTTGTGTTTTAGGTTTCAGATACTTTACTTGTTTTCCTTAATAACGTAAAATGAATTGGTTGTTGGGGAATTTTCCAAGCAGCTGAACGTGGCTGTCGTCTTCGTCTTTTCGCGGGGAGGCTTAGATTGTTGCTTTTTCTTCTTCTTTTTTTTTTTTTTTTTTTGTTAAGGCAAAGAACATAAAGCTGTCTGTGAAAGTCGTGGGCTGCATGAGTGGAAGACGCGCACTGTTCTCCCAGCGTTAACTGTACTACTGCTGAATCCAACCTTGAGTGTTGATCACTTTGCAAAAGATGGTAAAACTGCACCTTTAACTTTTTTCTTTGTTTTAAATGTCTGATTCTTTTGTTCATTGATTGTTCTGCATGTTTGGACTGCAAACCTACTAAGTGTTGTCTTTTACTGCCATGAAGGACTACTGAAATAAACTTTACAATCAAACACTCAGACTGATTCTTCTGCACCTTTATATGGCGGTATCAGTGATTCAGCAACAAGAGATTTGTAAAATTCGCCTTTCCCCACTGAATTGTGATTTTCTTTGGGGCTGCTCCTTTTTCTCCCACATAAAACCTAATAACGAACCATGTTTGTTGATTTATGGACTGAAGGAATGCTGTTTTCATGATCTTAGCGGCTTATCTCAGATTGGAGCCGATCAACTGAAAATTAGCCGACTCACATCTTTGACCTCCTGATTGGTGCATCTCTTAAAACAACAAAATCAGGGAAACGAGGAAAGGAAGGAAAACATAGCAAGGAAAGCCAAGATCATAAATTAAATGCAGACTTTTGATTCATTTTAGGTTTTTTTCCTTAGTCTTAATTGTGTTATCCCACAAAGACTATAACAGATGAGGCTCCAGACTAATTACCCCTATTCTCACTAGAGGCTGGCTTCGGCTCCATTTGCTGTAAAAACACAACAGACGCCATCATTTGAAATGATCCAAGGATAGCACATTAATAAACCGACTAAAAAGGATATAGCAGACATCATGTCGAACATCTGTGGAAAAAGAGTAAAGTTTAGTACCGTTATCCTCTATGGAAGAAGACCAAATTTGTAAAACTGTTTTAGTTATTAAGCTATTTTTATTCCTCTAATAAAATAAAATTATCCTAAAATTGATTTGGCTGTTTTCTTTTTTCTTTTCAATCTAGTTTTTTTTTATTGGTTTGGTTTTGACTTCCTGTTCCAGATGGATCCGCACACCTTCAGCATTTTAAAATAAAGGCTTAATTTCACTTCTCTGTGGAACAATATAGACCCATCATCACCAGGATTTTCATTTGGAGAAATTAAAAGCCTTAAAACGGATGAATATTTTTATTGCAGCAAGATAAAACCGCACTGAAGCTTTGAGATTAATCTAAAATTTTAATGAGTTCAATAAATAGAATCATGAAATACGGTAATCAGATTGAAGTAAATTAATGGTACAACTTTTACTTTGTTAAACCTCTTTGCCAACCAGACATACTTAGATCTCCTAGAGGTTGGATCCACTGATCTCTATTTATTCAGATGATTGCTGATAGGCCATTGGTAATACAGGGTGGAGTGAAGTCACCAGCCGCCATATTGCTACTCCCTAGTTAGACCGGTCAGAATGTAAACAATACGTGCACTACAGCATCAAACAACTATGATGTTCATTTTCAGGAGGGCTTAAGACTTTTAAAATAAAGATTATTTCATCAAAAAAATCAAAATTTGAGAAACCTACAGAATAAATGAACTCAACTCTTGGATTTAAAAATAAAATTAGTGTGAGATTATGCAGCTGCAAAAAAAGATAAATATTACTGCTTCATAAGAAAAATGACAACTCCCCATAAATGCATTTGATCATCAGTTATACAGTTTAATGCCTAAAGATATTTTAATTATTTCATTTTCAGAAACTATTCATCGCTGTATCTGATTGCTACTCAGCCAAGAAATCTGTTAAAAACTAAAGATTTCTAGTGTCTGTTGCTTAAATGTCTGTGATATTTAATGTTGATTCACCACAGAGCAGTCAGACTCGGTTTCTTTTTCATCTCTTCATAATTTAGATGGATGATTGTGGCTGCTGTTAACCATGGTGGTGAGTACTTTGTTTCACTTGGAAAAATACCCCCGCTTGGAAATCCTAAGGACAGGGTCGGACTCCATGCAAATCTAAAGAACCCTATCTAATAGGCTCCTGGTCTTATTGTAACAAACGGAGGTTGTGTTTTTTTTTTTCCTAAAATGTTTTAGGCGTTTAGGTTTGAGAAAGAGGCAGAAAACTCACACTTTTCTCTTTAAACAAAAGCAGTGTGAGGGCTCCTACAAATGCATGAAGAACCGTTTCCATTGAATGAAATGTGTTGCAGATGTTCAGCCTGAAACTCATCCTGTCAGATGCATTTTACTGATAAAGCTGTAATTTGATGTATCCTCTTTGTATGCAGCAGCAAACATCCGTGGCAGCTTTCAGGAGATGCAGATCAGCAGATCCGTTTCACAGTCAGGTAGCCAGGGAACAGACAGCTCTTTGTGGAGACTCCCCTATAGCTGCAGATTCAACCTAAACCTGTTTCTGGAGGTGCTTGTTTTTAACACTGTGACCAGGCCATGCTCGTTGAGCACCGACAATGATGGATCTCTGCTCTGCATTCCTGCCGTGAAGTCTGGCGCAAGGAGGAGCTACAGGTAGAGAGCTGCCATGTTGGCTCTGAGCTATATCCACCCATTATAAGTTCAGCTCTTTTATAATACCTCCTTCTGATCTACTTTTATGTCAGAAAAGAAGCATGTTGTGATAGCTCAGCTACCATAAAGCTTTTCACACTTTGTTTCGCCATCCATCAGTTTCACTGTATGCTCCACTTCTCCAGATGAGATGTTTGACAGTTTTATTCCACGTTTATATTTCATGTCACTTAAAATAATGTAAAGTTCTGGGCTTCTGTTCTCCTGGACTTTTCCCATTCTTAATTTTCATCTTTGTCTCAAGTTGAGGAGTTCAAGTATTTTGGGGTCTTGCTCACGAGTGAGGGACAGATTGAGCGTGAGATCGATACACGGATCGGTGTGGCGTCGGCAGTGATGCAGTCGCTGTATCGGACCGTCGTGGTGAAGACGGAGCTGAGTCCGGAGGCAAAGCTACCAATTAATCGATCGATCTAGGTTCCCACTCTGACCTATGGTCATGAGATCTGGGTAATGACTGAAAGGAAAAGATCATGAATACAAGCGGCCAAAATGAGTTTCCTTCGCAGGGTGACTGGACGCACCCTTCGAGATCTGGTGAGGAGCTCAGATACCCGGGAGGAGCTCGAAGTAGAGTCATTGGTCCTCCACGTGGAAAGGAGCCGGCTGAGGTGTCTCGGGCATCTATTCCGGATGCTTCCTGGTCGCATCCCTCTGGAGGTGTTCCAGGCATGTCCCATTGGGAGGAGGCCTCATGGAAGGCCCATGACACGCTGGAGGGACCAACATCAGTCTCTGAGCAGGACTGCTGTTGCCTCGGGGTCCCCACAGAGCAGCTGCAGGAGGTGTTTGTGGATTTCTTAAATCTTCGCATCTCTGATGAGACTGCTGCCTCCACGACCCGCCCCTGGAAGATGGATGGAAGGAATTCTCAGCCCAATTCCTCTTCATTTGCTGGTGTGTTTTGTGAGGTAGGGTCCAGCTCTGCTTCTGCTCTCTCCTCAAGTGCCTTCTTATACATGATGATTGACTTCATGGCCCAAAGAACAGCACAGAACCCCTGATCTGTCTACATTCCTCCTGGAACTTCCTGTTTTTTTACCCCAAAGAACAAACATTTCCTCCTTCATCTTAAATAAAAGTCACCTTGTGTCAATTAATGACACTTTAGAGATTCTAGAGACTTCCTTTAGTATCTTACGATCTACTATCATGGTGAACTTGCATAAACAGCCACATATGGTATGTTTTAATTTCCCTCCACTTATAGAATATTTTCCATGCATCAGAACAGCTGATTTTGAAATCTTTTTCAAAACTCTTTAAATTTCCTACAAGACTTTTTTTTCAGAAGGGAAGACAACAAACAGTATGTTTAAGGTTCAAACTGGACAAACCTTCCAAATCCAGACTAACAATGATTTTATTTTGTGTATCTGATGTTAAACATCAGTTTAGAATTTATCACTGCAGTGTTTATAATGTTTTACAGACATTAAATTGTATTTACTTTATTTTTTGTGTTTATAATACCTGAGTTTTTTATGTAATTATTTAAAATGATTGAAACTTCTGAAGTTGTTCAAAGGTCAGAAATGCTTGGCAAACATCACCAGTGCACCCACACAATTGACAAGAAACAGCTTTTAATTATCTCACATTAGAGAATCATCTCAGGAAAAGAAAGTCCTTGTTTCTTTTATAAGAAAATTCTTTTCACTTTTAGGTGTCCTTTTTACATTTTAAACGTCCTAAATTCTGCTGTATAATATACTTCTATTAAAAGAACAATATTAACTTGGGACATTTTTAATGTTTTTTTGAGGATTTTAACCCCAGAGATCTGCTGTTTTTATAAAAGTGTATAAAATAGTCCCAAAGAGGAGACTTTATGTCTGCCTGCTCTGTGCGCTTGTTGATCCGACCTCAGTCCTTTACACCGAGCTCGGCAGCCATGTTTTTCTTCAGCGACTCAAGCTCCACCCTCTGGTGAGAAGCCTGAGTGGGCCCCGGCTGGGATCCCTGTCAGCTCTGGCCAAAGTCAGCGAAGCCCTTGGTGGCGGTGAAGGCGTCAGGCTGCAGGGGGAAGAAGTACTGCTGGGGAAGCAGGAAGCTGGTGCTCTGCGTAGAGATGGAGGCCTGGTGCAGCTGCAGCTGTGAGTGCTGGAAGCCTCCTGTTATCGCTGCAGGTGGCGATGTGTAGGGCGGAGGTGGCGGTGGAGGTAGTAGAGTCTGTGGAGTCTGAGTAGGGGTAGAAGCTGACGAAGAGACCGCGGCGGACACAAGGCAGCCGTGCTGCTGCTGGCTCTGACCCCCCAGAGAAAACCTCCGAGTGGAGCTCCCGCCGCCAGCCGAGCTAGAGCTGGTGGTGGCCGTGCTGGACTGCCTAGACGGAGCACGCAGGCTGGGAGGGGCCGTGGTCAGGATCATAGGGATGGTCTCTCCCTGGCAGCTGCGTAAAGAGAAGCGGATGGGCTGCTGGGTGGGCTGCTTGGGCCGCAGGCAGGTGCAACAGTAGACCGCCACCAGGGAGCCAACGATGACGAAGGCGATGAAGATGCTTCCCACCATCAGGAAGGGGACATAGATGGGCTCTGAGGGAGAGATGAGGCAGGTTAGATCTATGGCCTTGAGGGGAAAACCTCAATATCTGTCAGAGGAAATAATATATTATTTATCTATTTTTAAGAAATACTACACTGAAACTTTTTACCCTGATTTTAAGATTCATGATCAGGTTCTAGAGGTTTATCTACTCTTTACCTTTGCACCCTGGAAAGGCTAGACTTTACACTTCATGAAAATGGAGCTTTACGAACACTAACAATCATTTATTTCATTGAGACTGTAGGTAAATAAAGCTGAATATCTTTAAAATTTTATTAGTATAAATCTGAATATTGCTGAAACCGTTTCTTTCCCACTGCTCACCAGGATGCACTGAGCTCCTTTATATTCTCATCATCTTTACAGGACAGAATGGAGAAAGCCTCCATGACCGTGTTTCACTGTGGGACGTCTGTTCGCCACACTGTGGGAGTGAGGCTGTGGGAATGTCCCCGACTGCACATGCAGAAAAGCAATAGAAAAGGTTTTTAGATGATGTTATGTTGTTTTCTTTCGTGCTTCCAATGACACCCTGGGCATCTACCTTTCTTTTCAGAGTTTTAAAATTGTATTTTATTTATTTATTTAAATTCCAAAAAACAAACTCTTTTTAATCAGTTTCCAAAAAATGTTGCTACTTTATGGTCTATTGCATTGAAACCTAATAAAATACAATAATGATTGTGGCCACAACAAAATAAAACATGAAATAAATGGGATGTTTTTTAACAATATGCTGTACACAATCAACTTTTCCAATAAAAAAAAGATTATCTATCACTTGGAAACCTGTAATTCCTTTTTAAATCCTTGCCATTTGTCAAGCTAAACAGGGAAACATTCCTTTCAAACACAAAGTTTCTCTTCATGCAGCCTGGTTGTGGTCAGGGACGGGAAATCTGAGAGCGTTTATTTATTTTATGAGGCACTCAGTAAAATCAGTTTATCCACGTTTGCAATCTGGAAATTGAAAAAGTAAAAAATCTTTCAAAAGAAAGATTGCAGCAGAGAAGCAGATATGCTGCACAATGAGACTTTATCCAGCTTTTCCACCATTAAAAATCTGAAGGACGCCAAGATGTAAGCAGGTTGTTTGGAAACTAGAAATCTTTCCCAAATATAAAGCTTTAAAACAGACACTTTAAAACAGCATGAAGTTATTGAATTAGAGCAGCTCCCACAAAGGTTTCAAAGCTTATGAAAAAAAAAAAAAACAGAAAGAAAAAAGGATGTAAAAAGCTTCTACATTTTTAGAAATGTTCCTGCTTTTGTCTTGATGTGAAATTTTGTCTTTTTGTTGGAGAAGTTTGTGCTCCTGAGGAGGCCTCTGAAACTTAACCTGAGCCTTTAACTGACCTCTGACCTCCTCTGAAAGATCAACCAATACTAGTTACAAAAGAAAACAAAAAAACTATTTATACCTTTCACTTTAAAAATGGCAATCTGGCCATTTCTGCAGCACCAAACAGGCTTGGTAACAATATACAGTTGTGCTTCATAGTTTACATACCCTCCCATAAAAAAAAAAAGATACATTCACACTAGAATATATAGATATGAATAATACAAAACTGAAAAAAGTAATACATAAAAAAAAAATCTACTAAATCAATATTCAGTTTATAAAATACTGGTTTAATTTTTTTGTTTAGAAAATACTTCTAAAGACAAATGAAAGTACCTTGCTCATGCATTGAACCAACAAACCTCAACAGGTGCAGAAATCTGACTGAATATTTCCTGAACATCACAGAAAACACCTGATTTCAGTGAAAATAATAATAATAATATATATATATATATATATATATATATATATATATATATATATATATATATATATATATATATATATATATATATATATATATATATATATTATTATTATTATTATTATTATTATTATTTTCAAAATAAAGGTCATGATTTTCATTTTTTATTTATTTATATTTTTTGTCAATTTACTGGCAGATGTTTTTTTCTGTCTTTATTGGGTGTGTAAAGTTTCAAGTACAACTTTAAGTATTAAAAACAAGATAAGTGATCCTAAAATGTTAATTAGTTTTTCTGTTTTCTTTGCTCAGCCATAGAAACTCTCCAGAAGTCCAAACTTACGCGGTGCAAACTGCGTGCTGTCCGCCTCCCTGTCGTTGGTGCACCCCCCCTGGTCCAGACGCGCGTCCGCGGCCGCGCAGCAGTAGCGCAGGGCGCAGGAACCGCAGCACACGGTGGCGTCTGTGGTGTCAAAGTCCTCCGGACACTGAAAGCCTTCATGGTAGTTCCCGTTAGAGTCCAACCAGCCGTGGCAGTACTCCCCCTGAGCGTCCGATATGCGCAGGTTCCAGGTCAGATATCCGAGCAGCAGGCAGTTCCAGATGCGCAGCATCCCGCTGAGGGTCCGGTTCCCCCTCCTTCCACCGCTTCGCCCTCAGCTATCTGGACTCTGGGATGAATGTCCCAACACCAAACTGGACCCCAATGCATGGAAACTTATGCCATGTTTGCTGCAACCAAAGCATCAACAGATTGGAAGCGAACACAATCCAAATATTTGGGTTTAAGTGATTTTTAAAAGTCTCATTTCTGTGGTGAGTTCTGGTCCAGATGGAGACTCGAAGATCCAGTTAAACGGTACAAAACTGTCCGGGTTTGTCCTCCTGTTCTGTGGAGCAGGTTGAGCTCAGCCTGTGTGTGTGTGAGTCCACCTCTCTACTGCTGCTTTGCTGCTTCAGGACGCGCGCGCTCCCCTACTGGATCAGGACGTGCGCGTTCACGTGGTTGAAAAACATGCAGACATTCAAATACCAACACTTTGTCCTTATCTTAATTAGCTTAAGGTAAATGAAGAGGAATTTCAAATTAGCAGCTTTAAATACATGAAAACCATCTTTAATTTGATAAATTACCAAAGAAGCAAACATGTTTCCCCGCTTTCTGTTTGGATGAGGGTTAAACATATTGTCTTAAAGAGAGTAAAGTTATTTCCCTAACAACAAATTAATTCAAAAGAATATAATATCTTTTTTTCTTAGACTGATAATTATGTTTTATAAAAGTTTCAAAAACTCGTTATACGTTTTCTTAAGTTCAGGTGCGGAGCTAGATGGGGAGCCAAGGTTAGCCATGGCCACCCTTAGCCAATCATTGGCCACCCCAATTCCAAGTGAATTTTATCTAATTATCTTATTTAAAGAGTAAAACTACTAATTCCATTGGCAAAACATCTCATTTACGTACTCAAATTAAGGGTAAATACAATTAATTTAAGGCATTTTTACTTATTTACAGATCGTTTTTCCAGTGCTTATCCACTTCCTCTGTTCCTGCTGGAAAAACAGCATTCCCACAGCATGCTGCTGCCATCACTGTGATTCACCAAGGAGTTGGTTGGTTCAGGGGGATGTCTGGCACACATTATAATTCTTCCTCCACAGTCTCCTGTCCCACTTGGAGTAAAATGGGCTAAACAAATGAAACCACAATTATAAAAGTTTTATTTGTTAAAAAGACAAAAGAAGGAAATTCAATTTCTGAAAATGTTCCTAATAAAAAGAAACGTGTTTATCACATCCAAAACACTTTAAAATGTGTGGTTGTGATGTCAAAAATGTGCAAAACTGAAAAGCTTGAAAGGTTCAAACTGTTGAAACTGAGCATTTTAAGCTTTGACCATGACCTGGACTGTAAGGTAAGTACTAATCTGCCTTTCATTGTGGGTTTTTTTAATTACTTGAGTCTAATTAGGTCTTTTTGAAACATATTTTGTTATTTATTTTTATAACAATATTATTTTGAACACCTTTCATGATTTTCTTTTCTGGATTTCTGAAGTTTTATCGTCTGAAATTAACAAAAAGCACACATTTACATCTATCCTCTAAGAAATGTTATATAGTCTTTATCTTATTGCAACCATTAAATTCATATGAGTTGATAAAGCTCCAAAGGATCTCCTGGTCTAAAAGTATCGAGTTGGCGCCCCCCTGTGGTGGTTTTAACTTTTCATGCATGGGCCGCTGAGCAGCTGCTCTCTGTCTCTAACAGCAGATGAAAACATTAACTGTAGAAAGATATAAACACTGAGTGTTTCAGGTGGTTATATTGGAGCTGTCTTAAGGCCAAATGGATCAGATCATGGAACAGCAGTACATCTGAACACTGTTATTTCTATTTGGTTTAATTGAATATTTTTTTTTTTTTTTTCAAAATTATAAAGTCTATTTGTTTATTCTTTATCCCCCTTTTTTTTATTTATCAATATAACTTTTTGGGAGTTTTTCGCTATATTTGGTTCTCTCTCATTTGGGTAGCTCCTGTTTGCTCCAAACCAAAATGGCCTCTGCCTTTTCTTTCTTTGTATGATTTATTTATTTCTTTATTTAGATTTCATATCGTAGCTCCAGCTGCTCCAGCGGGGCGCTGTTCTCGGTGGGATGCTGGCTGGCTGCGCGTTAGTCCCGCCTGTATCTCCCTGTGGAGGATCTCCTCTCTGTCTGGGATTGGAGCGCGCGCCTGTCAGTTAAGCAGCTCCGCCGCGTGCGTGCGCACGCGCGTGCGCGTCCGTCCGATTGTGTGAAAGGGAAAACCGGTGCCAGACAGTGACGCTCACCCATCAGCTGCCTGTCAAAGCCAGCAGCACGCCGATAAATAGATAAGCGTGCCGGTATGGAGGGAGAGATGCAACCCGCTGATGAAGGGCCCTGCGCCCCGAAGATGTGCCGACAGCAGCGGGGTCCGTTCAGCACCCTGAAGCCCCTCCAGAGCAGGCGCTCCGCGGGGAAGACGCGCTTTGACCGCTCCGCTGTGCTGGAGCTGCCTCTGTTTGGTGATCACTTCACTCTCCATCCCGAGCAGCCTCCTCCTTTCCAGCAGCAGCAGCGGGTGCAGCACCTCCACCAAAGCAGTTCTACCATCAGCAGCAGTCAGCAGCATCCCCGGCTCCCATGTGAGGCCAGGCCAAGCAGCAGGGTCCCCACATCCACCTCGGTGGCAGCAGCATCCCATGGCCCCCAGAGGCGCGTGTGCGGCGGATCGGAGCCCAGGTTCTCCCCAGACTGCTCCTATGGAATCAGCACAGGTGAAAACTGCTCCCTCTTGCTTCTGCTTTCTCTCTAGTTTTTTTTTTTAAGAGTCAATAGACTTTACCACCCTTCTTGTCATCCCATATCTACTCCAAGCTATAAAGAGAGTAAGTGTTGTCTTTATATCACCCATTTAAAAGGCGTTCACTCCAATCATCTCTGGGAGGTATTGTCAGGGGTCAAATGGGGGCCATCCGTCATTTGAGTTGGAACATCCAACCCAAAATCCACTGGAGGTTTTTCATTATAGAAATTATTTTACTCTTAACCTCCTATCCCTCGGCCAAAACTGCAGGAAAGTTAGACTAAACTGCTTTAAATCTATGTTTTTTTTAATTATTTTATTTCAATCGCTTTAAGAGGGGGACCAGATGAAGTTAGGGGCAGCTGTTTTTGTCATGAAAACAGGCTAAATGGTACAAGATGCCTCCACACTGCAAAATAAGTCATTTTATTCCTTATAATTAGTGATTTTTTATTTTTCTTGAATTGAGGAGGTTAGTGAGACACTTTGCCAAAGGAATTAGATAATTTACATTTAAAATAAGAAATCATAATTGCATTGTCTTATTTCCAGTGCATAATATCTAATTATCTTATTTTAAGTGTAAAATACTCATTCTATTGGCAAGTCATCTTATATACATGATGGAATTAAGGGTAAATACAATTAATTACGAGATTTTTACTCATTTCTAGATAATTTTTGAAGTGCATTTTTTACAATTTCTACAAAAACTAGCAATGATGGGGAGGAAAGTTGGTTGGGAATGTGAGTGGAAATGAAACAAGCCTACAGATGAATGAAAACAGTAATAAGACTGATAGACCAACACCAGCAAACAAATCTGATGTAAATGAGAGTAGGAATCTGGGGGGAACACCAAAAAGACAAAATTGTTCACTTAGTTGAATTGAGTAAAAAGGTCTATACAGCATTAGCAGCCAGGAGAAATGAAACCCTGTTTGTGTTTAGGACATCTGAGAGTTTTGACCGGCAGTGATTATTTCCAGGGGAAAGCTTGGGCCTCTTATGGGAGATTGCTGTAGGGAATAAATCTCTAACAGTTACAGAAAACCAGCAAACAACTCAACTTCCATGTTTTCGTTGTCAAGTGCAACTTTGCACAGAGTTAATACCTTTTACTAACTGGCTTTCTGAAACATTAGATCTTTGTCAGGAAAAAATAGTCACAGTTTGTAAAAATGCTTCTTTTTCTGTCAGCTTCTGTCTCCTTGAACCCCAGTCGGCCTCACCAGTCTTACTGAGTCTGGTTCTGCTACGTGGTTTCTTCCTGGTAAAAGGAAGTTTTCCTCTCCACCAGGCTTGGACTGGGAACGATTTTTGGCCCTGGCATTTTTCCATCCACACCAGTCTCAAATGCGAAACACAATACGAATACACATTGTGGATTACCCGATTTATCTCCAAGCATCACACGACAACCATCACCAAGACTTTGGTTATTTACACAGACGCCACAGTGACTGCTGCTGCGTAATGTCCACACTTGCACGAAGCCAGCCAGACACCCACCCAACACATACTAGGTCTACAACGTAAGCCAGACATAAAACCAACATAAAACAATACAATGTAGAGGAAGACAGGCAGTTCTTCAAGAATCAATACATGAAAACTCAGCGGTGTGTCAGCATTCACTGCAAGTCTAGGTGGCATGTGGGCAATGAAATGGAATAATGTAAACGGATGCAAAACCACATCATGCACTGCAACATATTCTTGCAAAATCCGTCCATCCATTATCTGACACGCTTGTCCCAATTGGGGTCGCGAGGGGTGCTGGTGCCTATCTCCAGCTGCCAATGGGCGAGAGGCGGGGTACACCCTGGACAGGTCACAAGTCCATCACAGGGCAACATAGAGACAAAAAGGACAAACAACCATTCACACACACACACTCACAGCTAAGGAGAATTTAGAGAAGCCAATTAACCTAACAGTTGTGTTTTTGGACTGTGGGAGGAAGCCGGAGTACCCGGAGAGAACTCACGCATGCTCAGGGAGAACATGTAAACTCCATGCAGAAAGACCCCGGGCTGGGAATCGAACCCAGAACCTTCTTGCTGCAAGGCAGCAGTGCTACCCACTGCGCCACTGAGCAGCCCATTCTCGCAAAATATTCAAATATAAATTCTGCAAATATAAGAGGCATTTTAGTTTTTGTTATAATTTGGTTTGTTGCAAGGATTTTACAGTATGAAGAAATAGAATATTACACCACATGCCAACCGTCACAAGGCTGTGCATGACAAGAAGGGCTATATATATTGCATGCATCATTTATGTAGTTAACATTGTATTACTTCTTGAGCTCTTTGAGTTACTTACTGTCACAGGTAGGTGATTCAGCCGGAGAGTAAGTGTTAGGAACGGTATGATTTAAGGAGGGCCGGCCCTCGCATGCAGAAATTAGGACCGGCCCACCGGGCAAATGCCTGGTATCACAGATTACCAGTCCGAGCCTGGTCTCCACTGTCGCTACGAAGCATGTTGATTGAATCAATGAGTCTATGCAATCAACTGGTTTTCCTTAGATAAAAAACTTAGAGTCAATTTGACTGTATGATCTGGTGAATTTTAAAGTGCCTTGAGATGACATGCGTTGTGAATTGGCGCTATATAAATAAACGGAATTGAAACTGAATTGAATTGATTACATATATTTAACAGAAACATGTGACAACAGTGACAAAGTTGAACCCTCCCCATGAATTTACAGTTTTCCAAGTGAAAACTGAGACTATACTATAGAGTGAGGGGTGGCCATCTTGTTTTATGATAGATTAAAGCGTAAAACTTTTTCTTTTTTTTTTTTAACAAACTGCTTCCTGACTATCAGGTCCCCCCGAACCAATGTTACCCTTTTCAACGAACTCAATGACCTTCTGTCTCTGATATCATTAACGTTGTGACCTAAAATGTTTTACCTCTGTGGTTTGGAGGCCCTCAGGCCACCTCTGCCATTTGATTCATTGTGTATATTTTGTGTTTATGTCCAAGATGCAGGCCACCGTAATAAACAGAGTCAATAAACTACAGAACAAAACCAGCATCACATAATCCTCATATTTTCCACTCCTTCCTTTGTTCCTCCTGTCAGATGTGATTGATTCACTAAAGTAATGGGAGCAATCGTGATTGAATCTCCACTTTATGCGCACAAAATTACACTCTTTGCATCTCTCTCCTTTTTTTTCTCTGTGCTCCATTAAGGGTCCTCATCATCATCCTGTTGAAACATATTGTTCCCTGCTTTCATTTTTTATTTTTTTCTTCTCCTCAGCTGCTGTTCATTAGTGGGCTGCATACAGGCAAGAAATGTGTTCCCCATGTGGAGGGCTGGTCTATGGGAGCCAACATTTAGATGAAAGCAATGAACCCTATCCTGGCAGTTTCAAAATTAAATATTAGACACAGCATCCTCTAATCATATTTTAATCTGCTTATCTGTGTATGCAGCAGAGGCTCCGCATGCTGTTTGTTGTTTTGTTTTGCATCTTTAAAGTCAAGTTTTCAGACAGACAGTGGGTGGCTTAAATAGATGCATAGTAAATATTTTTATTGCAAACATCTTAAAATAAGATGAACCTGCTCCTACTGTTTGCATATGTTTTTTCATAGTCTTCTCAGGTTAAATTGAACCTGCACACACCATGCAAGATGCGCCACTCTTCAGGTGATAATGATACATCAACGTGCTTTTATCAGCTCAAATGAGACAGGTTATTTTCTTTCTCCTTGCTTTAGGGTAAAAAAAAAAAAAACAGTGTCCTTTTCTATGAAGAGCAGCAGCAGAGACCCTGGAACCTGCAATCAGTTCAGCACACAATAACCCAAATTGCATTGAAATCCTTTCTCAAAGAGTCGTGATTAAAACAAATGGGCCTCATAAATTTGCTTGTGTCGACCGTTGGTGTTTTTAATGAAATTTTATGAGGCTCTCAGCTCACAGTGCCACAGAGAGAGAGGGGGTCGTGAGGAGGTGGGTGCAGGGGTAAGGGCGAATATTATCAGACACATCTTCACGGGTAAACAGAGATAGCAGGCATATTAATAAATGCGACACATCTGCGGCAGCCTGATAGACACGTCTGAGCGAGCGGCCCCCGCCGCAGCGACCACCCAGAACTTATTTTGTCTGTTTGTGCGTGTTTGGTTTGCAGCTACATTAGAATCATAATCATTGTGTGGCCGTGTGTGCATTGATTACAATAAGACGTGCCCAGACTACCAGGGAAATATGCACCGAGGTCCTAATCTGGACTGTAACTATGTGCTGATTGTCTCGGTCACTGCAGACCCTGCAACCTTAGAGTTATTGACATGTGAATAAATCACCATAATCGAGCTGACATTTCTATGAACAAAGCAGGCCACAGAAAGCTTTTTATGAAGCACTTTAGCTAAATTAAACAAATAAAAAAAATAGAGGGGGCATCTTTTTTAGGAAATGAGAAGATCTTTTCATTCCTGCTATCTTTACTCTAAGAAAGTGCATGACAATTGTTAGCAGGGAAAATTGCTAAGTTTTCAAATGATTTACATCCAAAAAGAGCAACATAATCCAGAAAAATAAATGTTTTGCATTTTACTTAAACCTTTAATATCAAACATCCTGCATACATATTCACAACACTAGAAGTTTTTTTTTACTACAACTACTACAAACTTCCATGTACATTACTCAACAGAAATCAGAGTGAAGGTAAAATGTTCTGATGAAGATTCTCAGTCATCCAGGTAATAGTCATTCCGTAAAGTTTAAAAAACAATCCACTGGACTTGGTTTCCAAGATTTGAAGACGTTTCACTGCCCCTCCATGCTAGGAAACATGCAAATGGACCCGACGAGTGGGTCGTTTGGTTCCATTGTTAGCCTATAATATCTGAAACTTGTCTTCCTATGGTTCTGAAGGTCGGTCGCTAAAGGGGAGGATTGTCTCCTGTAATACCTGAAATCTGTCTATGATTGTTAAGGGTTGGTCGTTAAGGAGGTATTGTTCACCGGCTGAGGAGAAGAGGTACTTTGTTCCTCTGTGATGGGGTGGGAGGTGTGGTGATATCTGGAAGGGATCATCTCTATAACTGAATTGTAAGTTTTTGGAAGCTGGAATCTGAGTCCACCACCTTTGTTTAAAAAAAACAACTTTAAAAACGACTTTAAACAGAGGTGGTGGACTCAGAGTCCAGCTTCCAAAAACTTAAAAGTCAGTTATAGAGATGATCCCTTCCAGATATGTTTTATAATCTATCTCTGATTAAAATTTGACAGTACAGAAAATGACAGCCAAAAGTGAACATGTTAAAGTCATCCATAAACGTGTAGTTTTGCACCGTTTGAGCTGTATTTCATGCTGCTTTCCCCCCTCAGATATGAATTCTTGTCAACAGGTGAAACTAATAGCTTATCAAACAGACTTCTTCTTTCTCCTCCTAACCTCTTCCTCTGCCACAGAAAACCGTCTCATCTTAGACGCCTTTGCCCAGCAGTGCAGCAGAGTCCTCAGCCTTCTCAACAATGGCCGTCTCCTGGAGCCCCCCTCTTCCTCCCTCAGCTCTAACATCAAGCTGGAAGATGAGCGAGGAGACGCACAGGGGCTCCACTGCTCCTCACAGGGAAAGCTGAAACCCCAGGAGAGTTCAACCACCACAGATCCGGAGAATGAGGCCCAACAAAGCCATTCAAACCAGCAGCGGACCTCGGCGGTGCTCCGCATCTTCACAGACTCCTTGCAGAACTACCTGCTCCCTGGGCCTCATCGACATCTGAATGAAGGTGACCAGTGTGCTTCTGTGGAGCCCGGCTCAGAAGTGTCTCCACCCAGACACAATCTGGGAGGCTGGGGGTCCCCTGCTCCATCAGAGTCCTACGGGCACCCGTCTTCAACGCTACCAGAGGAGGAAGAGGAGGAGGAGAGCTGCTGCCCGCGCTGTCTGGAGCTGGAGCAGGAGGTGCTGTGTCTGCAGCAGGAGAACGAGGAGCTGCGGAACAAACTGGAGAACGTTCCAGGTGCAGTAAGCATGCTCAGAGCTACAGATCCCCTCATACAGGCTTTTTAAAACATCATTCTTGTCGATGTGCTGCTGATTTTCAAAGCTGATGTTACCTTCTCTAACTCATTTTATGTCTTTTTAAATTCTCAGTCATCCGGTTCATTCCAGCCATGAAACAGACTTGAATCTGAGCCAACCAAACTTTCTCTAAGCTTTTCTGAAGACGTTTTGACATCTATCCAGGAGTCTTTGTCATTTCTGTTAGCTCAGACAATAGGACCCTTCATCCTCTGAGGTTGATGGAGTCTTTATTGCGCATGGGTATGTGTTAGGCCATTTGAATCATGATGAGTGTGCCTCTGTAATTTCTTTGGAATGAGCTCCAGGACTGCTTAAAGACATCAATGCTCAAACCACAGATTGCTGTAATGTGAGCAGACAGAACCAATGGAGACTGAGCAAAGGTCTGGTTGACTCTGAGTTAGCCCAGTTTTTGGTTGCTCTATTCACATAATAGGAACCAATGAAAACAAATGTTGCACGAGCCTCCATTTAAACAACAACAATAAGAACCATCTATTAACAAATCAAACAAAACATTCACTACAGATTTTAAATGAAGTGAGCAGCAAAATATTCACTTTACTTGAAATCAAGGCATGGCTGCTGAAGGCACTGATGAAGCAGCCAACACACTCACGTTTGGGCCGAAAACATCAATACACAAACAGACACAAATACCAGTCCTAAATATCAGCAAGCCAGTCTTATCGGTCTACGTCTTTGTCAGAAGGGTCCTGACAGACAGTATTCAGATGTTTTGGAAAAAAGATTAAGCATTTGAATCATAATTCGAAGTGAAACAGTGTTAGATGTGCTATAGGTAGAGATTATAGATGACAAGGCAGCATTGAACTCTATGCCATTGGTAGAAATGTCAATATACAGTCATTCTGATTGGGTAAATCAGTTGAAACGGGAAACATTTTATAATTTCTTTTTTTCACACAGGTGAATATTTTGTGGTAATTCTGACGTATGATTAATTAAAGGCCAAAATGATTCAGATAAAGATGTTAAGTAATGTGTCCATGTAATCATAGTTGATGACTTTGAGGTGTCAGAGAATAAATCTGTGATATGATAAATGCTTTATTCAAATTGTTGTATTTGACTCTCTGTATAATCCAGCTTTCATTTAAAGAACCCAGTGGTTAGGCTAAATATATGTTTTGATGATTTTTGATGATTAATTAAAAAGTTGTCTGGCTTCCTGCTGGGATGACAGAAACTGCAGCTTTATCTTACAATTAATATTTTAATAGATTAATTTTTTTCGAACCTTATCCATAGGAGAGAAAGTGCAGTTTAGAGACAGTTTGAATAAGAACCAAATCAAATGTTGCTAAATAAACTGCCTTTTACAAGTTCCTTTAAATGGCAGTAAATGCAAATAATTATTTTCTCAAAATTCATTAGATGGTTTAAAGCCATCTAAGGAAATGTTTGCTGGATTACAAAACCTATTATCTTTTTCATCTTAGAAACGTTCAGTATATCACTTGTTTTTTCTATTTTCATGCTTTTTGCTGCAGCCCCCTGTCAAAGTGCCCTAGACTACTTTAAAGCGGTTCTTGAGTTTCACAACCAGCTGGCTCAGCCAATGCTGGAGGAGCAGTATACAGAGGTAAGAGAGGCCTGCGCTCGTGACCATTAAGTTTCATCAGTATATGAGTAAAACATAACACCATATCCATCTTCAAGCAGTGTGACAATATGGATTTAAAAGATGTATCTCTGCAGGAGGAAGAACAACAAACAGTCTTTGAGGTCTGTTGTTTTAATCTGTGGACCATTCGTTAATTTCTCCTCACTTCCAAACCCCCTCTGAGTGAAACTCCTCTTCCTTTCAGGGCAGTAAACAGCTCCTGGAGAACTACCCGCTCTTCATCACCAACAAGCAGTGGGAGGAAGCCGTCAACTCCTCTAAGAAAGATGGCCGGCGGCTCCTGCGCTACCTGATCCGCTATGTCTTCACCACGGATGAGCTGAAGTTCTCCTGCGGTTTGGGCAAAAGGAAGCGGTCGGTGCACTCAGGAGAACCGGGCCTAGAAAGACGGCCACTCAACCCCGTCAAAGTCAGCTGCCTCAGAGGTAGAGCTCTTTTTCTCCAGCATGATTATGTCTCAGACCATTTGATTTCTGTTATATATTATATGACAATCAATCCCTGAAAGCAATCAAAAAATTCAGTAGTATGTTAAAGCCACTCTGTAAGTGTTGATCTATGTATTAGCTTAACTTGTGATATATTGAAGGATTTTTTTAGGTGAATATATAGAATATGGGGCGCATCAATGCTCTGTGTCAGAGCATTGATGTAATTTAGTTATGTGACCTAGAGCTCTGCTTTAAGGCCAGAACACACTAAATCCGATTTTGCTTCTGATCAGACAGAACTTGTGACGTTGAAAGTCAACGAGGATGATCACACCCGACACAATTTTATGCAAGGGGGCTTGGATAGGTCCGACTGAGATAGACCCCAGGTCTATTTTAGTCAGATCACGCAGCAATCCAGTGGCAATTTCATGGGTTTGATAGGCAGAGAGACACAGTTACAAAGTAAAACACATCCGCTTTGGGAGAAATAACAAAAAAAAAGTCTGTTACCGGTAAGTGTGCAGGAAACTTTTGGAGTCGCACATTGCATATATAGCATGCGGGACAGACTCGAGCGAAAACAATCAATGAAACATTAAAGAATATAAAACTTTATCTCATTAAAAAAAACTAACAAGGGGCAGACAGAGCAGGTAAGCACAGCGTACAAACTCCTATAAACTCCCAGAAAGCTTCGGTGTTTTCATAATCTGTCCATGTCAATAGCACAGATACAGAATTGAAAAAATCTGTGCAGATCTGCCTACCCTGCCTATTTGTAGCCTCTCTATACGCAGTCAGGTGTGCAACAGGTATGTTCTGAGTTCCCCTTAACGCTGCAGTAGCTAGTTTTGAGAAAACTCTGGACTTAGCCTGAAATTTAGATCAAGGATCAAGGATTACAGGTCCCTCCCTCTGGGTCTCTGCTGAGCTACAGCCCTAGCTTCACAGCTCTTCCCCAACGAAAAGCCTCATAACTGAAATGTGCACCTGAATAAATTCTGTCAACAAAGGAGATTCTTGAAAATTATAATAGCGGAACTTTAATCACTAATTCTTGGAAGGAGAAAAGACAGAAAAATACCTCAAAACCATGTCTGTGTCGGCCTTCCCTGCTCAGACTCGGGTCTGTTAACTTTTTAACCTCTGATTGTGTCCATAGGAACAGCTTGGATAACAAAGGGACAAAAACAGTCCTTGAGTAACCAGATGTTCACTGGTCCAGATAATCCTGAGAGCCAGTGTGTATCTGCTGATAAAAAAAACAGTGTATCTGATAAAGAAGAGGGTGACAGATCCCTGCAGTCTGATCTGACAAGAGTGCATCTATTTCACACAGGACATTTTCATAGACAATAACCAAATTAAATAGAAAAAAAAACAATATCCTCATGACAGGCAGGTTTTTTTTAAGTGTCGACCTGACTTAATCTCACAGTTCATAGCTGTGTTCATGGCCTGCTGATTTTGTTTTTCACTAACAACGTGCAGATTAGTGAGCGGACGGACAGCATTAGTAGCTGCAGAACATCAGAAATCTTGAGCTGGAACTACAGTCTGGGCTGTTAGCGTGAATGTGGCTTTATCTTTACCAGTAACTTCATGGATTCTCAATCTGATGGTCTCAAATTTAAAACACAAAGTGAGTCTGTTTGATTTTATCAGTGCAGTTGTTTTCAGGGGAGCTAAGCCTGGAAGTTACAGATCTAGCGCCTCTAGTTGCTAAAAGTTACACAGAAATGCTTAAAAAAATGAAATTATTTTTTCTGCGCCAAATAAAACGGGATAAAGTTCAAGTTTTATTTTAAGTCACACAATTTTTCTTAGATTATTCTTAAACAATTAAATGATTACTTTTCCTTCTTTAAGGTACTTCCTTGTCAGGGAAGAATGTTTCATTATTTCTTTAATATTAAAAACATTTTGCTTAAATTCCTACAAAGGACTGGAATTTATGTTATAATAATTTTGTGGGATTATAATCCTTCACTTTATTTTACTTTTGTGAGACAATATCATTTTAATTTTATTTTGCTGTCACCATGATATGTTAAAACCCCAATCAGATTAGATAAAACTGTAAAATCCAGAATTAAATGAACAAATAACTTTCTTAAAATTCTATATAAAAAAATAGGCAAAAAAACAACAACAACCTGTCATTCCAAATCTTGCCAGAGTTTATCCGGATGCACTGTGCCTCAAACCCAGACTGGTGGATGCCCTCAGAAGAGCAGATCAACAAAGTGTTCAGCGACGCCGTTGGCCACGCCCGCCAGGGCCGGGCAGTGGGGACATTCCTGGGCAGCAGCGGCAGCAGCACCAGCAGCATCTACATGGACAGCTTCGACGGACACCTTTCACAGGATGAGCTGTTCCTCAAAGGCTGCCAGAATGGCCAGTTAGACTGAAGTTATACAAAATACACTGCTTAAAAGAATAAAGGGAACACCCAAATAACACATCCTGGATCTGAATAAATCAAATATTCCCATTGAATAATTTCTTCTGTAAGAAGTTGAATGTGCTGCCAATTAAATTACACAGAAATCATCAATGGAAATCAAATTTATTAACCAATCGAGGCCTGGGTTTGGAGTCAAACACAAACCCAAAATGGAAAGTCCTGGTATGAACTCCCTACAATATGAAAGTATGCTCCTGATGTGGTAGTGGAAGGTCTCCTAAGGGATTTCTTGCCAGACATGGACTAAAGCCTCCGTAAACTCTGCCAGTCCATAGCTTGAATGTCTTCATTTTGCAGAAACTGTTGACACCCTCCAGCCACAATAAGCCTAGCATTGCTCTGCATTAGATGGAATCCAGGGCAACTTCACCAGCATATGGTCTATCAAGGGCTCTGAGGGCCTCATCTCAGTACCTAATGGCAGTCATGCTACCTCTGGCGAGCACATGGAGGGCTGTAGGGCCCTCCAAAGGAATGCCAACCCACACCTTTACTGACCCACTGCCAAACTAGTCATGCTGATGGATGCTGCGGGAAGCAGATCACTCTCTAGACTCACATCTGTCAGATGCGCTCAGTGTGAACCTGCTTTCATCTGTGGTGAATTTGCCAATCCTCGTGTTCTCTGGCAAATGTCAAGCATCCTGCACTGTGTCGGCTTATGAGCAAAACGCCCATCTGTGGAAGTCGGACCCTCATACCTGTTGGAGGTTGTTTTGCAGGGCTCTGCCAGTGCCCCTTCTGTTCTTCCTAGGACAAAGGCGGTCCTGCTGCTGGATTGCTGCCCTCCTACAGCTTCCTCCACACCTCCTGGTATACTGGCCTGTCTCCTAGTAGGCTCTCCAGCCTTGGGACACAGATAACCTTCTTGCCACAGCGTGCATTAATGTGCCATCCTGGGTGAGCTGCACTATCTGAGCCAGTTGTGTGAGTTGTAGAGTCTGTCTCATGCTACCATGAGTGTGAAAGAAGCACCAACATTCAAGTGACCAAAACATCAGCCAGAAAGTATGGGTACTGAGTAGTGGTCTCTGGTCCCCACCTGCAAAGCCACTTCTTTATTGAGTGTGTCTTGCTAATTGCCACTCGTCTATTCCTTTAGCACAACAGCATTTGCAATTGTCAGTCAGTGTTGCTTATTAGTGGGCAGTTGGATTTCACAGAACGTAGATTTAATTGAAGTTATATTGTGTTGTTTATGTGTTCCCTTACATTTTTTTTAGCAGTGTATAATGAAGCTTAATATGTAGCTGTACAACAACATATCCAGAAACACCAACCTTTACCTGAAAACATTCCAAAAGAAAATGTATTATACAGAATAAAACTTAAGCCCTTCTTTAAAATTATTTTATAACCTTTTTGGTTGTTTTATACTTACTTTTATTTTGGTCAAAATATGACTCTTGGCAGTTTTAAATGAATAACTATTTAAGTCTTCCTATTTTCTACTTTAAATATAACTCAGTTTTATTTATTTGTCAGTCGGTCATATTTCTGTTTTGTTTTTTGTTTAGGTGTGTTTCAGATAGTTATTTTTATTATTCAATGCATAATGATGTTAAATTTGCTTTATATCTACAGATAAAGTTGCACCTTTATGTTATTCATTACTGAAAGTAGCATTTATCAGGAGTGCCTCTGAAAACGACACCTTCGCTTTTCCTCTCTGCTGCTCTTTGACATTCATTACAGAATTCATGTTAATTTTTTACTGTAGCAGTTAGAATAAGTTGAAACCAGATATTTACTTACATTGTAGAAGTCAATGATAAATAACCAAATTTATTGCTGCCTCACATTAAATCAGACTAAACTTTTCAGATTTTCATTGGGATTATTGTTAGGTTTTATTTACTTTTGTTGTCATTACACTGTCATAAGTGCAGATTTTTCCAAGTAGATGTAAATATCTGGTTTTAACTGTAACATCCTCTGAGTTTTACAGTTAGATGCAGAGGTGATTGATAGGAATCACAAAATATATAACTAAAGACAAAAATAACAGAAACTTAAGAAGTATAAAAAAAAACACCTCAATCAAGCAAAAGACAAATTAGTGACATTGTTTGGAAATATATGAGCAAGTAGCAACATGTGAATCAGGTTTAAGAAAGGGAATTTTGATCCCAAAAAACCCCACAAAGTAAAAACAATAGTTTTTTTTTGTTTTTTTTTACATATCCAGAAAAAAGATAATCTGTGCATAAAGATAAAAATAAATGTTTAGTAAAGTTTTTTGTTTTTGATATAAGCGAAATCAAAAAAATCAAAACCATTTTTTTGGCTTTTGGTTCAGTTACTGTGGACTTCAGGTCGACCTTACAGCCCAACTTTGACCAAAGTTTTCTGTGTCTTTAGCCTGTGTACAGTCAAGTCAGTAGCTCAGCAGAATCCACTTATAGTTTTGTTTGTGTTTTTGTCCAACTTTCAAAAATATACACTGTTGCCCATCAAGTATGAATATTTTTGTGTCGAGAAATATATCTTTTTTTTATTTTTTATTTGTTGGTTTAGTTTTTACAGTAATATTTCTATACAGTTTTCAGAAGATATATACTGCATATGTGAAGTATACATCATATTTTCACTATCATTTAATAAGAAGAGGTGAAAATACTCTTTACTACTGGGAGTATTTGCTCATCCCTCCAAGTCAGGCACTCTAATTATCTCCATAATCATCTACGTAATACTGAGGACCTTAATATCCACTATTAAATATTCCATATACTTCAACATTCCAAAAGATTTATGTATTTTTTGTTCCCAACTCTGGAAACAGAGTTTCATCAAAATGAGTTTGGACCAATGCATAAAGCAAGGAACAAATGAGTTAAACACGCCCTGCAAAGAGCCAACATCAGTGTCTGCTTGAAGAATGGAAAATAATTCCCCAAAAAATTACTTTAAATCTTGTAGAAAGTCTTTTGTGAATTCAGTGAGTTCCTCTCTCACATTTAAATCACGTACATTTTTCTATAAGAAGGTCTAAACCATAAGAAAAAGTGAGTAGAGCCATTAGTGAAAATGTCAAAGGGTGGTTTTGCTCTGCTCCAGTACAGTACGTCACATAAAATGGTTCCCCCTTAATGAAATGTAGCTCCTCTCAGCTGGCAGCACACCTGCAGTCCCAAACCATGATTGGATACAGTTTGGACTTTTCTCACCTAGAGCTCTCCCTTTTGTTGCCATTTTTTTTTTATATTTATGGATGTGAGGAGTAATTTTATAAGGACAGCAAATGTACACTGATAAACAAGCTGCACCCTGATTAGCTGTGATATTACGGTGAATACCATCGATTAAAAATAGACATTATTGACGTTGACACAAAGCAGACGGGTTAACACTTATGCAACGTACTGTATTTTATTTCAACTTCATGTAAAATTACCCCCTGTAATCAAAACGTAAATTAGAGACAAAACAAAGAGAAGTCAACTTTTTAACTGAAGCGCATGCAAATAGTTTTCTTCCACATATACAACCAAACAGAAATGGTTAAATTCTACAGCTATTTACTGCATTATAAACTTTTCATTGCTTTTTTTCCCCCCAACAGCGATAAAGATCTTTGGTTTAAGGCAAGAGCCACGTAATAAAGCCTTAAACATGTAAGCAAACCTTCATCTAGTTCCTGTTAAAGCTCTCTGTTATATGATGTGATGACTGAGAGGGTCCATTATGAGCGGGAAAGCATAAAGCACTAACTTCTTTCTCAAGCTGTTATTTGCACTTGTCACCGTCTCAATTGGGACAAACTGATGTAAAAGAGCTAAATACTTGCATAATAGATTGATTTTGTGCTGAACACATTTTATGTTCTCTGTGAGATTGATTTCTGCATTTGAATGTAGCTGATTGTGAGGCCATCCATCAAACGTGCTGTATATTGTGTAATATAAAGAATGGATATTGTTCAAGTTTTTTTTCTTTCTCAAAAGTATAATGTCTCCCTCTTTAAAACGGCAAGTAGATAAGTGCCAGAGAAACCTTAAAACTGTTGTGTTGTGCTGTTCTGAATGTGTGCATTTGTTTCGATGTACTTCTTTACTCAAAGTGGCTGTTTTCAACACTGTGAAACATCTGATTTTTACAAACATTAGCTCAAATGTTTTTTTTTGTTTTTTTTGTTTTATTTCTAACGAATAAAACAAGAAATGACGATGAAAAGTCCTCTCTGTCGAATATTCCTTAACATAGGTTAACAGATAGTCTTTATACTCTTTTAGGCCTATAAAGTCCAAAGGAACAAACTCCTAATTAATTGATGATCCACATCTGTGTAATATGATAAAATTAGGAAATTATAGTGTTTCTTTGAAGGCATTTTAGGTTTATTAGAGAACATTAGTGAAAAAACAGCATCATGAAGAATAATGAATGATCAACCAACTCAATGATGGAATAGTGGAGACGTCTGAATAGGAAAAGGAGGAACATCGACGCCCGCTGTAATTCTCAAAGAGCTGCTGCCATCAATCAAGTGGAAGAATCTGTGAACAGGAACGTCACTAATCTCGTTTTCTTTGTTTTCAAAATAAATAATATAGCATATAACCCCTTTAATGGGTTCATACATGAAAAAATCGTATGTCTTTTATCAGTCTTTTTTCTCTAATCACATGTCACTGATATTTTTATGAATCCCAACAAGTAGAAGTTCTAGAAGGTTCTTGAGTGTTTTTGCATGTTTGGTGTTGATGGTTAGGTGTTCAATCAGAATGTTTGATTTAACATATTGATCTCAAATTTCAGTCACCAGCTCTTGTTTTACTCTTTGAGCACATTTTCATTTCCTAAACACCAAACCTTATCCCTGGGAGTTTGTCTTGGTTAATGTCCTTCTACCCTTTAACACATATATGGTTCCTCGCTGTTTATTAGAAAAATCCACATGCTTATTTTTTTCTAAAGGTGACATAGTTTTTACTCCCTCCTGGAGTCACTATTATTGTAGGTCTCTGTAGGGCAGTGTTTTTCAACCATCTTGCTCAAACACTGCCCTGCATGTTTTAGGTGTTTCTCTGCTTCAACACTCCTGATTCCAATGAAACCCTGTTAATCTGCTATCAATTAATACCAGCTGTGTTAATGTAAAAAAAAAACACACACACACACAAAGAGGCTGCTATTATAATGAATGTTAGAATAAAAGAGAGACGTTCTAAAAGCTTTGGATGAAACTTGTCTTCATAAAAAGAGAAAGAACAACAGATTTTTTGATAAATTTAAAATTATTCTGGCTAAGAATAATGTCTAAACTCAATACCCTTCACTCTTCATCTAAGGGTTTATCTGTTGAGGAGAAAACCCCATGCACTCTAGTAAGCTTCCTTTAGACATTTACTCCTAGTTAGTGTATGAATAATATCTAGAGGAGGATAGGTGGGTGTCAACTGCCGGACCTTTCAGATTTACCTCATTAACTATAGGTTCACAAATTAAAAGTGACAGCAGGACTAACAGGACCAGCCTTTGACCAAATGGACTCAGAAACTGCATGATATTTTATAGATACCAAAATTCTTTAGGTTGCAGTCAGACTCAGCATATGTTAGTTTTTACTGTTATCATTGGTGATATTTGAATAGAATAAAGCACATCTTTGTAAAGTGGAGTATTGTTGCCTCATTTTATTTATATCACACTCAAAACACTGCCCCTGAAACAAGATTAGAACACAGCTCCTCCATCTGGATGTTTTCAGTAGGTGACTGATGTTTTTCAGGCTGAGTTGCAGAAATCCACCAGGTGGCCCTGCAGTTCCATGAAGATCCAGACTTGAAATCAAAACCAAACATTGTCTTCATCTGTAGGAACAGATGATTGCAGAGGAGAAAGCATGCAACAGACGTATAAAGGTCTGCAGCTCAGGAAGCTGCATGTTCTCAGGACGTATAAATCTGCTGTGTGTCTTCACTCCTGCGTCTCCAGTCCAGCCTGTTGTCCAGGTGAACACAGAGGTATTTAACTGTAAGAACATGGAATTAAAGCTACTATGTGTGTATTTAGAAATGCACTATGAATCCATCCATTTGTCGTCTAAACCTACTTGTCCTTATCAGGTTAACAAGGGGGCTAGTGCCCCCACTCCACAGTCCATCACAGGAAAACACATAAACCCACAGAGCAAACACCAGG
Organism: Cyprinodon tularosa; assembly: GCF_016077235.1. Classification (NCBI taxonomy): domain Eukaryota; kingdom Metazoa; phylum Chordata; class Actinopteri; order Cyprinodontiformes; family Cyprinodontidae; genus Cyprinodon; species Cyprinodon tularosa. Next base: position 109,091 of record NW_024039305.1, on the reverse strand, counting down.
ACAGACACACTGCAATTATTGATTTTTAGACAATCAACTTTAAAGTCTTGTTTTTTTTGTGTGGCTCTAACAGGAAGCTGGGCTAACTGGAGAAAAGCAGGCATGAAGAGTTCATTAAGAAAGAACCAACACTGGGATTCAGAACAGGACCCTTTTCTTAAAAGGCAACAGAACCATGCAACTATTTAAACTTCATTGTTTCTTTTTTTTTTTACAAGCTGGAAACACCAACAGCTTCCAATTACACTAACATATTCTGGATACTGTTAAGAATGAATTTTGAACTTAAACGTTGAATTTATAAACTACTATCAAGTTAACACAGCAGCGGGGCTAATTGGGGGCCAGGGGTGGCCATGGCCACGCTTAGCCAATCATTGGCCACCCCTACCATTTTTCTCCCTCTAATACAGATGGTGGCATCAGTAATACTTTCAAGTGGAATATTCAAAACATTTAATTTTTTTGTGGTTAATTATACACATCAATATACTAACATCAAAGATGATAAATACAGAATTCATGCTCTTTTCAGAACTGGATTTTGTGTTACATGGGGTAAAGAGAAAATTATGTGTTTCTGCAAGTCACCTGGGAGTCTTCAGTAAAAATAATAGATAAATAACAATTTTAATAAAAACTTATAAAATAATAAATTTATGTAGATATTATTGCTTGAAAATGTTATGCAGAATGTTTATTGATACAAGTAGGTAAGTAATGATGATGGAAAAGATTTACGCCCCAGAGCCACTGAGCAGCCTTTTTTAAGGGATGCTCAGTGTCGCAGTGGATAGCACTGCTGCCTTGCAGCAAGAAGGTTCTGGTTTCGATTCCTGGCACGGGGTCTTTCTGCATGAAGTTTGCATGTTCTCCCTTAGCATGGCTGGGTTCTCTCCCGGTACTCCGGCTTCCACCCGCAGTCCAAAAACATGACTGTTAGGCAGAGTCGATTCTAGAGTCTGTGGGGGCCCAAAGCAAAAAATCCCAGGGGGCCCTACTGACCAGTGTTCATCACCATTATGTTAGGCTATAAATAATCTGACACCAATGAAAAATGTATTAAATAAAACCTTTTTTTTTATTCCAAATGTTCTAAACATGAACAACCTTGTTATTTTTGAAAATATAAAAGAATAAAAGTAAAGAATAAGCTAATAAATTAAAATAAATGTATAATAAAATAAAAAAAACAGTAAATTACTTTAAAAACCCAATATAAACTTTGTACAAAATATAAAGTATAGTACGTGTAGTGAAATTATTGGTGTCCTATACTGCTTCCAGAATTGCTGCTTACGGGCCTTCTCTTGTGCAAATGCAGACACTAAGTCCTCCAGATCCAAAGACCTTCGCACACTATATTCTATGGAAATAAGCGCCAGTCCTGAAAGTCTCTCAGACATGGAAAATGAATCATTTTCCTTCAGCTTAGTTACATAATTGCTTTCCAATTTACTGAACGATAGGCCTTCAACGTCACCCATTCGCTAGGCCACGTTCATTTTCATTAAGGGAAGTCATCCACCTGGGCTGGGCTGGGCTGGATTTTGACTGGGCAAAGCCAATGTCAATCAACATTCCATCCAATCTGAATTTTTATATGCAGTTGTGCATCTCCTCTGTTACTATAGCGTTGCCACTTCATGCTCGCCTGTTGCTGTTTATCTACCGGGTGTTCAGTAGCTGGCTCTCGGGGGCCCCCCAGCGGCTCGGGGCTCCAAGCAGTCGCTTGGTTTGCCTGTTGACAAGGTGCGCCTCTGCTGTTAGGTTAACTGGCTTCTCTAAAGTCCTGTTTGTCTCTTTGTTGCCCTGTGATGGACTGGCGACCTGTCCAGGGTGTACCCCACCTCTCGCCTGTAGACAGCTGGAGATAGGCACTAGCATCCCTTGCGGCCCCACTTCAGATTAAGTGTGTCAGAAAATGGATGGATGGATACGGGTGCGTCTATTTCTTATTAAAGGCTGTAGGAAGTAATGTTTTTATTTAGAAAAGATGGATACTTTGTTCATTAATTTTCCTATTGGAACAGTGCAAACTGACCCTGAGGTTTTGGTGCCTATCCACTCCTGGCCACCACTCAGTGTACATTGGTTATTGCCTGGCCACCCTTATAAAGATTTTCTGGCTACGCCTCTGAGTTATCATAAAGGGCAAATGTGTTTTGCACCTAAACCAGGGTTGAGGGCTTAAAGCAGCTCTCCTTTTTCTCGGTGGAGCAGCAGCCGTTTTGCTTGGCTGTTTCTCTTTAATTCTGCGGCATCTCTCTCCTCTCTATGCGGGAGGAGGAGGAGGAGGAGGAGAAGGAAGGCAGTGAACGGACAATGAGCAGATTTTGGACTCTAATGAACCTACATATGATGCGGCATGAATGAGACCAGATGATTTCTGCTCCACTATATCTGCATTGATTGATTTTGCTTAACATGAAGAGACTGATCCCTGAAACAAAGGATTAGAGGAATTTAGGAGGTTTCCTCTGCAGTGTTTTTTTCCCCTTTTTTTGGTAGCGCAGTATAGTAAAAAAGAAGCATGACCTCCGGAGCTGCTGATCAGTGACAGAAAGTGCGTTGGTTGCGTGAGGAGCAGAGGTTCAAGATGATGTCCCTGATAGATCTGGATGATGATCAGCGGTGGGTGCCCACTCATGTAAATATCACGGTGCTCCGCGCCAGGGGGCTGCGGACCAAGGGCAAGCACGGCAGCCGCTACCTCTACACCATCATCCAGGTGGGGAAGGAGAAGTACACCACCGGGCTGGTGGAGAAGGCGGAGATGCCGGTGTGGGAGGAGGAGTGCTGCTTCGAGCTGCTGCCGGGGATCCTGGAGGAGGGAGGCCGGAGCGCCTATCCTCCTGGGAGCGGAGATCTGGTCCTCACCGTCATGCACCGGGTCCTGATCGGGCTGGACGTGTTCCTGGGTCAGGCCATCATTCCTCTGGATAAGATATTCCAGGACGGAGTGTGTCCCAGAGATGAGTATGTTTCATTCACTGCTGGAGTATTTTTAGAGTTGATGGTGATCTGTCATGAACTGACCGGTTATCCTCACTGAGCCAGTTCAGATTGGAAATATAACTGCAGCCTAAGCTGCAAAAGCAACACCAAAACCTGACCTATGGACTGATGAAGCACAGCTTCCCATAATGCACCGCACATAAACAAGATGAGTTGCAGTTTTCACTGTTGCACAAGTCTCATCATGGCCATAAAATCCATTTTGATGCAAAAAAAAAAAAAAAAAAAAAAAAAAAAACAGTAAATAAAATCCCCTCCATTCATGTATAATTTCAGAGAATGAGAAGAGAAGCAGGCTTTGTAAGTGGCTTCATATAAAAAGGGTAATCAGTTTGCATGTGGCTGCTAAGATTGAAACACATAAGATTTTGTTAGGCTCTGGTTTTAAATATAGCACAAGAATTTGGAAGAAATTTACAGGGACAAGGTTTAAAAAGCTGATTATGTGAGATCCGGGCGTAGGCCTGAAACAATTAATCAGATTAATCATTATTTGTTAATTATTGAAACAATCATCAACTTATTTAGTAATAGATTAACCGTTAACTGGAGTATAGAGACAGTAAAACATGTATTTACCTGACACAATGAGCAGCAATTATACCAAAATTGTAAAAAAAAAAAAAAAAAAAAAAAAAACTGTAAACATTGTGTATTACAGATAAAAAAAAAACGTTTTTGTCTGTCAATATGCTCTATCCATAAATCCTCAAGTGGAAAAGTTTTAGTTTCACTGGTTTAATGTCGTTAAAAAGTCTTCTTTATGGAATCTTTTGCTATCTGATTATTAACGATTAATTGACAAAATAATCAATAGCTTAATCGATTTGCAAAATATTGTTAGTTGCAGCCCTACAGGGGCGGTTTTAGACTGGATGTTCTTCATTAAACCCATTAAACCATGAGACTGAAGTCAAGCTCAGAAAATAATTAAAAAAAATAATAATGAAATAGTTCTCAAAAAAAAGAAAAGAAAAGCAAAAATTACTACTGTCTATTGACAGAGACTGGAAGAAGATCTGGATAGCTCCTACAGCACCATAACACTTAAATGTGCTTTCTCAACCATTAATCTGAGTTTGCTTAGCGCCCTGCTTTAAAGGAATAGTACACCCAAAACATGATTAGCCTTCATTTTCTACTCACCCCCATGCTGAACAACACTCTGGAGTACTTTTTTGATATCTCAAATGCATCTGGAGATCTGGGAGGCTTCTTGCTGTCTGCTGACATTCAAATAATGGAGGTCTATTGTGCCCGAGACAGAAAGGTCCATAAAAGTCCACAAAAAGCGTGTCAATATTCCTCCATACTGCTCGTCCAATGTATTCCAAGTGTCCTGAGTGGGTAGCATCCAGAATTTACTCGAAACGAAGTCATTTAGAATGTTTTTAGAGCATAAACAGTAGTGTATAGGATTTCCTGAAAGCGCGCGCCTGCGAGTTCACGACGCTACTGAAACCGCGGCAGACCAAACCAGCGCATTCAGCTCGGCAAAGAACTCATGCTCTTCCTCAACACTGAAGTCCTCAGACATTTTTCTTTCGTTGTTTCTTTCTTTGCACAGGTAAACAGCACATTTCTTCTTCTACGCTTGCATTATCGGCAGAGCAGACGCTGAATGCGCACTTTCATCTGGTTTGGTCTGCCGGCTTCCGTAGTGTCGTGAACGCGCAGGCGCGCACTTTTAGGAAATCCTATACACTACTGTTTATGCTCTAAAAAAATTCTAAATAATTTCGTTTCGAGTAAATTATGCACGCTACCCACTCAGGACACTTGGAATACATTGGACGAGCAGTATGGAGGAATATTGACACGTTTTTTGTGGACTTTTATGGACCTTTCTGCCTCGGGCACCATAGACCTCCATTATTTGAATGTCAGCAGACAGCAAGAAGCCTCCCAGATCTCCAGATGCATTTGAGATATCAAAAAAGTACTCCAGAGTGTTGTTCAGCATGGGGGTGAGTAGAAAATGAAGGCTAATCATGTTTTGGGTGTACTATTCCTTTAAGATGAACATCACAGCTTTTGCAGCCTCCAGCAACTTGATTCCATGTTTAGTTATGACTTTCAATCGTATTACCAGAGCATGATGCTGCCACCACCATGTTTTTACTTTGGGATAATGTTAAGGGATAGTTTCGTCCTCTGTGCCACTACCACCCTCCTCCATATGTGTTAAAAGTCAACACGGTGTCAAACTGCAAAGGTGACACTCTTGCTATTTTATTTCAATTATATATTTTCTCTCACTGCCTTATCTTCTTTTAGTTTTTTCAAGAGTGTTTGTTTACAGTTGGTCCATAAAGTTGTAGTTAATGTAAAAAGAACAGTGCTTTGTGAAATGATGAGAACTTTTAATATGGTTTCATATCTTGCCTTCCTAGTTCTCCACCATTGCTTTGTCTTTTGCTTCCATTTTATTAGCAGGTATCACAGTTAAGGAAGGGTAATCATCTAATATATTATACTTTTATTGTAAAAAAAAAAAAAAAAAGTTAATCAAACAGATTTGTTGCTTAACGATTACTTTTACAAGACACTGTAAAATAAAGAAAATGCTCTTTATATTTCATTGCATTTTAGCAAAGGGTAAAAAAAACAAAGTTGTTTCTGGAAAGTCAATAACAAAAGCTACCAGACAATAACTTGCTGTGGATATAGTAAATATCTTTCTTACTTCTGTTTTAGATTACTTCGTAGTCTTGAAAAGACCTATCATCATTCTTTAGTAAATGCTTTTGCAGAGTATTTAATGTGGCTGACTCACCAGCTCTATTAGGAAACCATTAACGGTCGTCTCCCCTCCATACACGTGCATTTAGTCATTACATTTTTGGCTTACAAGTCTAGAAAAACTATGAGGCGATGGCAAGTATGCACTTTAAATGCAATAAGCTTACATGAAAGTTACTTTTTGACAAAGTCAAGATAAACAATATCTATTTATGGTTATATTATTGTGAACTGTTAGTGATAGTGGATTATCTTTGTTTTTAAATTAACAACAGGTGACCTAACTGCATTCTGTAATGTTAAAGTAGCAGAATAGAGTAAAGCATTAACATCTGGTTTCCATTCAGACTCTTCCTCTCTCTCCGCTCACTGAATTCCTGCTGTTTTTCCTGACTCTGTAGCATTTCTGAGGTCCACCCGGACAACCTAAGAGGGAGGAACAGTGCAGGCATTGCATTCATTGGATGACCCAGTTTATCAGTTGAAATTTATTTTTTCAGCTGACTTGGTTTTTGTTGGAGGCTTTTTGAGATATTTGTGTTGGGATTAGCTGCTCTGAGTATTTTAAATAGGTTTCCTTTAAGGATTGCTGAGCTGTATATGTTTTATAATAATATGAAAGTTGTTTCCAAGAGATAATCCTATAATTCCTTTTATTGCATATGTCCTAATTTAACTTTTAAATAAAGATTTATTGGATTTGATATCATTCTTATTTTTGCCTGCAGATGGTTCAAGCTGAACTCCAAGGCCGGAAGAAAAGAGAAGGAACGCGGCGAACTTCAGGTGACTGTCCAATTCACCCGCAACAACATGACAGCCAGCATGTTTGACCTCACCATGAAGGACAAGCCTCGCTCTGCATTCGGCAAGCTCAAGGACCGCGTCACGGGGAGGAAGAGGGGTGATGTGGAGTCTTCCTCTGCCATTGTGCCTGGTCGTTATGCTGCGCTGTCTGGATCCCAGGGACAGCCGTTTGGAGAGGAGGGAGGAGGTGTGGTGGAGCCACGAGAAGGGGAGGCATCAGAGGAGAAGAGGAGCAAGATGAAAGATTTCTTTAAGGGAAGGCTGCGAAAGTCGTCTGACACCCGATCCTGCTCATCTCTGGCCTCAGAGAGCAGCATGTCTTCCATAGCCAGTGATAACCTTGGCCCTCCACCCAGCCTGGATCTGCTGTCAGACCCCCCCAGCTCCCCCATTTACACAAGCAAAGTTAGAGCTGATGCTCTCTATGGGGAAACAGACTTAGCAAAGAAAGGTAGGCTATGAAATCATTATCTGTATTATTCCTTTAAGGTTGTAGCTGCAAGTTTTTAATTCAAAAATAGAACATTTCCGAATATATATATATATATATATATATATATATATATATATATATATATATATATATATATATATATATATATATATATATATATATATATATATATATATCTATCTATCTATCTATATATATATAAATCAAACCTAAATATAAAACATTTTACTGACATAAGGCCTCAGTCTGAAGTTCTTCATTAAGGGCATCTGGTTGCTACAGAGAACTCAACAGTGACCCCTTTTTTAAGAATTAAATACATTCCTTACTAGTTTTTTTGTGAAAACATCTTTTATTTTGGACTACCCGTCTTGATTCCATGCTTAAGGCAAAGAAACTATACCCAACAAGGCTCCACTTCTGTTAAAGCTACACAACTGTGGTCTGATAAGGCTGCTGTAATCTTTAATAATGCTCTTATTATTTCATAATATGAAAAAGTCAGTCTAAAGGATGTCTTATCAACCTTTGCATTTAGCAGGGTTTATTATAGCCAATAAAATATATTTTATTAATCTTTTTCCAAAAGAAAATGATTTAGACTTGAGAAACTGGTCTAAGAACAAGACAGGAATTGATGCAGATTCATTGGCACAATGCAAGTTGAGGTCTATGTCTGCATGAGAATGTCTGCACATTCTCATTCGTGAGGGGTGAATTCTGCAAAGCCAATCTCTAGGATTTCCTTAGGATCAAAACTTTTAACCAATCTGTCTGCATAATTCCAGAGCACCATAATGGGGCAGGTCACCTCCATTATTACAATCAATGCATGAAGTACACGGCAAAAGTCTGCTCCAAAATCAAAGTTGATCCTAAAAGAATTTGAATGAATTCATTAAATTTGCTAACCTTTGGTTTAGATATCACAGCCACCAATGTTAGAATTAGAGTTAGCCCTTAAGGGAAGGGATTAAATAAGGTTTAAGTATTAAGTCCATAGACCTCAGAACATTATTGGCGAAAATATAGACGATCAAGTAAACACATAACGGTAATTAAAAATCTCTTCAAGCAGAAGTTAGTGTTAAATTATATCTAAAAAAACAGAAATTATTGTACAAATTAAAACTTTAAGCTAAAAGAAATCAACAGGGGGAGTGACCCTCTGGAATCCAGAGGTCTGAGTTCAAGCCCCACTCCCAAGGACTGCCACTCTGGGTTCCTAAGCAACCCCACTGCTCCCCGGGTGCCACACAATGACAGCCCACTGCTTTCCAAGGGGATGGGTTAAATTCAGAGGTGAATTTCTTCAATGTGAGATCAATAAAGCTAAATTATTATTATAACACATGGGTATGCCAAAAAATTTCTTTAGCTGAATTAAAACAAAGCTGAAGTAATAGATTTTGGACCAAAGGAATACCTATGTATGTTGCACCATCTGCTTTGCCAGCAGAAGACTGTCAAGGTTTTAGTTGTAAGGAACATATCTGAAGGTATCCAGGGCATGGTCAAACTTGAAAGGTTCAGTTTAGACAACTGGACGTGAAGTTTTCTAGAAGACGTTTCACATTCTCATTCAAGAGGTTTCTTCAGTTCTAACTAGTGGTGGGGAGTACTGAGATTAATATACGTAGGTGAAACGAAGAGCAGGGGGAACAAAAGGTGTCTCTGATCCCTCCTACTGGATTGGCCAAGGAGGTCACGTGGGGGCTTATTGATTGTTTGGGGGTTCTGATGGGTCGTTAGCTCCCTCGCAAATCATGGGAATGGAGCGGAGTGTCGCGCAATTCCCGCTTCCCTCTTAGGAGGATGTTCACTCATTCGCTCCGCCATTCAAAGTTGCGCCAGGAGGCTCTGCTCAAAATCCGCTCCATGCTCACTCAAATTTTCTGAAATTTTACTTTCATATAATTATGCCAGGGCCCTGGGACACGCAGCTTTTAATTTAATTATGTGACCGATACATGTATATTGTCTTATTTAACTGGCTGTTAAATATCTGTTTCCCAGCTGTGAACGTAACACCTCACTCCATTCATGTTGCACCGCGTTACTTATCCATCCATCCATTATCTGACACACTTGTCCCAAGTGGTGTTGCGAGGGGTTCTGGTGCCTATCTCCAGCTGTCTACGGGCGAGAGACGGTGTACACCCTGGACAGATCGCCAGTCCATCGCAGGGGAACACAGAGACAAACAGGACAAACAACTGTTCACGCACACACTCACACCTAAGGAGAATTTAGAGAAGCTAATTAACCTAACAGTCATGTTTTTGGACTGTGGGAGGAAGCCAGAGGACCGGGAGATAACCCACGTATGCTCAGGGAGAACATGCAAACTCCATGCAGAAAGACCTCAGGCCGGGAATTGAACCCAGAACCGCGTTTCATATTTAATCATTAATTTATTTTACTAGACTACATTAAAAAAGGCCCTTTCGCATTCCATTGCAAATGAGATAATGGCGTAAAATGCATGTATGCGTTCCATTTTCAAAAACAGGCTCTTACCACAACTATCACTTTATGTAAGTCCAGTCTGTATTGTTATGTATAGTTAGTGTATGTTTTTATGATATTTTATCCCACTTTTTATCACACAATATGCAAAGTTGAAACATAGACTATAACAGACATATTTTTTAAGGATTAAAAACTGGTAGCCTGCAACTGTTTTCAATTCCAAAACATGTCTAAAAAAATCACACTTAAATCAAATAAATGTTATTTTACAAATTTTATAATCCAACAGTTTTAATTGGCATTGTGAGTGCATTGGAGCGAACTCGAGCAGAGCATTGCATGAATTGAAGACTGCCCTGCACTTTTTCCAGATTAACAAAGATGGCTTCCTTAACCCCTCTCTCAAACATCTGTCTTCCTTGACCAGGATATGGAAGTCGTCCTCAAACAAGTGTCCTTTAGCCTTCAGGTGTAGGTTAACAGCTAAGTCCTGTCCTAAAGAGTTGGCCCTCCTTTGCTGAGTGTTGCTTGTTCGTAAGGTTGATACTTCCCGACTGGACTTATTTTACAGGTGGCATCCTTTTAAGGTGGTATGTTGGAAAATACTCAGCTCCTCAGAGCAACCTATTCTTCCACAAATGTTTGTAGGAGCAGTCTGCGTGTCTCAATTCTGGATACAACATATGTGATTAAAAGACCGTAATTCATTGATTATAAGGGATAACTCAATAGTTTTGGCATTGTCTGTAGAGCACACCTAAGGTTCTGGAAATACACCTGGAATTGACAAGGGAAAATAGCTTAAAGTAGATGATAGGTCAAACCTATATACTGTGACTTTTCTCTCAACAGAAAAATATACCAGCAAGTAAACTACAAAGGTAATTCACTTTTAGTTGCTATGACGTAGGGAACAAATTCTTTAAAAATGTTAAATCTTTCTAACTAGTCCACATTGAAAAGATTATTTGCTTTCAAAATAAATTTCTTATTTGTTTCTGACAGTGCTCACCAGCCAGCACACTACCAAGATTCTTACACACAAGCGAGCCTTCAGCGATGAAGCTAGTAAGATCACCACAGCTCTCCCTCGATCAAATGCTGCAGTGGAGTCCATTAAGGGTCAAACCATGACTCAATCCAAGTCATCTCTCTGTATAAATGGAAGCCATGTCTACGATTCAGAGCCTTCAACTCCAAAAACCTCTGGAGCCCTTCCGTCCAAACTGGTCCTGTTGGAGAAATACTCACCACTTTCTCGGTCTCTGCAGAATCTCACAAAAAAAGGAGAGGAGAAGAGTTCATTTGCAGAGGGACGACGGTGGTCTTTTGATAAGCTGAAGAAGGAGGAGAAGGAGGGAGAAAAAGAAGCATTTGGTGAAGAGGCTCGGATGGGAGGAAGCCCTGTTCATGGAGCAATAGCCGTCATATCTTCAGCAAGTTGTTCACCTGAAAAAGGAAGGAAGCTGAGAAAGACATTGTTCTCTACAGGGAGGAGTGATTCTCTGCCATCTAAGTCAGACCTAAGCCACACTGGGTCTTCATCAGAGGGAAGGCTCAGGGGCTGGTTTGGTTCCGGGGATTCCCAGAACAAGCCAAGGTGAGTCAGGATCATTAATAGTTCTCCTGTTACTTTCATTTAGTTTCCATTAGCTCCTACTCACTAATAATTATTGGGTGTCGGAGTCAAATGTTTGATCTGCCATATATGCATTTAAACAACGATTTGGTTATTTTTGGCCTTTAAAAAACCATGCAGGCTCATCACCAATATACGTGTTTTCCATACTTGGCCCCTCAGCATTGCCATTCTTTTTTCAGTGTGTGTTTCTATCTCCAAGCTGCATCATGTACACATGGTTTCTCACTCGGCATTTACCAACACAGTCCCTGAAAGTGTAGGTGTGGTTTAAGTTGCTGCTGTGCATCTTATTTCGTTCTTTGCTTTTTTATTTTGCAAATACGCTTTGCTTTTTCTCATTTATGTTTCCACAATTCTACTTCTGTTCAAAAGTCTTCAAACTGAGTTTATTTGAGACAGTTCATCCTACTTTATGAGCAAATATCCTGTTTTTATAAAATGACTTTCCCCATATGGTTTCCTGGCACATCATTAACCAAGAGGAATATTTTGCCCTATTTTCCTCCACAGGCTGGAAGTTTCACCTAAGGTAGAAAGCCACTCAGATGTACCCCATCCCCACTCTCCTTCCTCCCCAGTTCCTCCTCCGTGCTCCGTTCCTTCTGCCTCTCCCTCTGGTCATATCTCACCTGACAATCACAGTTACATCAACCTCTTCACCCCTTCCTCTTCTCCTTCCTCAAACCCTCTCTCCCCTTCAAACCCTTTCCTGCCATGTATGCAGCGCAACCCTTTTTTTGAGGAGCTAGTAGCAGAGGAGTTAGATAAGTTGCCTTCCTTTGCTTCATGCTCCTCTTCCGGCTCACCCCCCTGTCATTACACAACCCTACAAGCAGATGTTGATTCTGAAATTGGCAGCAAAAATAGGGTTTCCATTAAACGGGAGCGCCCCCAGCCAGTTGCTAAGCAGAAATCACTACCCGCATTGCTACCCGGAGCGGTCTCGCCTTACTCTCCTATTCACTCTGCCCCTTGCTCCATATCTGAACATCCAGGAGAATGGGAGGAATCTTTTGATGCCTTTGCCTGTAGCAGACTCAAATCCCCTAAAGGTCAACTTCCGCCAGAACCACCAAGAACCAGTCCGACCCTATCTTGTAAAAATAGCTTTTCATTAGTGGATAGCTCTGGCTTTAACTATGCACAAGAACTGCAAAGATGCAATGAAGAACCTCCACCTTTACCTCCAAGGAGGCTTATAAGAAGTTCAGTTAATGACATTTTCTCAGACGGCTGGTTGCACAGAGGCCAAGAGCTAGTTGTCCATAAAGAGGCCTATCTGCTCTCTCAGACCGGTGTGGCATCTTTGCAACATGGTAGAGAGGGTGACTCCAAAAGAGAGACCCCTTCACCCAACCCAAGTTCAAGCAGTGGAAAATCAGAGGCTGTAGGTGTCCACACCCAGCCGTACACAAACAACAACTTTGGTCTCATGTCTGAGGAGAACCCCAAAAGGTTTAAATATGAACCTCTGGAAGACAAAGCTGACTGTTTGGGTGGGACGTTGTTTGAGCAAGACTTGTATGGACGTGCAAGCAGGGGAAGTTATGGCCAACAAAGACTAAAAAGTCATAATTCATTAATAAATTCTGAGGAAAATACAGAATCTAAGATCACATCCATGAACTCGGGGTCTAAAGGACTTCTTGAGAATGACAAATTCAGCGTATTATCTACTCTTCCCTCCATCTTACCAGATATTTCTTACTGTTCAGCAGAGGAAGCAGACGAAGCTAACCCACCTGAATCAACATGCCTCAACAATAACATATCTTTCTCACTGACATTAGGAGATCTTAACATGAATGTGAATGATTCAGACTTTAATTTTATTGACTCAGAGGGATCTTCTCACTCAGACATAGCTGATAATTTCAAAAGCAATCTAAGGGAGAAATTTCCACCGCAAGATTTACAGTTAAGAGACATGTTCACATTGAAGGACACCTACATACCTACTCTGAACTCTTCTTTTGAAATATCTTCATCTTCTAGAAAACTTTGCAAAGTAACACCAGTTTGCCAAGACAGCTGCCAAAAGTGTCTTTGTGAGGTAGCAAATGTAACACCATGTGGCCCCTGTGGGTCAAAGAGCCAAGAGAGTGTTACACTGGTTCAAACCAATAACTCTCTGGATATAGAAACTGAAACACTTAGAGGTGAACAAATAAAGTATAATACGGGGAAAGACTGTGATGATAATGGGAACCCAGGAGACAGAGTGGACAAACCTAAGCAGACTGAGACATTTTCAGGTGTTGTTAGTGCACGAATCAGACCAAAAGGAGCTTCCAGACAGAACAGCAATGACAGCCCAAGCAGCCATAGCAAATATGGAGACAGAGAGTTTGTAGAGTTTCTATCCCTTGTCCAGAACATTTCCGAGGTCAGTGAAGGACCTTTGTCTTATCAGCCATCTAAATCAGTGCTTGCTTCCTCACTAGCTCTAGAACAGCCTGATAATCCTAAACTGACTTCTATCACTGACCAAAACAGACACTTTTTCTTGAACAATATATCACATATGTCTTCACTGGAGAACACAGTATCCAATGTGGCAGAGACATCCTCTACAATCAGCTTTGAAGATCTCCATGCAAAAGTTGCACCAAACTGCAGAACTCCTTCCAAAACAAAGATTCTGAAATCTTTGCAAATACATGAACCCTGCTCTCCCTCCATCCCTTCTACGCTCCCCCTGTCAACTGACACCCTGATCTGTAGCCCCCTCATACAATCCACAAGCACAGGGCCCAGTGCTAAAGTCAGCACTTTGCTGGCTATGGCCACCTACACCTCCCCGGTGTCTACCACCTTCACCACTGACCAGCCCCTGAAAGATGCACGGCACTCACTTTTACCTGAGGAGACACAGCCTGCTGGCAGCCTGCCCCATCAGGAGAGCAGGTGAGACTCCCCACACTAGAATATTACATATTTTAAAGAATCAGACAACAAAACCTGAAAATTGGATGTTTCTTTAGTTTTTACAGTAAATTTTCTTTGCTGTGATGTTTTCTTTATTTTGGTCACATCCATGTATTTCAGTTTTGCCCCTACATCCAATTTGATTGGATGGTAGCAGCTGCCCTGCTTCTGGTTTTGATTTGAGTGTATTCAATTCACCTCATGCTTTGGTCTCTTCTTGGCTTATTTGATTTTGTTGCTTTCTTAAGCATTGCATTGCATTAAGTTTGCCAGTTTTGCTGTTATGTATGCTACCTACTGGGAACAAAAAATAGAACCCATGTCTTTGCAAATAAGCTATACTGTACAAGATGTTAGAAACTGATGCTGATTTATACTAATGAAAAAGAATCAGACAATTAGTCGTATTCTGTTAGATCTAAAATAAAAACATGGTTTAGAATGTGACACTTCAAAAAAATGTTAGACCAAGATTACAAACACACCTTAAAACATTTGTTTTCTGTTTTATTCTTTAATATCCAGTATGAATTACAGTAGTAGTGAATGTATGTCCTTAAATTCATAGTTGACTTTTTCAAATTGTTACCAATCTAGCATCCATGAAAGTAGGTATGAAGGTAATAAAACATGATTTTAGTGTGCTGTCTTTGATGTTTGTGCTGTCTGCTGAAAGTTTCACTTCTGCTGGTTCTTTATTAGTAGAAACTGCAAACATGTCTTGGCAGTTACTAAAAACAAAGCTTCCTTTTAAAATATTCTAAAAATAATAATGTGATATAAATTTCAAGCACATCTCGGGGTTAAAATGCTAACTTGAAATCTTTTTCCAGTAGAATCATCCACACTGAAGAATCTAGTGGCCTGATAGCTGTTATGTACTCTCACTGATATAAGAATTATCTGATGTTCGTGTAACAAACTGTTAAGGTCTGGTCAGCAGCCAACTTCAACTTACATTTCTATGTTTAAACTCCAAGATATAGTTTACTAAAAAAGTCTAGTTTTGACCATATACATAGCGATGAAAAGATTCAACGTTGTGCCCCAACTTTGCATTCCAACCTCTGATCCATTTCAAACTATATACTGTATATATGACTTGACATTACTGCAAACTTGCAGTGTATTATTGTTGGAATGATGGTCCTAACCTCTTTACTTTTCAGATCTCATCCAGTGAAACCATTGACATCCAGCCAGCCTGACAAGAAGGAGGGTCGCTCAGTTCTTGAGAAGCTTAAATCTACCATAAACCCAGGACGTTCCACCCTCCACGTCACGTCTGAGCCTGAGAAGAGTCAGGTACTGATAAAAAAAAAAAGAGAGATTTTAATAGGATCTTAAAATCTTTCCGACTTTCGGGTACACAGTTGAGTTTACTTGAAACTCAACTGTGTACCTAAATGGCCTGTACTTATATAGCACTTTTTCAAGTCACGAGAGTTGACCATTTGACACTGCATTCACCCATTCCCACACACTGATGGTGGCAAGATCCACTGTAACAACACAGCTGCCCTGGGGCTCACTGACAGCAACGAGACTGCTGTACACAGGCACCTCTGGGGTCTCATTGGACCCATCTACTCAATGCAATCTTGACTACATTGACTGATGGCTGAGCTGGTGTGATATGGATGCAAAGAGGGTTTTCTGAAAAAAACTGCAGAGGAACTCCCCTTGAGATATTTGTTTACTGAAATTTTGACTACCAATTAAGTCCTCATCTGTTTTGTTTTAATGTAGAATAACTAGGGCAAAAGCAATCCTACTGCTACTAATATGAGCTAAATAGATTATTGGTACTATTTATCATAATTTACATAAGTAGATTACAATTTTTTATCACTTTTTTTTATCTAACTTATATTTACAAAAACAAACTTATTGGGAAATATCTTTCATTATAAAAAATGAACTAGCAAGACAACAGCTCTATAATTACAATGAACACAAGTGCACTAAAGAAAAAAAAAAAGCCAAAAGAGCAACAAAAAAAAAAAGTTAGAAGTAATAAGACATATTTTGATGCAAGTAAAATGATTGCATTTCTATGTTTGCTGTGTTTTTTTGTTTGTTTTTGTTTTGTTTTAAATTGCCTTGATTCCCCTAAAATTACAAGTTCAGTTAGTTTTGGATCACTTTGGAGAATGTTTAGTCATATTGAAAATATCTAACAGTTCTTTTTACACTCTGGGAACAGACATATGATATAAAGCATTCGATAAAGGTCCATAGTGATTCTAGTTCTTTATCATATAAGTTGTTAGATAAAAATGAAATTGCCTGTGTTGTTCAGTTATGTGCATTTATGTTATTTAATACTTCATTAAATATGATTTGGACTGTTATTTCATGAACACATACCCAACTGAATCTGTATTAGGAAAACAGATGAGAGAATGATTTAATATCACATCACGGTAAAACCATTAACTCATTAACACACATATGGAATAAATTCAAATGATTAGAATTTATTAACAAAGGTAAATTCAGCTCCAGGTGAAACATACTCTATATCAGTTAAAACTCTTGCCTAAGCTAGTCAAACTTAACTAAATAGCTACTTTGTATTAAAAAAAGGAAAAGATGATGATGGTTTTACCAATAAAAAATGCAATACAATCGCGTCTAGTACGGAAGAGGATTAGGGCCACTGAAAAAATAAAATGAAGTTAACCGATTTTTTTATTTTATTTCAGTATAATAAGGGGAAACGTCAGAGTTCTTACTTTTTTCTCAGAATTCTGACTTTTTGTCTTAGAATTCTGACTTTTTTCTCAGAATTCTGAATTTTTTTCTCAGAATGCTGACTTACAGTAGTTCACAGAATTTTTGATCTTGATTTAGATGGGCACCATGAAGGAAGAGATGTGGGAGCACTCAGCTTCACTGACAAAGATGTTAGTTGTCTGGGAGGGCCAGTAACACATTGGTGGAAAATGAGGGAATTAGACAACTTTTTACGTGCCCGAGGGGTCCCCGGTGATGCTATTTCATTAATGGAGGAACAGAAGGTGATTAAAACAAGGGTTATCACTAAAATAGACATGGTTATGGCTTGATGCTAACATGTTTGCTGTCTGTCAGAATTCTGAGATTAAAGTCAGAATTTTGAGAAAAAACTTTTTTTTCCATATTAAACAGAAACAATATTTAAAAATCAGTTAACTTTGTTTTTTTTTTTTTGTTCTTTTTCAGTGGCCCTAATCCTCTTTCGTACATTTAGTGTGGATTTTATGTTTGAGAAAAGTATTCTTAAAGTATTTTGGAATCTGTTTAGACCAATGATAGTTTTTTTATAACTATCAATACATTTTCAACACATGTTAGCATCTGGTTAGCTAGCATGCAATCATCATGGACTCGCTATTAGCTTTGGATTTTAAAACACAGTAAAACATATAAAAAATCATAAAATTATTAGAAACCCCGAACTGTTTAGTTGTAAATACTTTTTCTATCACCACCAGATCTGGTGCCTCTGTTAATCTTAATTCAGAGAAAGCTGAGAGGCATTCATAGGTCAGGAAACTTAGGGCTGCCAGTAAGTTGAGAGCCTAGCCAGAATGGCTTGCCATGTTCTCCTGGGGAACACCCACCATCTTTTTCTCAAACTTGTTAAAGCAGAAGCATAGCCAGAACATTTTTATAAGGGTGGCCAGGCAATGACCAATGTATATTAAGGGATGGCCAAAAGTGGCTAGGCACCAGAACCTAAGGGTCAATCTACACTGTACCAACAGGAAGAAGCACAACGTCCATATTTCTAAATAAAGACAAACTATAGTTTCCTACAGCCTTGCTAAAAAATAGATTCATATATTTAAACAACCATCTAGATAAAACGTATATTGGGTAAAATTCTTTGAGGTTTGAGTTCTGGAGTGAACATCTTTTCCATTGTCATTACATACCTACTTTTATCAATATCATTCTACATTAAATTGATATTTACAAGTAATAATATCTACATAAAATGATAACTAAATATGTTTTTATTAAAATACTGATTTACAGTATCTATTATTTCACTGAAGATTCTTAGATGACTTGCAGAGAAACATAATTTTCTCTTTATGGCATATACTGTAAAACAAAATCTAGTTCTGAAAGAGCATGAATTCTGTATAATCATCTCTAATGTTGGTATATTGATGTGCATAATTAACCACAGTGTTTTTGTTGTCAAGTAATTGTTAATATATGTAAAATTAAAATGTTTGAATATTCTACTTGAGAGTGAAAAGTGGTATGGGTGGCCACAGGGGTGGCCAATGATTGGCTAAAGGTGGCCTTGGCCACCGCTGGCCCCCCATCTAGCTCCGCCCCTGTGTAGAAGGAGACACTTCCATTCAGTCTCTGCTGGATCTCTGCTTCCAAGCCTCTCCCGCAAAACTCAGAAAGAAAAGCGATCTATGGGAAAGACAATGAGTTGTGGGCGAACAGCGGGTTTATACCAAACTCGACATGGGGTCTTAGATGTTCCATGAAGCTCCTCCTTTGCCTCACAGTTCAACGTCATCAGTCTTGCATTCTGGTCCAACCAGTGTTCAATATTCATCAATGTTTGTTTTCATCTTATTGCTGTACAACACAAAATCCCGATATACATTTAAAGGGGATATACATCTAAGGGACTGGCGGCCTAGTGGTTAGGGCATAGGGCTTGGAACTACGGCTCTCTGAGAAAGACCCCTTACCCCCGTTTTTCCGGGCACTGCTCCCCAAAGGGGATGGGTTAAATGCAAAGAGTTAATTTCTCTATTGTGATAAATAAATAAAGTTACATAAGACAGAGGTTTGTGTTAAATAAAGTGAAGGACATAATGGTCATTGATCTGGTTGGGTTTCAGGGACATTTCAAAACTGTTGAGAGTAGGGATGCAATGATGTGAAAATCTCTGCCGAGATCAATATTGCTGTTATGGCTGATAACCGATATTTGTCGATGTACTGAAATATATATTTATCTACCCTTTGGACGCCAGCACAGAAAACAGTGCTGATAGAAGAACAATTCAAAATCCTTAGCTGGATCACAATCACTTACACATGATCTATAAAACACCACATGAATGAGATCATCCCCTCTCCATCCTGAAACAAAAACAACTGCATGAAGAGAAATCCTGGTTCTTAATATTGCAGACATTAATATCGATATTGGCCAATATCGATATTAATTTTGAGACATCATGCATCCCTATTTCAGAGTACATTTGAAAGCTTATTTTTAACACATTAAAAGACAACTTATCTTGAAACCTTGGTCAGATAAAATAAATGATTGACTCTACTGATTTTAGTTTTTTTATGTTGTGTAACAAGAGAAAAGTTGAAGGACATAAAACAATGTGCTACAATCTAAGTGGGTTACAAGAAATTACTTAAAGGTTTGGGGTTTGCTTAAAATCAGTGTAATGAAATTATCTTTGTATACATACAGGAGGTGACTGCAGATAGAGTGGCTCAGTATCAGCACCTGACCAACATGGAGCTCATCTCTCTGCTGCTGCAGCAGGAGATGGACATGGAGAAGCAGCAGGCAGCCTCTGAGCAGCAGGGGGCGCAGCTAGAGAAATGCGAAGCCGAGCTGAAGAAAATCAAGGCGCAGGTTAGAGACCTGGAGGACTACATCGATAACCTGTTACTGCGGATCATGGAGCAGACGCCCACATTACTCCAAGTACGCTCAAGGCACAAGCAATGAGTCTGCGTATGAGTTTAACATCGAGAAAATATGCAAAGAATATTTACAACTGTTAATACAAACATAAGGTATTATTCTGGAGCTGAAGTTTAATAAATGTTCCATGGGTTTGTCTTCTTACATCCAGGTCTTCTTATTACTGCTACTACTACTGCCTTGGTGATGGAGATGTAATATTACCTAACATGCATGCTTAATATTGTCCCAATTTGGCACAAACAGAAACCGAAAACCAGCTAGTAGCTAAAGCTTTCATAAAGCAGTCACAAATTAATATTTACAGCTCCTTGCATTAGAATAACTTACATTAGTCTACCTTTGAAATGCAGCTTTTGCATGCGCTTAAAATACATGCAAACTAAGAAATCAATTTTAAATGCCTTCTTGTAAAAATTAAAATACAACCAAATTGTCTTTGAAGTACAAAAAAAAATGTTGGGCCAAAAAACATGAGATATTTATAATATTTTGAATATTTTATGCCAAGGGTTACCTTAAGGGTTAACTTTAGTTAAGTAAATCTTGTGGAAATAGTTTTAAAACCAAAAAAACAAACTGAAAAGCTGCTTCACAAACCCACATGTCAAGAAAACATTTAGTACTTCTAAACACTGAAGATGACAAAGCCTTATTTTTTTGTGTGTTATACATTTTAAACCTTTTTTTTTTCAAATTTGAACTGAAGCAATGATATTATTTTATTTTATTTAAATTTTTTGCCCTATCATGCACATGTACAGAAACAAATATTTTGCTGTAGAGAACTACTGTATATGACTATCAATAGAAGTGTTGTGAGTTACCATGATTTTTTTCATTGTAATATATTCTAATACCACTCTCAAGCACACTGTAGCTAACTGCAACGCTTTATTTGACCGCAAAACTGTACTAAAATAAAGTGCACATGAACAGAAATGTGTATTTTTGTCACCTTTTTTTGCCAATGGTAAGAGAATCCTTCTATGTTTAATCATGGACATAAATGTAAGATTGATTTGATGTTTTTATGACGCATTTAAGTGCATTTGGACTGGTTACTCAACAGTAAACTTTAGGGATTTTAAAACAAGACTTAGGAGTACACATTTAATTTTAAACTGTAAGTATCATCAGTTCCCTACCTATTATGTCCTTCAGCAGGTAGCAGAGGAACCACATTTTATATTTCTGGCAGAATTGGTAGAGTTCATTACATTGTTTGGTTTCCTGGCATGGCTTTTGCCTTGAAGCATACTTCACAAATTTACAACAGTTAAGAATTCTAGACTATTCCTGAAGTTAATTATTAGTCTGTTTTCTATTCTAAAGCCATTTTATTCTCTCGTTGGGTTACTGTTATCCTGTGTACAAGGTTTTCACCTTCTTGCTGTTTAAGTTTAACTTAATAGCCTTTTCATTAGACGACTTCACTTACTGCCACTGACAGAAAAAAAAATCCTTAGCATTATCCTACCACCACCATGCTTGACAGTATCACAGTACTCTGGTGTGGACTGTCCCAAAGCAGCTCTTCCAAATATACTTCTTGTTATCAGTGCTTTCCCCCCCCAACACTTTTTCTTTCTTGATCAGTAACCTATAGGTCAACTTATGGACAGTATCACAGCTGTTCCAGTGACGTTGAATTTATGATATTTTTGAAACATATTTCTAGGTTACTTCTAAATATTCTAACCCAATTTCGATTTATCTTATTTTGAAGTACATGATCCAAGCACATCCAAGTTTTTTTTTTCCTGATTTTAACCCTTTTAGAATCTTATAACCTATGATTAAAACCAGTTTCTGTGTGAGGAACCAAAAGAGAATCAGAATCAGATTTATTGCCAAGTAGGTTTAAACTTATAAGGATTTTGGCTTGGTGTTGTAACCACCTGATAAGAATTGGAGAAATATTAAGGCAAAATTATTCCAGATCTGCTCTCAGTTTTAAAGAAAGTCAGTGATAACGTATTTGAAGATGGGAGAAAGTCCTACAGGATTTAGGAGAAAGTCCTACAGGAGAATTTAGGAGAAAGTCCTACAGGATTTTAATTCTATTTTTTTTTTAATTAGGAAGCAATGCACTTGGACAAGAATAGGCTTTAAATTCCATTTAGCTCCAGTAAGCAGCATGGTTCAGAGGAACAAGGATTTATTTTCTTTACCTGGTTTTTACTGGTTAAGATTCTCAGTCATCTAGGTCATAGTAATTCCAAAAAAGTTAAAAAACAAGCTTCTAGATTTTGTTTCCAAGTTTAAAGACATTTCGCTTCCCACCCAGGAAGGTTTTTCAATTTAAAATGTCATAGATAGCGTTGAGTTAAAGTCTTTATAGAGTGGACCAAAGCAAAGCCTTGTTTTGGCTTAGAAACATCCTCTAAGCCTGGTTGTTATTGAAGTGTAATCTGTAGATGTTTAACACGTAGACCTTCATTTGATTTATTGAATTCAATTCAGTTTATTCATATAGCACCAACTCACAACACATGTCATCTCAAGGCACTTTACAGTTCACCAGATCATACAGTCAAATTGATTCAAAGTTTTCTATCTAAGGAAAACCAGTTGATTGGATTGACTCATTGACTCAAATACAATCCCTCACACTAAGCATGCTTGTAGCGACAGTGGAGAGGAAAAACTCAATTTTAACAGGAAGAAACCTCCAACAGAACCAGGCTCAGTGTGAGCGGCCATCAGCCGAGGCCGACTGGGGTTCAAGGAGACAGAAGCAGAGATACAAAAAGCAGCTGTAAAAGGCGACCCCATCCAGGAAACACACAGTTAGGCAGACGAGCACCGAGCCAGCTCCCATGTCAGAGAATGAAGAAAGCACATCCAGCCTGTCACGGTCAGAGAATCAGGAATACACTGGAAAACAGGGCGATCTATAAACAAGGGTGTTGATGGAAGCAGCAAGCTGATATTTCTCTCCAGGATGGCGTCACAGCCAAACAGGAACAGACGAGGCAAAGCTACTCTGAGGAAAAGCAGAGAGAGTATAACATTAGAGACTGAACTAACAGATTCTGCAGAGTAGGAGAATAGAGATAGAATGAAGCAGAATGATGAAATGGGGGTGCCTATGTCCTCCAGAAGCCTAAACCTATAGCAGCATAACTATAGAAAATAGCACAATTATAGAAATATTTATTGTTTCCATTATTGTAGCAGACGGGAAAGGGGCTGGATAGAGAAAGTACAAGTGTGCAGCAAAGGTCTGCAGGTCAGGACGGCAGCATAAGGACTATACATATATATATCAGATACTAAAAGCAGCTATTTAAATATGAGGGCATTTGTAGGTAGGCCTTCTTCCATTTAGATTTTTATAACTGCAAACTGTTACACATACATTTCTCATACTTATATCTAAGCCCTATATTTAGGATACTGTGAAGGCTTTTAAATACCCTTTTAAATACAAAGAGTGAAAATAATGCACCTATCCACTGTATATAAATTATATGCAGTGGATAATTATGTTGTTAATAGTCCTGTTATAAGAAGTACTTCCCACCCATCCACATGCACACGCACACATACTCACGTTTCTAAGAGGGCTTATGGTCTTTCTGTCCAAACCTTGCATTTAAGTGAAATGATCACTCTAAATCTCAGATGTTGCTCCTGTGCTCTGATGGAGACACTCTCCACCACAGAAGCGCCACTCAGGCCTCGACTCTCCTCAGCTTCTCTATCTGCTCTTTGAGCCCTGGGTATTTCTCAAGTCCAGTTGCTATAACTTGGCATTGCTTCATCTGTCACAGCTGCAATTCTCTCTGCTCTGTCCACCCTCACAATGTCTTCTGTGTTAGCTACCAACTGTTTATTGGTCTAGATCTTAAAATGACACTGGATTTTTTAGTCCTTTCTTGCTGCATTGTATTCTGTTGTGTTCCACATGCGATACTGTAATTTCTCATGAGCTACTCTCCCTACCTGCTTATGGCATTCCATTTATGCTTCACTTGACTGCAACTTAAAGCCAGCTGTGAATCTCTGCTGTGCCCCCAGGTATATTGATTAAAGCTCTCCATGCCCAGTAATTCAGGTCAGGAGGATGGCCAGGTCTTGTTAGATCTGTAGTTGGACTAAACTCCAGATGATGGGAGGTTGTGATGTTGTTTAATAACCAGAACCTGCTTTAAAAGAATGAGGGGAAGATGGAGCAGAAGATCGACAGGTGAAAGGCAAAGCTCTCTGTGTCCTGGTCGATCTACGTTCCTACCCTCACCTTTGGTCATGACTTTTGGGTCGTGATCGAAAGAACGAGATCCTGGACACAAGCGGCTGAAATGAGTTTTCTCCGTAGTGTGTCTGGGCTCTCCTAGAGATAGGGTGAGGAGCTCAGTCTTCAGGGGAGGACTCAGAGTAGAGCCGCTGCTCTTCCATGTCAAAAGGAACCAGTTGAGGTAGCTCAGGCATCTGGTTAGGAGGCCTCCTGGACGCCTCACTGGTGAGGTGTGCTGGCAATGTCCTACTGGGAGGAGACTCAGAAGGAAACCCAGGACACCCTGGAGGGACTATGTTTCCCGGTTGGCCTGGGAGCGCCTTGGGATTCCGCCGGAGGAGCTACCCAAATGGCTGGGGAGAGGGACGTCTGCTGAAGCTGCTACCCCCATGTGGTGGACAGGCATTTTGATCACGTGGTGTCAGCAGTGATTTGTAAGATCACCTGTTTTGCTCACCTGGTGAGTTTCAGTGGGTGGGTGATGGGGGATCTCTACTTTTTGCTGACCGCTTTAAGCTTTGGATGTTTTTTGTTCTCCTTTGCCCTTGACCAGGGCTCAAACCTGTGGATTCGTTTTTTGTATGCTGCATTGCATGTTTGGAAGATCAATAAAACAAAAGGATCCAAACTGCATCTTGGAATGAACTTTTGAACAGCAAGCGTGTCAACAAGGATTCCCCTAATCAGCCGCTTGGAGACTCAGTTTGTTTGACTGTCGCCAACACCCCATGACCTGACACCTGATAAGCGGAAGATAATGGATGGATGCTCTAAACCTCTTCTAAACTCTTTTCCTTGTATAGTTGGTGCATTGCTTGGTCTTTCTTTAATCTGCTTTAATTAACTTCAGAGACCGTCATAAAACAGCTGTTAGATTCAACTCTACACAGGTAGGTTATGTAAACTCATTAATTGACCTAACCTATTAACGGGTATCAGACAAATTCAGAACTGACATAAGCCATACACACAGATATACATTTTTAACAACACTGAAAGTCATGTTTCCCTTCTCTACCATTTAACATTCCTCCCATACACTTAGGCTTGTAGTTGTAACAAAAATGTAAAAGCAATCAATGTTTATAAGAAAAATAATTTCTTATAAACTCACTTCAAGCATCTTTTTCAATGTTGGTAAATATGTTTAGTTATCATTGGGCAGAGATCTAGTTTATGAACTTACACTTTAAAGTGGATCAAAGTGTGCAGGTTCCTATCACTGCAGGCCCCTCATTTAGTTGCTTATGGCTAATTATGGCCTCTTTTCCTCAATCCGCTGTTATAGGGCCAAACTGACACCTACATGGGAGCCAATGGCGTAACGACACAACAATAGGCCCGTAAGCAACATTATCTGGGTGGGCCCCATATGAAGTACAACACCCCTCCCTTTTGTTTCTTTAAAAGACCATATTTTGTAGGAGCCAATTAATTTTTGTTAATGATTAAAAAAAATGTTGTGCATAATCTAGCTAAGTTTATTTTACTTTGTTTAATATCTGTTAGGAGATTATGTTTTTTGTTTATTTAGTCATGTTCCTTTATTTTTTTGGTTGTTATGATCAATTTAGGTGAATTATTTTTTATGCATCTGGGTGGGCGTATGTTTTTTTTTTTTTTTTTTACCAGCACAAAAGAAACATGGAGGAAATGTTTGTCTTTTTTTGTTTGCTTGCCTGAGGAAAAATATACTGACAAAAATAAAGGAGTTTACCAGGAAATTTTTTTATTTTTGCCTCCTTAAAATAAGTCCATGGTGCATCTGTGGCCTTTGTGGACCTCCGCCTTTTTGTGTCATCAAAGCTGGGCCACAACATATTTATTTTGGGAAGTTTTTTTTCCATTCTTCCGGCAGCTCTTTTTTCCTTTTTCCTTTCTGGAATACACTTAAGTACCTCTTTTTTGGTATCCATCTTGATTAAAAGTACCACTATCTTCTTTAGTAGTAGCGGCCTAGCGGTTAGGGCATAAGGCTTTGAATCCTGAGGTTGAGACATCGATCCCCCACTCCCACTCTGGCTCCCTGAGCAAGACCCTTGACCCCACACTGCTCCCTGGGTGCCGCACAATGACAGCCCACTGCTCCCCCAGGGGATGGGTGCAGAGAAGTAATTTCCCTCTGGGATTTTTATGTTAGAGTATATAAAATCCCCCTGGGATTATTATAGTATATAAACTCAAAAAACAAACGAACAAACAAACAAAAAAAAACCATCATGTTGGAATCTAGCATGTGTCGGGGTATAAATATGGGAAGTGGATATGTGAGGATTTTTTTGTGCACAATTAAAGGGGGCCTTCCAGGTGTCAGTGACGGGGCCCCTAAGCAACGGCAGTCTCTGCTTACCGATAGTTAGGCCATTGATGGGAGCTATAGTCTATCTCTACCAAGATCAATCCGAACAGTTATGTAATGACTTCCAGCTTATCGATCATTTGGGATGTGTAGTCATGCACATCAACTTTACCAGTGTTAAGGCTAAGACAAAAAACTACAACTTCCGGCATGCTTAGAGGCGCATCGCTCCGCTCGAGTTACTCTCACACGGACTGTAGTTCGCTCTACTGAAGAAATCCGTCTTAATGATCCGGTTGGTGAATAAGTAAAAAGAGTTTGGTGTCATGGCGGAATCTGCAGATTGTTCTGCTTTCCAGCTCGGCAGACCCCGATACGATCAGGTAGGTTAAACCATCCGCTTTGATTGCATTTAGGTTTTCCAAGGCTGTCTGCTGGAGAAAACATCCTGTTCCTCCTCCGCCCTCATCGCCCCGTTCTGGATGTGGATGCAGATACTCTGCTAAAGTTGCCTTCGACATGCATCGCTGATTTTATCTCTGCAAAACAAAAAAACAACAAAAACTTCTGAATGCGATCCAACAAGTTTGATGCACTAAAGTAGATTATTTTTTACTTTACTTAATAGCCTACAGCGGTTTTTTTTTATCCTGACACATCAAATGTCGCGTGTTTATTTATTTATTTATTCTATTTTTTTCTATTTTATTTTAAATAAAAAAAATGTCGTGCATTTATGCTTATGTTTTATTTAGTAAGGAACAAATTGATGGCTTTCCCAAAATTGTATGGCAAACACTTTGACATTTAATCCACTCCGAATTAATACTGAAGTTTCTTTATCCGCGCACAGATTTTCCTGCAAACAAAGAGTCTTTTGCATAAAATCACCTCATCTGCTCCTAATTTCCCATTAATAAATTACTTCACGTTTTTCCTCTCTGATAGATAATGCGACCTTCACACCAACTCAGTTTGCTCATTAACCAAAGATGTGTCAGAGCAATCCTTATACAGCAACTTGAGGAAAATAATTTACCAGACGGTAATGCATTATGCAAATTGAGTAAACAGGTATCAGAGACTGTATTTTGGTATAGAGCTATTATTTTAACAGCTGCCAGGGTATTTTTGTTAAAGCTGTACCTGATGATTATAAGTTATGTGTTGGTGTAAATACAATCCTACTTATTAAACTCTAATGAGCATAAAATACTAAGAATCTTAGAGAACACACTCGGTCACAATGGACTGATGAGAAATATAGCCTGTTTTATTATAAGTCTACAGTTTTACTGGTAAAGGGGATGTTTCTCATTATTCATTCCTGCAATTTTTGTTTTTTTGGAGATATGAAACATAAAATTACAATATCAATATGTAATGCACCTGCTAAGGCCTGTTGAGATGGGATATTTGCTTGTCTATTATATTTGAGGTTCCAGACTTTTTACACTAATTTTCCCCCTATCCAGGTTTTGCTCCCTGTGCAGCACTATTTAGAGATTATTTCAGTGCAAAGACATGTATGTGTGTAATTTTGTCATCACATTAGCTGGTGTTTCCTCCTAAATTATATTAGACACACAATATATTAGTATTGTGAAGGATTTTCGCAAATATTTTTAAAAGACCCGCCCTCTCCACTTTAAAGAAATCTGCGTGCGAGAGTGTGCACGATCCGTTTTTCTTAATTTATGCTCTGTTTAAAAGTTCTCATAGCTCATACAAGCTTACTGTGCCCTAATGTCCATACTATCCCCTAAATCCCTCAATCACAATATACAGCCGGGACTATATAGTGGACTTGATAGCGAAATAGGTTAACTTACTGTTCGGATTGATGATCACTGTTTTTGCTACCTGTTGGTCACGTAGCTCCTTCACTGCGCGGTGCCTCCACTGACAGGGGGCCACTATGAAAGCAAATCTCATAATGCTTTGCGAGGAGAGCTCTCCATGCAAAGCATTATGGGATATAGCTGCCTCTTCTGAGGCCTTTCATTTTCAGAAAGGTGAGCCTCAGTGACTGTCTGAAACCATAGCTCACAGCACATATACACCTGAAAGTGCGAATGTGCAGAAAAAGATAGCTAACGGGACGAGCACGTAGGACGGCCTCATGTAAACATCACCAGAATGATTGACAATTAGGAGGACCACTTATTTGAATGATCCACCCAGTAATAAAAGATTGTCCTCTATACCTTTAATTTCGCAAGAAATTTCCCATCCAAAATGTTGCAGGTTCTTTTTGCAAAGATGCATTAATGCATCAACATGAAATGTCTGTGTAGACCTTTAGGTTCCCTACGCTCATATATTTTGCATTTAATTATTACTTTGCCTTTCTTCCTCATTATCTAACCACCGTTAAAGCCTAAAAAAGTGTTGTTGTGCTAATTTGTAAAACTCCTCATTTCTAAAATTCTATAAGTTGACTAAAAATATATGATCATATTAATCATTTGAGTCAACAATACACTTTAACAAAATATATTCATGTTTATTTAAATGGATGAAGAAAAGTGTGTCCGTAAATTATCACAACATTCAGGTTTTTGCTGTAAAATATTTTCTTTTTAAATGTAATATTTACAATATGGCATTTACAGTAAATGCTTGGAGGCAATGCTTGATCATATTGCAGGTTCTCTGATAGCCTCCAATATATATGATTATTGCAGGGGGCCTCCCTCTTTGCTGCATACACATTTTAATAAAAGCAATAATAAAGTCTGAAGAGTGCATCGGTGAACACTGTGATGGAAGGGAAGAGTAATAGAAAAAAATTATGTTAACCCCACACTGTAAGAAATGTCCATAAATTCACGGCACAAATTACTGTTTTTATATTAAGGAATTTTTTTTATTTATTTATTTATTTTTTTACAGTGTATTCTATATTGTTATCACAGTATTCAACAAAAATGTTGCAGTTGCATGAATTTTTAAAATTGTGCAGACCTTCCAGTTCTATTTATGTTCTATTTCGGTGCAGATGATAGATTAGATATGATTTATTTAGACAGGATTCTTGAATGTTAGAAATTGCTCAATGTTAACTTAAGCTTTGATTTTAATGACCTTCTAAGAGATTATTTGACAAAAGTTAGGTTTTTATTTTGATTCAATAAAGCTTTATTTATAATGCAATCTGATTAAAAGAAATGTAATTGTAGTTATCCTATGCTTTACCTTACTTCAAAACCTTAATATTTAGCACTGACATTTTAAGAAACAATTCTTCAGTGAGACTAAGAGTGGGAAAATATGTTCAAAACCACTAAGAAAGGTTACAGCTTCACATCAAACTATCTTAGCAGATTGAGAATTAACAAATGACCACATATCATCTATAACTTTCTAAAATTGTGGAAAATTTGGTACTAAATACATACTGACCACTGAGGGTTACAAGATCCATCAGGTTTCCCACAATAAGTTCAATAACTTCAACTGAAAGGAATGATCTCAGAATAAGTAATAATAATAATAAAAAAAACAAGCTTGAAATGGACAGGCTCTACCGAATCCCTCCAGGGGTTAATAAAATATAATCGAATTTAAATTGAATAGAAATAATGACTTGAGTTCTCTTAGACACAAATCCAATGCAAAGAAAAATAACATGGCTTGGAAATGAATCAATATGGGAATCAATTGATTCCTGTTTTATCCTGCACGTTTAGATCTTATATGTGATTTTGTCTCTGCTTTCTTATCTGCGTTTAGAATGACATCATAATGGATTACAGATTGATCATAGGTATAGTTTTTCTTAAATTTCCGCCCCTTTTTTTTTTTTTTTGCACCAAAGTGCATTTCATTGTTCAGACCCAGCTGATGGAGAGGAAGATGAAACAGTTTGAAACACCTTTACAGAGCTGCTGTAATACATCTTAGGTGTTTCATCAAAGCAGAGGAAATTAGGCCAGCTCTTGATTCAGCACAAGTCTGGCTTGTTTCTTTGTCTGCGTTTCATGCCGAGTTCCATCTTTGCTAACCTAGTTGTGTTCTCTCAGGGGAGCCGGAGCTCATGCATAATTAAAGCCGGCTCCTCACATGGATCCGCACTGTCTCCACCTCTCTTACAAAACAGCACTGCAGCACATATGGCCTGTCAGAATAGGAGATGTGCAGTGACAGAAAGGCAGAGATAGAAAACCAAGAGCAGGGAATAACAGTCTGTCTGCAGTCTTGGTGAGGTCTGACAGGATATCCCAGTCTTTGCAATTAAAATCTGCTTCTAAGGAGATCATTAAAAGAAAAAAAATCTAAACATCCTACTTTTGCTAAGTCGTCTACTCTTGGAAAACGAATTTCTGACTGGAATCTGGTTGTTTTTTACGAGGTTGCCAAAGAGACTCTTGGCAGAAATGGTTAGTGGGTCTTTTCAAAGAGCTGGCACACAGACTCAGCAATTGGCCTGCTGATAGAGACGGAGAGAAAAACAGAATGCCTGACCAGCAGCTTAGAGCCGTACACTGATCACTGTTGATGTGTTTTGCTTCTTCTTTCACTAAAGTTTCATCCTGATCATTATTAGAATGAGTTAAAATATTTAACCACTGAGCATCAACTGTATCTTAATTATAGTGTCTGTGTTCCTGTGTCTTTAAAAGCAAACAGCGTTGTTTTTGTTAGTAAGTTAGTTAGGTTTCTATCCTGCATTGAAACCGAAAATACATAAGCAGTTTTAGATTTTTACTAAAATAATTATTTTGAATTTGTTGTTATTATTTTTTGCTTTTTTATTTTTCCAAAGGATACAGCTTACAGTATGTTTGCATGTTAACTGTTGCTAACGTTTCAAATATTCTCTCAAAGTTTGCTTGCTAAGTTTCTTGGCAAGATGACTTTTAGCAAACAAGTTGTGCCCTCAGCTTCTCATTGAGCCAAGTGTAATTTCACCACTGTATGATGTTTTCTGCAGGATATTGCAGAAGCACCTTTAGTTTTGTGCCATTGTTTCTGTTTCAGAGTATTTCCAATCATGAAACCTTCTTAACAAAAACAGCAGAAAACAAAAACTATTTAATCAAGTGTTTTGTTTTCAAGTGGCTGAAACTGAGCTGTGACTTGTTGTTTCCTCAGACTTCATTCCTTGGACGTCTGAGACACTTTGTTGACATCATTGACCCTAGCACCCTGTTTGTTTCAGAGGTAAAGCTTGCTGTTGAAGGACTCCTTTTTGCACATATTTGCATATTCTGCATGTCTTTTTGTGTAAAATGTCATTGTCATTACACTGTCACAAGTACGAAGCAACGAAAATCAGTCTCTGCATTTAACCCATCCCTTTGGGGAGCAGAGGGCTGCCATTGTGTGGCGCCTGGGGAGCGGTGCGGGGTTTAAAGCTGAAGTCTGTAAGTTTTTAAAAATCACTTTTTTGTCATATTGGCTAAAACTGTCCCTATGCCCAGACAGCAGTACATGTGATATGTAACCTGTGAAAAAAACTGCTTCAATTGGTCCTGCATACTGCCTGTATTTCAATCTGGAAAGAATAATTCGGGACGAGTCAAAACAACCAATCACAGCCAGAGGAGCGTCTGATGGAGTGTCAATCACAGCTCACACACGCTGAATCCCGCCCCCCCCCTTCTGGTCGCATGCGGTAGCTGCGCAGATGCTGTGAGAGGGGTGGAGCTTGGAGGTGGGGCATGAGTGAAGCAGAGAGGGTGGGGGAGTGGCGTGAAACCTGTTTTTCTTCAAATTTTCAGTCGAAGTCTGCTCTCTCCTCAATGTTACAGACTGCAGCTTTAAGGTTCTTGTTTAGATACCCAGAGTGGCAGTCTGTGGGAGTGGGGCTCAACGGCTCAACGCCCTAAACACTAGGCCGCCACTCCCTATATGCATATGTTATTCTCTATTTTCAAAACCCAAATTTTTACCGAATTAAGTTAGACATTTGCTCAAATATCCTATTAATATTTAATATAATTTGAGCCATTTTTTGATGATTGAATAAAAGCATATTTTCCTCATAATACGATTAAAAAAATCAGCTTGACTAAAACAGAGAATTCTTAGAAATGGTTCAACTCAGTCTGAGAGCTTTTGAGAAATATCAGAATAATAACATGTGCTTATGACTTTTTTTTTTATTTGTCCTTTTTTATTACTTTTAGAAAAAACTAAAAGAGTGCATCAAACTCCTTGATGACTATAAACATGGCACACTTCCTCCTGGAGTGTCTGCAGATCAGGTGAGTCTTTACCACATTTGATGCAATCTGTGATTCAGACTCTGTTCAAAAGCTAGAAAATAATACAAGTAATCATTTTACAAAAGATTTGGGATGGTTCAACTGATTAAGATCAATTATTCAACTGAGCTAAAAAATAGAAATCTATCTGTACATATGAAGTTAAGTCCTCTGTGAAAGCCTGAGAGTTTTTTTTTTAAATCATTTTGTTGAAAGAATCAATTGTTATAATGGATTTCATTGTGAGATTTGACAATCAGATTTAGATTCCAGCTCATGAATTTGTTAGATTCTATGTTTTCTAAATAAAAGTTGAGCAACATTCAAAACAGAAGAGTAAATTATGTTTCTCCTTTAATAACTTGGATTTCCTGTTCAGTTGTGGGAGGCCCAGAAGATTAAACAGGTGAGTCTGTAGGTTTGTCCGCCTTAATCACATTTTCATACATTATAAACCCTGAGCTAGCGGCAGCATGAGAAATCTCTCATGCTTTGTGCTGCAGGCCATCATTCACCCTGACACAGGAGAGAAGATCTTCATGCCATTCCGAATGTCAGGTACGTCCTGAATTGAAGATCTTTGTCAAAGTTTCCTCAAACCAAATCATTGTTTTTCCATCGCTTAAATGCTAAAAATCATGTTTTCACTGTGTAGGTTATGTACCATTTGGAACACCAATTGTAAGTCGAAGCCATGCATTTTGATCTCACATTTTAGAGGAACTTAAGTGATCGTAAATGTCACGTTTGGGAACAGATGAAATGAAACTCTGAACTTATTTTGCTCAAAAATAAGCTCTTATTTCCTGGTTTCATTTAGGTCATTGGCCTTCTCCTCCCAAATCAGACTGTGATGTCTACCATTATATGGCAGGTACTGAAAAATGCCTATATTGTTCTGTGGTGTGTTAAACTATCTGAAATCTTTACAGTCATTTATATATGTGTATAAATATGACTTGTGTCAGGGCCGGATTAGCAAAAAGAACGTTGAATGAAACCCAGAATAAAGCTTACACTGCAAAACAATCTAGAAAAAAAAAAAAAAAGATTAAATTAAGTGTATTTCCCCTTAATTTAAGTAGCTAAATAAGAAGATTTGCCAATGGAATAAGTATTTTTTCTCTTAATATGCTCTTGAAATAAGACAATACAATTGTTTTTTCTTATTTAAAATGTAATTTTTGTTGTTCCGTTGGCAAAGTGTCTCGCTTACCTTCTCAATTCAACACCAAATGCACTTATTTAAGCAAAAAATACTTCTTGAAATGTAACTTTTTTGCAGTGTAGCTAATAACCTTCTGACAAGAATAAACTTGGAAAACCTAATCTGCTTGTTTGAATTAAATATTGTGTGAAATATTTATGCATATTTATACAAAAAATACTGAAAGATTTCCATAGTTTTTTTGCACCATCATATCACTGCATTTTTTGCATCCATTTTGATCATCTGATCAACTTTTCCAGTCTGAACAATCCGCCTACTTCTTTTCTCTTGCATTGATTATAGATAGTTGGTGTTTTATACTTTGTGCTTTTTTTCAGTGGTTGAACCAGAGTCATAATGCCTGCGTGAACTATGCAAACCGGAATGCCACTAAGGTAAAAACAACTTTGTAGTTTTTCATCTCAAATTCTATGGCTAAACATATTAAGTCCAAAAGGGTAAACTGCACATACGGGTTTAATGGATAAAGCATGCAGGCTTTTATGCTGTGCAGTGCACTGCTGCTTCAAGTGACCACCAGCTTTATGCAGTTTGGTCAAATTTCACAAATTTACTTTAACACTATAGAATCAAGTCAATGTGAGTCCCACTAATCACCTACTGGGAAGAGAGGAAGGCTTTAACTGAAACTGATGCAGTGTTGTCTTTGACAGACCTTTTAGATTTAGTCTTAGTTCTGATTTTAAGGACGAAAACTATTATTCATTTTAGTCGCATTTTAGTCATTACTATATGTGATAGTTTTAGTTGTTTAAAACCTAAAAAAGGTTTTTGTCTAGTTTTAGTCAGTTTTATGTTATCTATAAATTTGAATAACAACCAGATTCTTTACCAGACTGCCAGCTCTTGCCTAGATATTGCAATTGTTGGAGATACAATGCTGCAGTGCAGTTCATCATTGATGTTGGGCAGAAAACTGATTTCCAGAATTCAAATAATTTTTTTTATGAAATAATGCCCTACTTTATAAAAAGTGTCTCACAAAAGCTGTGAAAAAAGCAGATCTAGTCCAACACATCATATCGGTTAATATAGGAATAGTTTAGAGCAGGGGTTTTCCTCAATGTTTTCCAGGCCAGGGACCCCCAAGCTGATGGAGAGATGGAGCGGGGACCCCATAATTATATATATAGCATAAAATAATGCTCTATCAAACTGGTCCCATAGTCACTCTATTACAGATGGAGTCATGTAACTAAAGTAATTTCATACAAAAGCAAACACTTCCTGATCTACTATGAATTATGCATTACACACAGATCAATCAATCTCCAAAAAAGCATTCTTCTTTCTACTTTGCCAATTTTGACTTTATTTCTGTGAATTTGCCCCTTGGTTACCCCTGCTCAGGGGTCGTAGATTTAAAGTAGATTTAAATTCATAGAGTCTAATATGCATTAAAAGATTTAGAGTCGGATATTTTATATCAGACTT
This sequence comes from Cyprinodon tularosa, assembly GCF_016077235.1. Lineage (NCBI taxonomy): Eukaryota > Metazoa > Chordata > Actinopteri > Cyprinodontiformes > Cyprinodontidae > Cyprinodon > Cyprinodon tularosa. Next base: position 73,914 of record NW_024039305.1, on the reverse strand, counting down.
ATAGAGTCTGATATTGAAAAATTACACAGAGAACCGACATAATTGCCTTATAATGCCATGGCAATCTGGACCTAAATAAAAAAAAAAAACTCAAATATATAAAAAAACTATGAGAGAGAAATATTCAAAGATCTAAGTACATTTATGCATTGTAACAGTATGCAATGAAATATTTGCTTAGGATATAATTTATGGACTCCTTTTGGTGCCCTGCCATGGACTGGCGACCTGTCCAGGGTGGACCCCACCTCTCCCCCGTAGACAGCTGGAGATAGGCACCAGCATTCCTCGCGACCCCAGCAGGGGTAAAGCGTGACAGAAAATGGATGGACGAATTCCTTTTGGTAAAAAGGAATCACCTATTGTGAAATGGATAAAATAAAATCGTGATAGTTAGACAAAAGGATTTTTTTATGCTTGACAGAGGATGATCAGCCCGATATGGTTTAGGCAGGAAGAACCAAACTGCAGAGGGCGAACCCTCAGTGTTGAGCGTAAAGCGCAGACCCTGGCTAACTGCGCCTAAAGACGGATTTCTGCACAAGCTCGGGTGGTTGAGCAGAGTTCAGCATGCAGTACCGGACCATTCCGGGTTATTTTGTTCCCCCGCCACTGCGGCCATGATCCATCTGGGGTCATAGAGAATGTGCATTTTCAGGATATTGATTAAAAGAAATGTAGGAAAGTGTTTAACATCATGTTGAAAACTTTAAACCAATCTGACTGTATGATCTGGTTGAATTGTCTCTGTAAAGTGCCTCTAGGTTACATGTTGTGAATTTGCACTATATAAATAAACTCAAGGGAATATCCTGGACTTCTTCTCTTGCTTGATAGATTGTGAATAGAGATTAGAGCTGCACTTTCAGCAGAAAAGGTTTTTGTTTGGGTAAAAACTAGCTGACTGTGAGTCTTGTCCATATGGCATTATTTGGAGTTTGTCTACTTTTTGATTCCATTTATACATTTTTTTAACTGTGTTTGGTGTTGGTAGAAAGCAATATAAAGTTTATATGAGATTTTAGGCAAGATCCTGACATTCCTGTGCCTACAATATATGACTATGTTTACAGAACAAAATGTGTTGAGCTAAATGAAAAGAGTAACATTTCTCCTGTAATACTGGATTATTGCATAAGAGTTTTTTTTTTTTTTCAGTTCAACTCAGTTTATTTATATAGCGCCAATTCACAACACATGTCATCTCAAGGCACTTTACAATTCACCAGATCATACAGTTAAATTGTTTCAAAGTTTTCAATTTAACAAAAACCATTTGATTGCATTGACTCATTGACTCAAAGGCAATCCCTCACACTAAGAATGCTTGTAGCGACAGTGGAGAGGAAAAATTCCTTTTAACAGGAGGAAACCTCCAGCATATGTGCTTTTTCACAATTAAAATCCCAATTGTTGTTCAACAAAGATACATATACATAATTAAACACGTACCAGTCACAACACACACACCCATAGCTATACAACCAAGCACACAAACAGACCAACAGACTGGAGAAAAGCTAATAAAAAGGCTGAGTGCAGACAAACCTAGTGAAGAAACAACATCCAAAGGAGCTGTCTGCACTGGGGCAGCGGATCAACCATAACCACCGGGGGGGCGACTCTAGGGCCCAGGGGAGGCAGAGACCTCCATCTCTCCCAGGACCCAGGGATCAGCACCAAGCAGGCAGCTGCAGCCAACCACTGCCCTCTATACAGACAGCTCCCTCAGATGAAACACATAATGATAAAAGTGAGAAAGAAGTTGTAGATTTTTAAAAGCGATGAAAGGACAGTGATCAAACATCTCAATGAGTGCAACAAATAAAACTATGACCCACATAATAAATTTTCAAATTGCACTATAAATAAGTATAGATAAACTTCAAGAATAAACCAGCGGGTAACTTCTTGGTTTGGCTTTGTTTGCAGCCTACTCCAACATCTAAGTTTCTTCAAGGCTATGTGGGCGCTGTAACCAGTGCTGTCTCTATTGCTGTAAGTCCGATTTCTTTTCTCTTTGACATGAATATCAAAATTTTTAACATTCAGTAGTTCTTGGAAGTCTAGATGATTACTAGTTGCAGTTTTTAAATAAGTAATAATAATGATTTTTATTTGTTTTCTTTATAGGTGGGACTGAACATGCTTATTCAGAAGGCCAACAAGCTGAGTCCTTCCACCAGAATGATTATTCAGAGATTTGTCCCCTTCCCAGCTGTAGGTGAGTTTTCAAAGGATCCACTGTCATAAAGGGGCTCTTTGTTGTTTTCACATTTCTGGCGGCCCTCTGGTGGTTAGAGTTGCAAACTCCCAGAGAAGATGATTCCTCTGTAATATCTAAATAATTATAATTCAATATAATAATGTTTTTTTTAATTGTATTTTAATTTTAATCTGATTAATCTGCATTCCTTGTTGGTTGTTAATTATTCAGAAGAATAAATAATAAAGCCCTCTTTGTTGCTCTTTAGCGAGTGCAAATATCTGTAACGTAGCTCTAATGAGACACAATGAGCTGTCAGAGGGGATTGATGTACTGGACCACACTGGCAGCGTGGTGGGATCCTCCAAAATTGCTGCTAGACATGTAAGTATCATTTTCTATGCATTTTTAATTTGACACTTGCTAACTGTTGAGTTTCCATTTTCTGCTGCATCAGAATCTCTAAGCTTCTTACACAAGCAAAAAAGGAATAAAAGCAATTTACTGCGATATTTAAACCAATTTTGTGCACCATCTTCAAATTTTATCTGCAGGCAATAATGGAGACGGCCTTCACACGTGTCGTCCTTCCTATGCCGATTTTTGTCTTGCCTCCAATCATCATGTCCTACGTTGAAAGGTTTGTACAGAAACACACAGGTGTAGTTTTTGCTTCAAAGTTGTCATGTATGAACTTTTCTAAATTGATCCAGCAGCACGATTGGTTGCTTAAAAAGTTGCTCTTAAAGATGACTGCTTCCTGCTGGTGTGCAATTTGTTTTTTGTGTGTTTTATACTTTGTTTTTGCTCAGTTTGCTAGTAATAAAGTAAACATGGGTAAGCAGAAAGTAATTGGGCGGCACCTGCGAGCACATTTGCCAAGAAAAATAAGAAAAATCGAAGATCCAGTGTGAGGAAAACCCCAAACAATTTTTGATTCCCAGAGAGAAACAATATGAACACTGGTGTTCACTGAAGCGGTAGCTAAAGCTGCAGAGGCCTTCAGGTGTCACTGCAGAGCTGATGAACGTATGAGTAAACGTTTCTATTGATAGAGATACGAGTGGTAGCTTCAATCTAAGTACAAGTGACATAATAAACCAATGGATCCTAATAGGGCTGCAATTGACGATCATGTTGCAAATCGATAAATCAGTTTATTTTTTGGAATAATCAGTTAATAATCGGCTACCCAAAGGTTCCTTAAAGAAGATTTTTTATGAAATTACACCTGGTGAAACTAAAACGTTTCCACTTGAGGAGTTCTGAATAGATCATATTATCGCTATGCTCCATTTAACGATACTCTATTTAACAATCAATCAATCGATTGCTAAATTAGTTGGCCATTGTTTCAATAATCGATTAATCATGATTAATCCGATTCATTGTTTCAGCCCTAGATCCTACTCAAAATCACATTCAATTCAGGGCTCATCAATGATGCACTCACCGGGGGGAAAACGTTTCACTGTGATTTATTTGTGTTTATTATAGTAAAATAATTTTAGACTTATTTATTTATTTGAAATATTTATTAGCTTGATGCTTTTTCCCTGTTTGTTTTTATTTTATTTTTTCATTTCCATTGATTTTTTGATACATCTGGGCCAATGAAACGGCAAAACAAGCTTAAAGCAGACCTTCACTGAGTTATTTGGAAAACCTTTCGACACTTCTCCTGGAGTCTTTGTCCATCACTGAACAGAGGAAGAAAATTGCAATTTGTCTTTAAATTGCACTTGGGATGTGCTAAGGAGGATGGACCTCCATCCTGCTTAAACACATCAGTACCAGAACAAGCTGCTGTTGATCAGTTTATTCAGTTAATATTGATTAGTCTTGGACAACCCTAAAGTGACTATGTCCCTTTAAAAAACACTTTGTGATATAGGTTTGAAATGGCCAAATAAGTCAAAATGACATAGGAATGTAAAATAAGTTTAATTGTAGGATTAGGCTGCTAAAAAGTAACATGATATCTGCCAGGAATGCAGCACTTCCACCTGTTGTCTTTTTGCCCCCAATAACATCCGTAGTTCTCTTGGATTAGATGTCTTCAGGTTTAGCACCCCATCTATAGCGGACCACCTCTGACATTATTGAAAATTAATGCATATGGATAAAAGATCAATAAATAAAAAGTCATACGATTAAATGCAGAAAAATAACAGAAAACACATACTGGTAAGCTGTAATTAAATTATACAAGAAGCATAAATGTATGAATCTCTAATTATGTCAGAGTTGGTCCTCCATAATTTTGTTCATGTCATTGCACAGTCTTGTTTTTTTCTGCATAAATGAACAAAAAGGAACGATGGGAAGATAAATCTTGTATTATCTGTTCCTAAAAACACACAACTTTTAAATAAAAAAATGAGATTTTGCCTCAATTCACCCGAACTCCTTACCAGGTCATAAAACAAAATCAGCATAATACATCTTACAATCCAGTGATTACATTCAGGAGTTTTGAATTTATTCATAATCTCTTAGAATTTTTTAAACATTTATTAAAACTTGTACAGCAAATGTATCATAAAAAGACGAACATTTTTGTTTCAACTATGTCCGTGCATCCCGAAAATTATATTGCAGAGTCCTTAAAAACGTACCAGTACAACGACAACCATTAGATTCTCATCTGTGCTTTTATACTGAACAGCACTTTGTCCCATGTTTGTAATCACATTTGTCCATACAGTGGTTTCAAATGTTGTTTTATTTCAATTTTAATACAACTTTCATCATTTACAATTCACCTCTTACCTGGTTACATAAACTAATACTTTGTTGAGGCATTTCAATGCACCTTTCAATTTAGTTTCAGCATTCGGTCCAATAGATTAACCAGGAATCAAGTTCAGCTCTACCAGGAAGGTTTTGCTTTTATTCAATTCAATTCAGTTTATTTATTTCTTCACAACACGTCATCTCAAGGCACTTTACAGTTCAATCAGATCATACAGTCAAATTGATTAAAAGTTTTCTATCTAAGGAAAACCAGTTGATTGCATGGACTCATTGACTCCAATGCAATTCCTCACACCAAGCATGCTTGTAGCGACAGTGGAGAGGAAAATCTCCCTTTTAACAGGAAGAAACCTCCAGCAGAACCAGGCTCAATGTGAGCGACCATCTGCCAAGGGCGACTGGGGTTAAAGGATACAGAAGCAGATATCTTTATAATTTAATTAAAATCCATCCATGGCTAATAAAGCTGTACAGATGGAATGAAAGAATGAGCTGCAGCAACATCCATAAACAGACTTCTCTGCATGTGACAACTATCTCTTTTACTTCTGATCTAACGACTAGTTTCCCCTAAACCGATGATTACTTCCCAAAGAAAACATCCTGGTCCAGGCATAATCCCCCAAAATAATTTTAGAAGAAAACTCCTTCAAAGTTTAAACTTGACGCCTATGTTTATGTTATGTCACAGATTTCTTCCTTTGTTTGACACTCTTGTAGAGAGACATCTTGGGCCGACATATGTTGTGCCTTGAGGTTATTTCTATGAGAAATAATGCAGAAAAAGAGGATAGAAACAGGAGAGAAAAACAATAAATCTATTTTTGTTTAACTAACTGATTAAATCTGCAGTCTGTTTAATTAGACTGCTTCTAGCTGAGTTTCCCACCCTCTCATTGTGTGAAATTGCTCCCCTAGATCTGCACAGCCTAAAATAACTCCAGGCGTCGCAGTAGTCAGCCTGGATCAATCTACCCTCCGCAGGCTGACTTTCTCTTTTATCCGTGTCCTGACTCATACAGGCTGCGATTCCTGCAGAGAAACCGAAGATTTCTGCTGCCAATCCACAGCCTTGTGTGCCTGGTTACTTTCGGCCTCTCTCTGCCCGTGGCCATCAGCCTCTTTCCTCAGATGTCTCAGGTACAGTATGTTCTGCCACTCTGGAGACCAGATGGCTCACAGAGCAGCTGGGATGAGATTCACATTAAATATACTCCACTTAGCACCCAGAACCCTGCAGGATTTGAACTAAAAACAACTTTCAAGGCTAAACACTGAGAAATGCAGCTCAATCAATTCAGTATCATGTGTTTTTTTTTTCTTTTTCTTCCGGCAGATTGAGGTGTCTCGCCTTGAGCCGGAGATTGCCATGGCAACGGATTGCAGACTGTTGACCTACAACAAGGGTTTATGATGAAGATGCGATTCGAGCATAAAACAGAGACAGCTTTCTGAATAACTCTAAACGCAGAACTAGCTATTAGAGGTGCTGTGTCTACCTAACATTCCTGAACCTGTTTTTCCTCCAGAAACCGCTGCATTCATTGAGCCAACATGTGGTCAGACACATCCGTGAGAGTTTTCTTTATTGGAAATTCCTATTTTTACTCTAAAATCCCATTTAGCAATAATATACACCTGATATTTACAGGGTACTGTCCTCTGCGCAGTATTAATGTACAGCTGCAACTTCTGTAGCAGAATCGACTCAAGAGGTGATTTGTTAAAGTTTTTCTCTCTAGGTTTGATAATGACATAAGTACTGTATTTAGAAGCCTTTCTGCTCTATTTTTAATTCTCATTTTCTAGATTTTTTTTATTTTTTTTTATCTCATTCAGTTCGTTTACATCTCCCTCTTCCTATCTCCTCATCTCTAAATGTTGGACCTTTGAGCAGCTCTGACAGCTGGTGTTGGGATGTTTGTTTATCAGTCAGTTTTTCACAGCGAGCAGCTACTGGTGAAGCAACAGAAATATAGTGATTTAGGTTGGAAGCAGCAGTGGGAAAAAGGGGTTATTGAGCTTTGTAGAGCTGCAGCTGCATAGAGGTGATTCTTCCACATTTAATTAAACCCATTATTAAGTAAAAGCCTTAGAATAAAAGTATTTTATGGCTTCAGAATACTTTTACACTAAGAAATGATTTACTAATTTTAGGCCTTTAAATTAGCAACTGTTTTTTTTTTTTTAGGGACATGGTGTTAACAGAATCCTATATTATTGCACTTCTTTGACAGCACTCAGACTTTTTCTGGGCAGTTTCACAAACCTTATATATGTTCCACCTTCCTTCCTACACTCCTTGCACAGTAACATGAGCAGTGTTAATGTAACACTTAAAGAGTCAATGTCAACACTGAGTCAGGTTACATATGGTCCTGCCCTGTACAGTGTAAAACCTACACTGATCACAGTGTCAGAATTTCTGAGTTAATTTTACTCTAGTAGGAGCCGAATTTAGTTATAGAGTCAAATAAAAATTACTCTGACAATTGTTAACTTAGTTCAACACCTGTAAAATGTCAACACTAAGTGGAGTAAAATTAACTGGCAGGACCATACAGTATGTAACCTGGCTCAGTGTTGAAATTGACTCTTGGTGTTAAACTACAATTTTATTTATCTCAAGGTGTACAGCCAAAACGTCAATAAGAATTTTGGGGAAAAACAAGCTTCAATATATACATTTCTTATCAATTTATTAATTTCAGCACATTAACAAAAAAATTGGCATAGAATAAAAAAAAACCCAAATAACATTTGCATTTTTCTCCTTGGAAAAAAAGAGGATGATTTTTCATTTATAGACCATCTTTTAAATCTAAATACAAACCAACCTTTGAAATATGGTCAGATGAAAACATTCCACATACATTTAGATTTGTTGGAATAGATTGGAGTGTATAGCTACCAGCTCGTCCTTTTTCTGTAAATGTATTAAGTCATTTAGTTCATTTACAGAAAAAGGACATTTAAAATGTATATATTTATAAGAAATATAAGCTATATTGTAAACCCAGTTATTTTAACAAGGTTTTCAGACTATACTATCAAGGGTCCTTACCAAACCGATTTCATATGAATATTTTCACCAACACTGAAATACATAATGAGGCATTTTACACTCACTGTTGTTGTAATGACTCTTATAGGGTTAACAGATTCTGACACTGATAATTTGACTCTCTGTAATTTACTGTGTAGTAATAGTTAGTTTCTACTGGTTGAACAAGTTCATAACTAAAAGGGTTTTTCCTCCTAAAAATACATTTTTAGATATTTTCATTTCCTCTCATGCCCCCCATACTTAGCTGTTGTTTCTTCAGAGCAACGTACGTATTGTCAGTAAAACATTTATTTTTCAGTGACTTACAGACATACAGACAAAACCTCCGATGTAAAATACAGACAAATAATTTTTTTTTCCTATTTAAAGGGATTGTTATGGTTACATAATAACAATAATATAATAAGTATTTCTTAACTTGGAATATTTCACTATCGACTGTACGAAATGGGATTTTAATATTGAGAGTTGTTTGTCTAAACGCTTACTGTTAAAGTCCAAGATATACTTTGCAATTCCATATTTTTGTTAGTGATGTTGGACTAAAAAAAACACACCTTTTAACTAAAAATAAACTTTTCTTGTTGAGTTTTTCAACAATGATAGAAAACAAAATTGTTGAAATAAACCAAAACAGTATTGGGTTTTCCAGTAATGCAAACATGATATTACAGAAATAAATTGGGAAATATCTTTAAAGCGGTTAACTCATAAAGTTATTCTGTTGTAATTTGAAGCTAAGGTTTTTTAACAGTATTTTATGAAGGATTGAATTAAGCAAGGATCCTTTAGTCAATCTAACCTTTTAGCTGATCATGGATTAATCAGTCAGATTTTATGTTTTACATCTATATTGTTGCTCAACCAGTTAAAATATAAATCGGTGACATTTATATTTTTAGCTGTTCGGTCTGTCCCTGTTTACTGGAATTTCTGTAACCTGTGCAGAAGATGTTTGCTGATTTCTAATACGATAAATGTAAACAGACCTGCTTATTTAAACCTTATTTTTGGAAGCATCACTCACAATTCCTGAATTTTATTTTATTTTGTAGTTTTTTTACTCGTTCAAGGCCTCTGACTGTAATTAAATCTCAAATGTAGATATATTATTTTTTTTCTGTATTATTTTAAACGTGTCTAACAGACATTGGATAAAGAGGTTGTTTTATTCCTGTTTGTTATTTGTATTATGTTTTGCCATAACCTGATTAAACATTTGGTGTCAAATATGTAAAGACTGTGCAATTATTATTTTACAGGATATACCTTAGGTTCAATTGGTTAGGAGTGTTTTTATAATTGTCTTTCTTAAAACCGCTCTATTTGATAGTAATGCTTAGCTTTTTTCCTTTAAACCAACACTATATCGCTATAACCATTTGTCAGTCTACTTTTACATGAGTCCTTATGACATCCTATTCTTAACATTTAGAGTCTAGTTTGTTTATGGACCTCTTTCTTTACAACAAATGCAACTTTGACCTATTCTATAAACACCTTCCACAAGGTGTTTGGGGGTTTGAGTTTTTCTAAACCAAAGCTATGATTTTTGTTCTAAACCTACAATGCAGGCATGCTGCCCCCTCAGTCTTGGGCTTATTTCCAGTTCTTATACCTGAAGTGTTCAGTCTTAAAATAACACTTTTTCCACATTCACATGCAGACATAGAAGTTATATTACAGTTTAGCAATGTGGGGTGTGACACTCTACCTTTGGCAATATAGTGTACATCACAGTTTTATGACAATTTATGGGTGTATTTTTACCTTTATAATGTTATACTTCAGTTTCAATTATTTGAAGTGCCTTAACTAACAAAAGAGACTACAACAGTAAAATTCCCCCAAAGCAGTCAATTATGCCAATTAGATTAAATATGTTTATTTACATTTTTACCCAAAACATTTAGCTAGGTTTAAATAATTTTGAATTGAGACATATAGAGTATCTGCTATGGATTTATGAACGCAAAAATAATGTTTAACAAACTGTTGATATGATTGAAAACCTGAACAGATTGACATGTGAGTATATAAGTATCTGAAATACAGCTTTGTTGCTTTTTTTAATCATATGGAAGTTCCTTAATTTGTAAATGAAGCTACTTTTCACCATCCCACCAGCAGGGGGCACAATTTTTTCTTTCTACACGGTAAATTAAAAGGGTGGCGATACATGGCTGCTATTATTCGGTAATTCGATTACAAGAAAATAAATAGCAATTAAATATACAAGATATTTTGGAAAAACTTTCTACTTCTAAATGTTTTTTTTATTATTTAATGAATTACCTTAAGAAAACGAAATTGATTGAAAGAATATAACATTTATCAACTTAATCATTTTTATTTTATTTTTTATTTTTGTTTTGTGGGAGAATGTGTATATATAGCGTCCCGATCTAAACTCCATTCCGGTAGATGGCGGTAATGCGCATCAATAAGTTGCTTGCCAACCGCCATAAAAAAAGAAGAAGAAGAAGAAACATGGCTGCCCCCGTGGATGACCATATGTTTTCCCTCTGTGTGGACCCATGTAAAACCAACAGCAGCGTTGAAGTCAGGTTTATAGACAACATAAAGGTGAGTCTTCCTTACATTGTTAAATATAAACAGACTGAAGGTGTTATCTGGTATATTGGCTGCTAGAAGCGGTGCTGTTGGCTCGCATGTCTGCTGCAGCTTACTGCCGCATGACACGACATGACACCTCGACTCCAATTTATAGAGATACTCCAAAAAGAAATGCAGTATCGCTCCTTAACTATCTTATCCATACTGTTGATACAATTGTCGTGACATACAGCAAACGCGTCAATTGTATACATAATATTTTATCCTCCTGTGATTCAATCAGAGCATGTAGTCTAACATTTAACGTCTTTCTGTTCCGTTTTCACAATGTTTTACTGAATCAGTTGGTCAGATCACGTGCAGAGTGATTTGTAACTAAACAGGGATGTGTTTGTTGTCATTGGATAGTTTTATACTATATTTATTTCACTAGTTGGAAAGCAGTTTGTGATATTATGTACCTGTTATATATATGTTTGGGCATGGCTAGCTTTCAGTGGTTAGTTTTGGGATTATTCACCAAAGACTTCTGCAAGGTTAATAATGAATATTATCCATATGATTAATATATTCTAATATAAACTCATTTTAATATAACCGATTAGAATATCCTGGAGATTCTCTTGGCAAATCAAAATTAAATTAAATTTGAAAATATTTTTTTGAACATAGGAATCAAATCTTTGCAGGAGGGCTTATAATGCAGCATGTTTTGCTTCAATTTTTGCCACCATCCATTTTCTAAAGCTTCTTTTTTTAAATTTTCACAGGGTAAAGGTCTGTTTGCGAAAAGAAGCATCAAGAAAGGAGAAACCATTTTCATTGAGCGGCCTCTGGTTTCTGCACAGTTTCTGTGGAATTCTTTGTATAATTACAAAGGTAAAGCACTTTACACGCACTGTGTCTAAAGAATAGAAGACACATTCTATTAAACTCATAAAAGATAAGCACTTAAATAAAATTAACTGTACAAATGGAAACATCAGGGTATTAACTCTTATGATTTTAGATCTCTATCAGAGTTTTCAAGAGGTTTTTATTAATAAAACGTCATTTAAAAAAAAATATATATATATATCAAAATCCCCCTTCGTTTTGCCTTTCCCAGCCTGTGAGTATTGCTTACGTGCTCTGGAGACGGCAGAAGAAAATGCCAGGAGACTCAGCGGCAACCCTGCACTCAGCCTTCCTCATCCTGAGCTGTGCCGCGTCCGCCCCGAGCTTCATCAAGTCTGCCCTCAGTGCCAGGTAGTTAAACTCCTTCCTCTCTGCTCGTCCACATTTGTCTCAGCAGGTTATTACATTTTCTTTTTCTAATTTCATCCGTTCTTCTTCACTTTGTAACATTATGCTTAATATTCAGAGGGAGCAGTTGGACTCTTTCATTGACAAGAAGCCACTGCTAGAGTCCTCACTAACCTCTAATATACTTCTACCGTATTTTCACGACTATAAGGCGCACATAAACGTCTTTTTTTCCCCTCAAAATGTGCGGTGCGCCCTTTGGTGCGGTGCGCCCTATGTGTGTTGTAACTGCGACTTTTGAGACCACCTCATTGAGGAGATGATGAAAGAGTGGCTGAATGTAAGGAGACCAGGTGTTTTTTTTTTCCACTCATCACCATCGCTGTTAATCTGACTCCATGCGTGCCCATCTCACAGCTGATGTGAAAAACATGGTGAAACAAATTAACACTGTGCTCGCTGTGAACCGGACGCAGCAGGTGCAGCAGAAGCAGCGAGTTTACATGCAAAGTCAATGGTTGACGAGCGTATAGACCAGGGGTCTGCAACCTTTCATATCCAAAGAGCCGTTTTGACCAGAGTACGACCAAATAAAAGTTGTTTAGAGCCGCAAAATATATCATGACTTTTTCTAGAAAACCTTTTTTTTTTTTTTTTCTTGTATAGGAAATTAGTTGTTGCCATCTCAAACAATCAATTCATATATTCTTAATGTTAAAACATATAATTTTCAAGCTAAGTAATAGAAAAATGTCTCTTAAACATATATCTGGTTCTTTTAATCTCATTCTTTTCCATCTTATAAAAAAAAGCTATTGATACCGGTATAATTTTTTTAAATTATTTAGCTCTTTATATACATTTTAGCCGATATTAAGAGCCGCTGGAGAGGGTCCAAAGAGCCATATGTGGCTCCGGAGCCGCAGGTTGCAGACCCCTGGTATAGACGCAGCAAAAGGTCCCGCAGCGCGTTTTGAGCAGCAGGCGCTGCGCGTCGGGAGCGCGCCGCCAATGCGCTGCTGCTGCTCGAGATGGAAAAATTGAAGTTTTGCTGCTGGAAGCACCGCATCAACGAATCAGAGAAGCTGATCTGGGAGCTGACAGCGAGACAGACATCGCTCTGATGACAAATGATATTACAGCAAATGAAAGGGCTGGATGGATGAGGAGATGATGAAAGCGTGGCTGAGGCAGGTGTATGTGAGGAGACCAGGTGGTTTTTTCCACGCATCACCATCGCTTTTAATATGTGACTCCATGCGTGCCCATCTCACAGCTGATGTGAAAAACATGCTGAAACAAAAATAAACGCTGTGTTCGCCGTTATCCAGGGGGTCTGACAAAGGAATTTCAACTGCTCGACATCGGTGTGAACCGGCCGTTTAAAGTAAGGTTGCGAGCGGCGTTGGAGCAATGGATGACAGACGGAGACCACAGTTTCACGATAAGTGGAAGGCAGGGTAAGTTACGCCACCGTTTGCGGATGGATTGTTGATGCTTGGACTAACGTGTCTGCTGGCACTGTTGTTCAAGCTTTCGCAAAAGCCGGCATTATTTCTGAGGAGCCGCGCTGCACGGAAAGTGACTCTGACAGCGAAGAAGGGGAAATTGGCATGTCTGATTTAGCGCAGCTGTTTAATTCAGAAACAGAGGATGAGGACTTTGATGGGTTCGATTAATACTTTGTAATAAATACATGAATAAAGCACAATCATACTCAGTTTTGCTCCCGCTGTATTTTTCTACCTGAAAACTTAATTCAACAGCAGCCTCTGGGCCGGGTCTCCTCCTCTTCACCGCGGTGGCTGGCAGGGGTTTTTTCATCTAAATAATCTAAATCTTGCAGCTATATTTGCTGTGATCAGTGGGAATAAAGTAGTTTTAATATGTTTTTAAGTGAGAAAGGCCACCTGAAAACTTAATAATTGCAGTCAGTTCATCCAGATTATCTATTTCTGTCGGAGGCGCTCAGACCCCCACATACCAGCGGTGCACCGACAGTAGAAATCCCTTCATCAGCAGCCTCTAGGCCGGGTAGCCTGGCTGGCAGGTGTTTTTCATCTAAATAATTTAAACTGCAGGCACCAGGATACCGGTAATAAAAGCGAACATATTCCGTCGGCAGGTTTCAGGATTTTAAGTTAATTTAGGAGTGACCACAGCGCTGTGTCATCTGCGATGTGTCTGTCTCACGGCCAGCTGCCAGGTTTGATTAATACTTTGTAATAAATACATGAATAAAGCACAGTCATACTCAGTTTTGCCCCCGCTGTATTTTTAAATACGCAGTAGAGCTATTTAAAGGTAGTAGAGGACATGTACCTGTATATAAAAAACACGCCCTATAGTCCGGTGCGCCTTATGTGTGTGTTAAATACAGAAATGGCACACATAACTGAGACTGCGCCTTTTAGTACGGTGCGCCTTATGGTCGTGAAAATACGGTACTTCAAGTTACCATGTTGGTTATTTTGTCAGTTTTATTTGGCAGCGTGACATTAGTTTAATCATCTTTTACTCGTAGTATGTTGAAGGGAAATTGTGTCTCTGGTTGGGCTGCAACTATGATTGTTTTGAAAATTGACTAATCTGTTTATTATTTTTTAGATTAATTGATTAATATTCGAATAGCCAAAGGTTCCTTAACCCTTTAAAGCCCTATCCAAGAATAAAACAAAACAGAAATTTTTTTTTTTTTTGGTTTAAAGTCCTTAGTTGGCCTTCTAACAAAATGATAAAAAAGAAAAAACAGAAATACATATTTTATATGTATAATTTATTACTATGCGATAAGTCAAGATAATTTTTTGTATAGTCTTCTGCCCTCTGTTATCAGGTATATCTGATTGTGTTCAATAGGATTTTAAGCAAAGTTTTTACCATTAAATTATGCAAAAGGTGTCAGACGCAAAACATTTCAGAAACCGTATGTATCAAATAAGATACATTTGGCATTACAGGGTTAAGAAGATTTTTACAAAATTAAACCAGGTGAAACCAAAACTTTTCCACTTAAGGAGTTCTGGATAGAGCATATTGACAGATTTTTTTTTTTTAATCTTAAATGCAAAATGTTTATATATTATTTTGCAATTTGGGTATAGTTACTGCTCTATGTGGGTTTCTCTGTCAGCTAAAGGCATGTTTTAGAGTCTCTATACTCCAGTTAACAACTAATCGATTAAGAAATTAGTTGGCTATTATTTCAATATTCGATTAATCAGGATTAATTGTTTCAGCCTTAGTAAATGTATTAGTAGATGTGTTTTATCAGCAGGATGCTACCTATAGTAATTTTTATTTGGTGAGGGTGATAATCTGCCCGATTTCACAAATATCAGCCAAGATCAGACGGAAAAAATGAGAACCAAGGTTATACAAAGAACATAACACAAACAATAAACAAAATCAATTATTGCTCTGCTTTAAACCAGGCATATAATGGGGCAACTGGACTTTCTCTCTGTTTTCTGGGGATGTTTCAGCAACTATCCAGCAGTCTTTGTCAGTTATTTTGGTTTGAGTGAGAGCCATCTGTAGTTGGAACGCTGATGTTCTTAAGCACCTGAAGGTCCATCCACCTAAGTATGGTTATAAAGAAAAGGGTTTCCAGTAGCCAAAGATTTACCCAAACATTGGCTGCTTTCAATGATAGCAGTAGTTTTAATTTCATTATTTAATCTTTTAAATAAAGAGGTAGAACATGAGGTCAAAGTGGAAAAAAGAAAAACAAAGATGATGCTAACTAAGACACACAGCCATAATTTTTCCTGTAGTGAAACTTTTTAGCATCAACATCTTTGTAATTTAAAGCAGCATTTTGTAGGTTTTGGCCACAGTATGAGCTTCAGAAGAGATGTGCAGGCTTCCTTCTCGCAACCTCGCCTATGTAACTTGAGAAGGTTTGATCCATCATCGAATAACTGATCTGACCCAGAGTGTATCTTTAAGGCAGTCTGTGATCCCCTTCACTAAGCTAAAACTTGTTGTTAGGCAACAAAACAGAGATGACACTTACCTGATCAGAGATATTTTTGGTTCTGTAATGTAGGATTTAATCTAGAGGGTCCAATGCTGTTTTGTCTTTACAGGTAACTCCACACGCTCTTAGTCTGCTGGTCAAAACTGGTCTGTCATCAGATCTAAAAACACAGCGTAATGTTGCCAGTTGCTTTCAGGAGGATCAAAATTGAAGTTGCAGGTCTAGCGCCCCACTGTGGCTAAAATGTACAGAATTGCTTTAAAGGACTTGTAACATAATTTTAAGGTAAATTCATATTTGTATGGAAAGATAATGCCAAAACAAATATTTCTGGAGAATTATGGTTAATATCTTACTAAAAAGGTTTTCTAGATTCGTATTTTGCGATTTTGTTGTACTGTTTGTAAGACACGAAAGGGTGACCCTGGCAGCTAATTTTACAAGGACTGAGAATACAGACAGCAATGAAGAATCAGATGTTTTCACAGATAAATTTCAGTCATTATCAGATTCATCGTCACAGGAAGAACATCAGCTGTTATCAGACAGCAGAGCACAAGTTCACTGTATCTGTGAGCACTGCAGCCATAAATGGAGCCAGAGGAAAAAAAGGGTTAGGCAGAGATGCACAGAGGAGTAGCAGTACAATGCAGGATTTTAGGACTTGACGACAATATACCTGATTTGTAATTTATTTCAACCTTAGAATCTCTAGTGATGCATTTATAGCAATATGTCATAAACATTTACTTTTCAAAGCTGTTAAAATGTGTTACTGTCCAGTTTTATCATCAAAGTATACTTTTATCCTTTTAGGTTGTCCTTTAACAATTTATAACATGATAGGACAATTTTTAACGAATGGATAAAAAGCAAAAGTAAAATCCAATTTTAAAAAAATCACTTCCGTAACTGTGATGTGTTTGTGATGATGTGCAGCTTTAATACCGGTGTAAGGGTGTGCAAAATAATCGTCATGACGATGCATCGCGGTTCTAATTTTTGAGATCTACCTTCAAGAATCGATTATAAAAAAAAAAAATGAACAAATAAAATACATGAATGGTTGGCGCACATCAGCCAAATCAAGTGGAATACAACTTCCAGTCCAGCAGATGTCGCTGCGGATGTGTTGACACTCCCTGCTTTGTGTCACAAGCATGTCCGGCAGCGGGATACTGAGACGAGTCATTCGTAAACAAAATATGGAGGAGACTGAGAAAATTCGCCTGGCTCCATCACATTTCAAGTCAGATGCTTGGATGAATTTTGGCTTTAAAAACAAAGAAGGTAAAAACGAAATTGATATGATGCACGTCATTTGCAAAAGGGGAAATGTCATACATTTGAATGTTTTCATTTCATTGGTTTAAAGGACCACTGAGGCCATGTAAATGGCACTGATAATCCTTATTTTGTTATTTTAAGTTTTATGAAACCTAAGATCATTTTGTCAGTGTGTCCATGCCAGTAATAGTAATATTTCTGTCCAGTATTTGTTTTCATGGCAACACCTCCAAAAGTCGTTTCAATAAATACAGCTATGTATGAATTCAGTTGCTTTCAGTTATGTTTCAATTGAAGACACTATCCAGATCATAAACAGCCATTCAGCCACTGGTAAGGGCTGTATCTTTTTCTTACAGTGTTCATTGAAAATATTGCAGTGCATCGCGATGCATCGCATTATTTCAAGTATCATGATGCATCGTGATAGAATCGCATCGTGGCATGTGAATCGTGATTCGAATCGAATCATGACTTCTTTGCCCTATACCGGTATATGTTTAATGTTCCTGGAATCCTTTATGAGCAGAATTTATTGTTTTTCAGGGTTAAACAGCATTTTGAACTGATCCCTAATTTTTTTATCAAACTTATTTTTGTATTTTTCTTTATACATAATAACTGCCGATAACTAAGGTTACATCTGCTACAAGGACGTATTCTTACCTATTGAGCTTTGATCCATTCGGCTATCACCTTTTGTTTGGAGAGCTTTTCATGTTAGATGAATTAAATCAGATGAAAATTGTATCTCTCTTTAAGGACCTCCTTCATCTGCAGCTTTTAGGTCCTCTGACATCACTTTTCCAGCAAATTCAGACTTTTTGGTTGAAGAAAAATCCCTGCAATCACAACAGGTTTCATCAGTTTTCAAACTTCAATCCGGGCAGAAATTGTCCTCTTCTCTCTACAAACACAGACTGATGTCTGATGTCGCAGTTTTCCTGAAACCTTGCAGCAATGTGCTATTTCACTATAATAATGCTGTTTTTAATTCACCATCTACTAGAACATTGTATAGCTTATGTTCATCTATGAACGATCGCTACGTTTCTTCTAGTCTTCACCTCCTAGCGACTTTGGACTGTCAAATTTTAAGAACTTTATATGCCCATTTTTGTATCTCAGTTGTCTTTTTTTGCTTCTTTAATCAAAATGTAATGTATTATTTAATTCTGACCAATATTTCAGTGTTAATATGCTTGTCTTCCAATTTCTCCATTTGATGGAAAAGCATGTTACAAGTGCTTCAACAGCTGGAATGGAAGGATTTGCTATTGGGCCAAAATCTGTGCATTAGGGCTGAAACAATTATTCGGATTACGGTAACCAGTTATTGAAATAATCATCAACTAATTAAGTAATCGATTAATTGTTAACTGGATTGTAGAGACTGTAAAATATGCTTTTAGCAGACAGAGCAACCCACTTAGAGCTCTATTTATGTCAAAATTGTGAAGAAAAAAAAATCAACATTTTGCGTAAAAGATAAGAGATGTTTCTGCCTTTCAGTATGCTCTATCCAGAACTCCTCAAGTGGAAAAGTTTTTGTTTCACCTAATTTAATTTTGTAAAAAAAACTTCGTTAAGGAATCCTTCACTATCCGATTATTAATCGATGAATCGAAAAATAATCGTCAGATTAATTCATTTGCAAAAAAAGGCGTTAGTTGCAGCCTTAGTCAGCATACGATTTGTTCCTTAGGATTCTGATGCAGGGTATAAATGTTTGTCCTGTTCTACAAAATATATTTGAAAATGTAGTGAATTACCGGTATTAGAATAACTACTGTCGAAATAAATGCTTATGATTTTTGATTTTCTTTTAAAATTCAATAAAGTGAGATTTTATTTCTTTTTGTGGTCATGTCATAAAACCCTTATTACTATCTTATTACTATCATTATCTGTCAGTAATGCTAGTTTATGACTAGAATTGTTTTTTGACATTTAAAAAATATTTTCAAACATTTGAATGAATTAAAAACAAATGTTTTTTTAGCATATATGTTTTTCTGTTACCTAAGCTCCTATCATAGGGATTTAAAACTGGCATCTATTTTAGGGAATGCACTGCTGCATTAGTTTCCAGCCTGGGAGAATGAGCAACCAATAAACTTTACAACCACTTTTGATTACATTGTTGCCAGGTGAAGCAAAACTGTTTTATTAGGTATTTTAATTGCCTCATGCAGGTGATGTACTGCAGCAGCGAGTGTCGGCAGGCCGCTGCAGATCAGTACCATCGAGTTTTGTGCCTGGGTCCTTCTGAGTCAGATCCAGACCACCCCATCAACAAGCTCAAAGATGCATGGAGGTGATTTTGTATTGAAATGATCATTTTACCATCTGCTGTGTTCCGATTACGTTCAAACATGCTTGATTGCCAATAAATCAAAGGTGTTTTCTGCTTATAGGAGCGTTCATTATCCACCAGAGACGTCCAGCATCATGCTTATGGCCAAAATGGTGGCTGTGGTCAAACAGGTGAGTCTGGAAACTAAAATCTGTTGAAATTAATGTAACAAATATTAGAAATGACAATGTAAAATATGCACTCTGATGCTAATTAGATTTTCCCTCAGCATTGTTTTATAAATTAAACCTTTTTGTTAAACCGGCCGTGAAATTAGCTTTTAGGCTGATACTGATGGTTTCAATGAGAAAGTTACATAAAGTGTTTGAAATCAGCCTCATAGGTGACATGAATAAACTACACAGGTGGTAAATAAATTAAGGTTTTATCAGCATATTCATTTAACCAAATATATTTTCTGTTGAATCAATTTTGTTTTGACATGAGTGATGCTGCTGTTTTCCATTATAAGTAATGACTCCCATGTTGTTAATGTTATCCAGGCCAAAGATAAAACACGCTGGCAGAGGCTGTTTTCTCTCTTCTGCAGTCGGACGGCCAATGAGGAGGAGGAGATAGCCCATAAGCTTCTGGGAGAGAAGTTCAGGGTGAGTTTACCTTCCTGTTGCAGCTCTGAGGTGAAATATATCAAATCTGTCTGTTCAAAGAGGGACATCAAAGTTCTTCACAGCTCAACAGACCACTGATGACATCCCGCTCAGAAACCTTACCTCCCCACCGTGGCTGCTTTGAGCTTATAAAGTTAGTTCTGTAGAATCTAATCTTTCTCATTGTGTTTGCAGGGGCAGCTAGGCTTGTTGCACAGCCTTTTTAAAGCAGCACTTTATGATGACCATCTCAGTCGGGTCAGTACGTCCGAAAACCTTCCTTTTTTTCATTATTTCTCTTCTTTGTGGCAAAATTCTCCACAAAATAATAATAATGAAAATAATTAAGCATTATTTAGGTTTAAATGCACTAATATTGAACATGAAATAAGGAAAATGTTTTTTTTTTTAATACAGTGGGATCTGAGGCTGTTCATTTTTTATTTTATTCCCTCCAACCAAATCCAATTCAGTATATGTTTCCCCCCTCTTTTCTCTCTCAAATTTCATAATAAAATGATAATTGACATGCATTACTTTAAAAAACTAGCTTTTATTTCAATCACCCCCTTTTGGATTTTAATTTAAAGTAGGGCTGCAACTAACGATTATTTTAAAAATCGATGAATCGGCCGATTATTTTTTCGATTAATCGATGAATCGGACAAAAAAATGTTTTTATATTAACCTCTTTATTCCAAAATAAACATTTTAGACAGAACAAACAAGCACACAAGTACAGGTTTCTCATTAACTGTACTGGTGCAATATGAAAAATAAATGTTTGTTTCAAAACTACGCAAACTTACATGAGAAATGTAGCTGAACATCCACAAAATATAGGGTACTTTGTTTCATAAAGCGCAAAAAGAGACAGGCATTTTTGTTTTTTAAAGCCCCTAAGGGGTTCAAACAATAGCTCCCCCCCATTTCAACAGTTTAGTTTTTTTTAGACTAGAAGAGTTCTGCCTTTTAAGACAGGAAAGTATAGCAGTTAAAGTTGCTGCTTGAGAAAATACTGAACCATAGAGATAAAAATAGCCCTGTGATTCAAATTATAAATTGTATTTGGAATAAAAATGAGAGAACTAGGGGTGGTAAAAAACACATCCTCCAAAGACAGATATTTACATGGGAATGTGGCATATAATTAATTGACATATTACTGATCTTGCTGGATTTTGTTCTGCTTTACTTCCATAAATTGCAGGATCTTATTTTCTTTATCTTTGCCAGAAGATTTAAACTTTAAAAGCCTTGCCCTCATAATTTGCAAGTTAATTTATTTATAAAGAAAATATAAATGCTGCTTAAGCTAATTCAAATGAAATTAAAAGTAAAATAAGTAGCCAACCTTATCACTGTCTGTAACCTACTAACACGGTAAGGAAAGCATCAGATGAGCTACCTCAGAAACTAACGTTACGTTTCCCCACTTTAAAACCAAACAAACATGGTTACTCATCCTGCTGATCAGCTCTCTTCACTGCCATCGAAGGCTCCAACATGTTTTCTTTTCAGGTGCTGCGTCATAACAGTGGTGCTTCCGTGCCATGTTCATTTGTTTTTACAAAAGTTGCATGTTACGACTTTTTTCACTTTACAAAGCGCAGGCTATTTTAATTATTGTGATCAATTTGCGCCGTCAATCCCGGCGCATGCACGCTTCATTTGCAGTCTGGACGCTGAGGGCAAACTCCTCACTAATATCCTGCGGCTCTGACTGCACGCTGAGAGGGATTCCCGTGGGAGAGAGAGAAAGGGGTTGGGATGGGGGAGGCACCCCGCGGCAGGCAAAAGCCGCCAGTGACACCGTAAAAACTCGCCAGATTTGTCGCTAGTCGCTTTTTTGAAAAATAGTCGCTGGAGGGGTCTGAAAAGTTGCTGAGTTGGCAACACTGCAACTGCGGCGCTGACTCGCTCCGCCATATTTTTTTTCTTCCCCCGGAGGACGGCGGCGGCGGATGACGCATTAATCGCGCGACACAACTAAGCGATGATGAAATTCGTTGCCAACGCTTTTAAAAGTCGATTTTTATCGATTTTATCGATTCGTTGTTGCAGCCCTAATTTAAAGGGCAACTCTGTTCTAACTGCTAAACAATGATAATTAACATATAAAAAACAAAAAAATTGCAACTAGTGATGTTGCATAGTGAGCTATTTAGCGGTTATAAATAAATCGAAGATAAAAAAAGTGACGAACTGATGTCTATTAGACTTGAAATCTAATCGTCGGTTAGATTCCCCTTTTCACTTTCCACAAGTTTAATCTTAAGCACTCTTTCTGGCTATTAACGAGCAATTTCTGTAAAAAAAAAACATACTTTAAAGTTCAAAGGAACTATGTGGCTGCCCATGTGAATGAGGGTAGATGAGCTAAAGATTCAGAAGTTCTTCATAAATGAGTAACAATGTCCTTTAAGGAGTTACGATGGGGCTTTCAGACCTCACAAAGCTACCAACTGTTAAACATGGTGGTGGCAGCATCATTCTGAGGCGTGGCTTTACTGCTATCAGACATAGTTGATGGATTAATCCAGAAGGATGGCTTCTTTAAGTCTACAGCTATTTTTTTTTTCTTTAGTCTCTTCATAAGTTTCAATTGAATTATCTATTGTAAAGATAAAGCAAACAGGTTTATGTACACAAACTGTTGCTAAAGCCTGAGTGATCCCAGGAGCTTTAAATGGCTGCAGAAAACATGTTGAGGAATGTTTAGCTGTATAGTGGAGGTTACTGTATTTGCTGCTTTTTTCCTGATGTGTAAACGTTAACAGATTTCATTATTGTTATAAACAAAAATATGCACATTTCAGAGTCTCCTGCTATTCTAGCCAGTATGTCTTTTTTTTCCTTTAACTCCAAATGTTCCAGAATAAATCAGTTACTCTCACTGGTAGTTTATTTGTTGCTCAAAACGCATGAGTAACAGTGTAACTGTTCTTCAGTGGTTTGTGCCGGAGGGTTTCCGCTCTCTGTTTGCTTTGGTGGGAACAAACGGCCAAGGGATCGGTACCAGGTGACCTCCGCCTCTTTTTCTGCTTTAATTATCAACATTTCCAGCTCTGAATCTCTGTTTTGATGTCTTTGTGGTATTTTTGTGTCTAATATAGTTCTCTAAGTCAGTGGGTTCATGCCTGTGATGCACTTGAGCTTCCCGACCAGCAGAGGGAGCAGTTGGACTCCTTTATTGACCAGTTATACAAGGACATTGACAAAGGTCAGTGTTTTATCTCAGTACTGCAGTCATTTCAGGAGTAAAAGGGTTTATTCTTAAATGAGGAGATTTGCAGCTGTCATATTGTCTTAAGTGTTTTCATTTTTTCATGGTCTGTACTACAGTTTTCAGTGGTGACAGAACTGCTGTTACGTTGACATGCGTCTGATACCGACTTAAATGTCAGGAATGGGTGTAACTCCGGTTTTTCTGTGCAGAAACGGGAGAGTTTTTGAACTGCGAGGGATCTGGACTTTATTTGCTGCAAAGCTCGTGTGAGTTCACACTACGTTCTTTGTTTATCTTCAATAACAAGATCTTGGATCTTGTTATTGAAGATAAACAAATCCTTGTTACGTCTCTAAAAGCAGACGTAACAAAAAGGATTTTTATTTTTGATCTACGCAGGTAATCACAGCTGCATCCCAAATGCGGAGGCATCCTTCCCAGATAACAACTTCCTGCTTCACCTCAACGCCCTCAGTGACATCAGCCCAGGACAGGTCAGCAAACACATCTGGGTTTACAGTAATGTATATGAGTCAAGCAAAGACAGGACAGAGCATCCCTATATAGACTAGCTTGGTTTTCTCCCTTGTCAGCCAGTATTAGAAGCCTGAGACGTCCAAGATTGAAATGGGTTTGCCAAGCTGTCAGAAAGATTGAGAAGGCTTGCATCTGCATGGCACAGTAATGTCACAGCAGCTGTGTTACTTTCACAGGAAAAGGCTCCTGTGGATGTGGGAGAAACGGAGAGAAACGAAAGGCCATAAATTCATGCAACATTGTTTTGAGGCTGGCAAGAAATGATTTTTTTCTATGGAGAAAAACAGATTTCCAGTAGGTCCCACGTATTCTGGAAAGGTCTGAGAAAGTGTTTAATTTTTTTTTTCTTTTTTAGGTCTGAATAAGTATGAAAAATGGTTTTCAGTTAATTCTCTATCCCAGTGATTCTCAAACTTATCGGAGCAGCACCTACATCTTATATGGAATCTCCAAAGTATCACATCGTCATACGTAAAAAACGGTATATACAGCTGTTTAGCTGCAGAAATGCTTCACAATGCATCAATCAATAGTTGATTACTGTTTCTTTTTACTTCCACAGCTTTAATGCATTTTATGTTTGCTGTACATAAATAATGTGTCTGTTGTAATTTGCATTCAGAAATCAAAAATAAAAATCTGTAGTCCAAGAACCAGTAGCAGCTCAGTATGACAGTCGCTTTAAAATATGTTTCAGATAGGAATGTTTTCTTTAAGATACTAATGTTTGACTCTGTGAACATAGTCTGGAAAGGTCTGACTCAATAGAAGATGGCTTCAGTCTAATATCTTCAGTATTTATGTTTATTCAGGGTTTAGGGATGGGAAGCCTGACATATGTTGTTGTAAAAAGCAACAGAAAGTGCACAGCTTCTGTAGAGAGGTCGGGCTGCTTACTTTGTCCTTGTATCCTGAAGTCCAGCGGTGTTTATCTTCTTACAGCGAAGGCTGCTGAGAGCTCGCTGCTCAGCTGTGCACAGCGCTTTGCTGAACACAGAAACTCCAGAACCATTGTTGTCTTCATGTGTTGCTGCCAAATTTTCCAATGACACAAATAGGAGGTCACTAGATTTGTCACTAATTGCTTTTTTTTTTTGAGGGGAAAAAGTCATTAGAAGCATCTAAAAAGTTGCTAAACTGCTAAGATTTCATCTCATTGGTTAATTGGCTATAACAGATATACTTGGTCATAAATAAATGAAAACATAGTGAAACATGCCAAATTAACTATTGTTTTTCTTTGTGTTTAATAAAATAAAACAACAATAATTAAAGAGGGGCTGCACAGTGATGCAGTGGGTAGCACTGGAGTGGGTAGCACTGCTGCCTTGCAGTTAGAAGGTTCCGGGTTCGATTCCTGGCCTGGGGTTTTTCTGCATGGAGATTGCATGTTCTCCCTGAGCATGCATGGGTTCTCTCTGGGTACACCAGCTTCTTCCCTCAGTCCAAAAACATGACTGTTAGGCTAATTGGCTTCTCTAAATTCTCCTTAAGTTTGAGTGTGCGCGAATGGTTGCTTGTATTGTTTGTCTCTGTTTTGTCCTGCGATAGACCGCCCATTAACAGCTGGAGATGGGCACCAGCACTCCTCGTAACCCCAGCAGGGATATGCATGACCCAAAATGGATGGACAATTGACCTCTCAAAACCCACCGGGTCGCCGGCGACCCGTTTTAAAGCGTTTACAGAATGCATGAAAATTATACTGGTAAAATGTTTACCAATATAGACATTTTAGACATTGTTTGAAAGTTTCTATTCACAATTCAACCACCTAGTTAATTTTATCGACATAGTGAGCACTGAGCACCATAGCACAATTATACAGTAGCGGCATGTCGAAATGTAGCACGACAAAGCAGCCACAACAAGCAAGCATATGTTTATAGCTGCTGTTCAAAAAAGGCTTATTATTTTCAACAAGAAAAATAACAAGTTTGAGTCATGTTTGAACTGATGCATCTTGGGCTTGATGCAGGTTGGGTGTTTTACACACCCAATTTTCATGTATATATTGAGAAACTAGAAGGTGTTAGCTTTCAAATAATGTATCACACATGTAATTTGGGCTTAGAGTTCCTACGTTATTTGCTTTTCCATTTGGGTATGCATAATAGGCGAGAATTTCCCAGAATTGAGGTGGATATTAAGAGGTAAATGCATTTAACTTGCATTGAAAATGCTTTTTGGGCTGCTTGGGATAAGCGTGACAGAAAATGGATGGATGGATGGATGGATGGATGAAAATGCCTTTTGCTCCCTGCATGCCACCAGGGCGCTCCCATTCTGTGCTTTAAAGACCAGGGTTACTGGGTTTCCGTCTGTGGTCAGATCAGTGACTCTTTCTTCTGTTTTCAGGAGATCTGCATCAGTTACTTGGATTTCTGTCAGCGGGACAGAAGCAGACACAGCAGGCACAAGATCTTGAGGTAAACACGCACAATCTTTAGGACAAATCATTTAAAGGCGGGTCACACTCTTATGGATTGAATGTGGATCAATAAAAATCCCCAGCAGGTAGTGCTTGTTGGTCCTGAGGCAGAAACAGCATGGCTGCTCCTCATTGATCAGCATGATGCCAGTCTATCTTTAAATTACATTCACAATGAATGATACCTGAGGTTTTAATGCAACCTGCTCATTTCAGTCTTAATAAAGTGTGTTTCCACTCCTGCTGGGCGTTTGTTACACTAGCTGATTCAGACCATTAAAAGTATTTTTTTAAATATTAAGTGTTTTGCTTTGGTGACTTATTACTGATCTCATTAAAGACTGAGAGCACTCTCTGAATTCAGCCGCTATGGTTTTTTTTTGTTGTGCAATATCTTCATGAAGCTTTTTTTCTTCGCAGGGAGAACTACCTTTTTGTCTGCTCATGTTCAAAGTGCATGTCTCAGATGGATGAGCCGGACGTCACATCTGAGGAGGAGGAGGGCGAAGCAGAGGGTGAAACGGAAGGGGACGAAATGGAAGACGAGATGACTGATGTTTGATGAAAGACTCGGCCATATTGTTCTTAATTGTTTCCTTCGCTCTGAGGCCAAAAAGAATAAAGACCAGCTAAGACTGTGATCCGCATGTCCAGGAGTGTGAAGCGATAATGATGCATTTCAGTTTTTATTTTAAACATCAGTAGCCAATTATTTCAGTGCAACTTAACGGCAGTGCAAATATTCTGACTTTGGGTGATTTAACCCAAGATAAACGTAAAATATCTAAAGTTTTTGTTTAGATAGATTTTTTTTGCATGGTTTGGCAAGCACTGATGTGCTTTTAGGCAGAAGGGGAACAAAATCCGCAAGCTGTAATTTTTATGGTCAGCAGGAGGGCAGAAATGTTGTGCTCAAAAGTCTTTATAAAGCTCTCTTAATGCTTTATTCAAGCATTTTTGTTCCCTTTTGTAGTAAAATGTCACATAAAAAACATATTTTAGATGTCTTTTAAAAGGACATTTAAAGTTAAACATTAAGCAGGTCATTATCTAATCAGCAGGTCATTATCTAGAGCTGCATGAGGCATTTCAATTTATTTTCTACTCCTGAGCTTTAAATTAGCTTTTTATTGGCAGTTCTTAAATAGTGTTCTTAGTGATCAATTTGAAATAAAATTCATTGGTGATTTCTGATCCAAGCCATCAAAATTATACATATGTAATGTGTACAGAAAGTATTCATATCCATTTAGAATTGTCACTTTGTTTCATTGCAGCCATTTCCTAAAATCAATAAAGTTCTTTTTATTTCTCATTAATGTACGCTCAGCACTCCATCTTAAAAGAAGAAAACAGAAATCTAGAATTTTTTGCTAATTATAAAAAGGACAACTGAAATATCAAATGGTCATAAATATTCAGACCTTTTGCTGTGAGACTCGTATATATTTAACACATGCTGTCCATTTCTTCTGATCCTCCTTGAGATGGTTCTGCTCCTTCATTGGAGTCCAGCTGTGTTTAATTAAACTGATTGGACTTGATTAGGAAAGGCCCACTCCTGTCTAAATAAGACCTTACAACTCACAGTGCATGTCAGAACAAATGGGAATAATGAGTTCGAAGGAACTGCCCAAGGAGCTCAGAGACAGAATTGTGGCAAGACCCAGATCTGGCCAAGGTTACAAAATAATTTCCACAGCACTCAAGGTTCCTAAGAGCACATTTGCCTCCATAATCCTTAAATGGAAGATGTTTGGGACGACCAGAACTCTTCCTAGACCTGGCTGTCCAGCCGAACTGAGCAATAGTGGGGGAAGAGCCATGGTGAGATCGATAAAGAAAGACCCAAAGATCACTGTGACTGAGCTCCAGAGATGCAGGAGATGGTAGAAAGTTCCACAAGGTCTACTAACACTGCAGCCCTCCAGCAGTCGGGGCTTTATAGCAGAGTGCAAGGCGAATGAAAGCCTGCATAGAGTTTGCCAAAAACACATAAAGGACTCCCAGGCTATGAGAAAGATTTCTCTGATCTAATGAGACCAAGATTAATAACAGTGAAACATGGCGGTGGTAGCATCATGCTATGGGGTTGTTTGTCAGCTGCATGAACGATGACTGGTTGCAATGGAAGGAAAGCTGAATGCTGCGAAGTACAGATAAATCCTGGGAGAAAACCTCTTCCGGACTTTAGACTGGGCTGAAGGTTCACCTTCCAACAAGACTATGACCCTAAGAACTCAGCTAAGATAACAAGAGAGTGGCATGGGAACAACCATTCTTGACTGGCACAGCCAGAGCCCTGACCTAAACCCAATTGAGCATCTCTTGAGAGACCTGAAAATGGCTGCCCACCAACGCTCACCATCCAACCTGACAGAACTGGAGAGGATCCCCAAATCCAGGTGAAAAATGTGCATCATTCCCAAGAAGACTCATGCCTGTACCTGCTCAAAAGTTATGTCTACTCAATACTGAGCAAAGGGTCTGAATACCTATGACGATTTGACAGCTCAGGTTTTCTTTTTTAATATATTTTGTCAAGATGGGGTGCTGAGTGTACATTCATGAGAAATAAAATTAACTTTTTTGATTTTAGCTAATGGCTGCAATGAAACAAATAGTAAAAATATAGAGGGGTCTGAACACTTTTACCCCTGTAGATTGAAATATACGTAGATTAAACAAAATGTTGATTCAAAGGTGCTTACTTCCTTTCTGACATTGAATTAGACTAAACATTTCCTGTATTAGGTAATTTATTATTATTAAAATGATTTTTATTTGTTAAATGCCAGATTGGGATGTTTTTCATTTGTACTTTCTTAAAATATATGAACGCTAAGGCTGTTATACCCTTAAGCTGTTTGGCTACAAGGTATATTAAACCGAGATTATTATTTTCAGGGTTTGTAGGCAAATTCACAAGTTAAATGGAGGCACACTGGTGGATTTATTTACTCTATCTGCTTGGACTAAAAGCAGGCTTGAGGTGTAAGATAAATTTGCATTCAAGGGCTTTCATTTTTGGAGATCTTTCTTATGGTTTGTTATAACAAAAATTAAAGTAAATGGAAGTAATATCCATTAATATTTAAAAGGATGGAAGCTTGTAACCCTGAGAACCTCACTGCAACTTTAAAGAGAAGGAAGTGTCGTATGAGGAGGTTTTGCAGAAGGAGGAACTGTTGCACTTGACAAAATCAATAGCATCGATGATCTAGTGTGACTCTTTAGATTTTATGTTGGATTCAAAGCTGCCATCTATAGCAAAGAGACACAGATGAAGGTTCCTAAAATGAGAAAAACTTAAAAATGGGCAGGGGGAACTTCTAAGTAAATGGAAACGTTTTACCACCTGGCTTGATGTGGTTATGAGTCTTCCTACCTTTTTTTTTTTTTTTTTAGGTTCAGTTTGAAGTGATGATTGATATTGAGACCATTGAGAAGTAAATCCAAACTTCTGACTCATGTGGCCAGAAACCACACAAATCATGCCTGGAAAATAAAAAGCGTTAAACGTTAAACTGCACTTTCAACCCTTAGACTGTTACGGTAATAAATATCTGCTATTTGTATGATTAACATTCAAAGTTTTGACTATCAACATTATTCTTTCTCATGCAGAGTTTTTGGACCTTCAAGTGAAACCTTTTTAACAAATCTAACAGATTTGCCTCAGCAGATTTATCTGACTTTTGCATTCCTGATAAAACCACAGTAATGACAGAGTAGGCAGTTTGCAGCAGATGCCGTGTGGTCTCTGTTGATAGATCCCTCCAAATGCAGTGGTTAGGCATTAATAATTAAGTGCTTAGACATCCCATTTGTGTTGCTCATTTTCCATTTACAGGGACAAAAGCAATATTAAGACTCTTATTCTTAAAAAAAAAAATGCTGCATAAATGTTTAGATGCTTATTTTAGAGTACTCAGTTAATAATGCTTATATCACTTTCTATTCATTACTATGATTAAGTTCATTCAGATCTGTCCCTATTTTTTTTTTTTTTTAAGTGCTGTCTCATTCTGGTTTAACTCTGCCATAAGCTTCAGGTTATAAAGCTCTGCTATAGTCAGTGGTTAATATGTGAGTGATTGTTTTTTTTCATTGGTTTCTATTGTCACTGTTGGAGGTTTTATGATTCCTGCTGTGAGAAAAGCTTAATATGCTGTGCATTGTTGTGATCCATTTTCTATGTTCTAAGAATTGTTCCTATTTATGAAGGAAGTTTTTATGGTATCAGCACAGCTTTAAGGCAGAACTGACCAACCACAGTTGTAACCATGCAGTTAGAAATTTAACCACAGATGCTTTTTACTGCTAACCTCTAAAGAAGGCAAAGAACGTTTAGCTTTTGGCTTTTTTTGAGCTTATTTCAAACCGGCATTTGCCTCCAGTGTGGTTTTTTGATTTCATTATAATTCCAACCTTGTGACTCAAAGGCATAAAGAGAAATACAGTTTGGTTTTCATACAATGATCTATGGGTTCCAGTTAATACTCATGTAATGTATTATGGAAACCTTGAGTGGAAAATTGCTTTGTCAGTTACTGTTTGGCCTTTTATTGAAAGCTGTATTTCTTGGTTCTGCATGAGTGAAAAGACTGCCGTCGCCTCCTGCCGAGCAATATTTCAACAATGGATGTAATCACCAATTCCAACAATTCATGCAGCTGAAGAAAGATCTGAAATGTTTGAATAAATCCTTCTCAATGTGCGCTGGCCTCATTCAGCTGGATTCCAGTTGTGTATGTTTCCGTGTAATGTTTAAATGTTTTATTCATTTTTCATAAACCACTAAAACTGGATGTTGAGTCATTTATCTGCCTTTCTTACACTGGAAAGATGGATGTTAAATATATTTTAATAGGACATATACACTACCGTTCAAAAGTTTGGGGTCACCCAAACAATTTTGTGTTTTCCTGAAAAGTCACACTTATTCACCACCTTACATTGTGAAATGAATAGAAAATAGAGTCAAGACATTGACAAGGTTAGAAATAATGATTTGTATCTGAAATAAGATTTTTTTTTACATCAAACTTTGCTTTCGTCAAAGAATCCTCCATTTGCAGCAATTACAGCATTGCAGACCTTTGGCATTCTAGCTGTTAATTTGTTGAGGTAATCTGGAGAAATTGCACCCTACGCTTCCAGAAGCAGCTCCCACAAGTTGGATTGGTAGGATGGGCACTTCTTGCGTACCATACGGTCAAGCTGCTCCCACAACAGCTCAATGGGGTTCAGATCTGGTGACTGCGCTGGCCACTCCATTACCGATAGAATACCAGCTGCCTGCTTCTGCTCTAAATAGTTCTTGCACAATTTGGAGGTGTGTTTAGGGTCATTGTCCTGTTGTAGGATGAAATTGGCTCCAATCAAGCGCTGTCCACTGGGTATGGAAAATGGAGTGATAGCCTTCCTTATTCAGAATCCCTTTTACCATGTACAGATCTCGCACCTTACCAGACCATCACATTACCTCCACCATGCTTAACAGATGGCGTCAGGCATTCTTCAGGCATCTTTTCATTTGTTCTGCGTCTCACAAACGTTCTTCTTTGTGATCCAAACACCTCAAACTTGGATTCATCCGTCACTTTTTCCCCCAGTCTTCCTCTGTCCAATGTCTGTGTTCTTTTGCCCATCTTAATCTTTTTCTTTTATTAGCCAGTCTCAGATATGGCTTTTTCTTTGCCACTCTGCCCTGAAGCTCAGTATCCCGCAGCCACCCCTTCACTGTAGATGTTGACACTGGTGTTTTGTGGGTACTATCTGTTTCTCAAACTAGAGACTCTAATGTACTTATCTTCTTGCTCGATTGTGCAACGCGGCCTCCCACTTCTTTTTCTACTCTGGTTAGAGCCTGTTTGTGCTGTCCTCTGAAGGGAGTAGTACGCACCTTTGAAGGAAATCTTCAATTTCTTGACAATTTCTCACATGGAATGGCCTTCATTTCTAAGAACAAGAATAGACTGTCAAGTTTCAGATGAAAATTCTCGTTTTCTGGCCATTTTGAGTATTTAATTGACCCCACAAATGTGATGCTCCAGAAACTCAATCTGTTCAAAGGAAGGTCAGTTTTGTTGCTTCTGTAACGAGCTAAACTGTTTTCAGATGTGTGAACATGATTGCACCAGGGTTTTCTAATCATCAATTAGCCTTCTGAGCCAATGAGCAAACACATTGTACCATTAGAACACTGGAGTGATAGTTGCTGGAAATGGGTCTTTATACACCTATGTAGATATTGCACCAAAAACCAGACATTTGCAGCTAGAATAGTCATTTACCACATTAGCAATGTATAGAGTGTATTTCTTTAAAGTTAAGACAAGTTTAAAGTTATCTTCATTGAAAAGTACAGTGATTTTCCTTAAAAAATAAGGACATTTCAATGTGACCCCAAACTTTTGAACAGTATGTAATTGCAAACATTTCTTTAACTCAAGGATCTTAAAACCTTTTTTTTTCCTCCAATGGAGGCTGGCATTTCATTACGTTTCAAAATACAATTTAGTATACGTTTTTTTTTTAAATGCATAATTTTATTATAGACTAAATATCAGTTCACCTCCATTGGCATAAGTCTCTTTATTGCACAAAATATTGAAAATTTAAGTCAGAAAAATCTGATTCTAGCAAAAGGAACAAGTGGGATCAGTCAGCCAAACGAGGCATTACAGAGATTTAAAACTTTTTTTTGCTATAAGAGAAACTTTCACACATTTTTAACGTGTCATTTTTCTAAAGTAGCTGATTCTCACCTTGTAAATCGACTCACTACATCGAATAACTACTAGAGCTGGCTGCAGATTTAATCAAGTCTCAAAGGTCTTAAGTTTCTGTTTGAGAAATTATTTGGGGGAAAAATGGAGCGGATAAAGCAATTTAAAATTCATATCAACTGAAGTTATTTCTTTTTATTATGTAACAGTTTGGATTTATAGACACCCTTTCAGTCGTAATCCTAAATATTAAGTTTAGGTGGTAAAAAAACAGCTGTGAAATTAAGTACATTGCAGTAAAAAATATTTTGCCAGGCTACAACACAGCTGCAAATAACGATGTAATTTACGTTTTTTTTTTTTTTTTTTCCCAAGTGATATACTGACAGAGAAGTGCGGCTAATACTTGTAGTCACAGTTCCTTCCTGTCTTTAGCTCCATCCATCTCCCATCAATTCTGACCATTTTCCATGTCCTTGCCTAAGAATATCCCCACATCACCATGCTGCCACCACCGATGTGGGAGCAGTGTGCATGAAGTAATGTGCACACATCCTTCTTGTCACTAGCAAAATATGACTAAATATTTTCATATCAACAAACTCCTAAGCCCTGGATCTCAAAAGATGAAAGAATGTTTAGAAATCTACCAAATAGCAAAACTGCAGCTTTATTTTATTCGTTAGACTGGATGATGTCAGAAAACCCTGTAATAAAAACAGTTTGGTTTGATATGACTGATGACTGTATGTGACTCTACATACATCTACCTTCATGTTGCTTTTAATCAACAGAAGGATTAGGGCCACTGAACAAGTCATTTTTTTTTAAATTGCCACAACATTCTTCCATAACTATCAGAAGCTTTATGCAACTGGCTATTAAATACTATGTGCAGCGACAGCATCAAGTATAGTGAAGGTCAGTCCATCTCACTGACACCAAGAGCATGAATGCAAAGCAGTTTGAATATCAGCCTAACAAATAATGCATCCACACATTCCTTATGGTTGCAGTATGAAATCCGTTGATAAAACAATGTTAACTGTGACATATTTTATAAAGCCCTTAATCAGTAGTTTTACTGCGGCATCCTGGCTACTAGAGCACAGAGTTAAACATGTTTTTGCTTTATAGTAAAGGATGTCTTCTAATGAAAGAATTAAGCAACAGAAGGTGATATTATTGCTAATGACTAAGTAGAATAAAAAGAATTGGTGCTATTTACCTTTAATCTTTCTTTTACTATAGGATTTGTTATGGAAGAGAGTAAATACTACAATAATTCTTATTTTATTGTTAAATATTTTATTGTAAGGGAAGATCTTCATACATTTGGTGTTAAAGTAATATATCTGAACTTTATTACTATTGAGTGTTAAACAGCTTAAGTAAAAGAAGTATAATGTAACTACAAATGAGCTCAGAGGAACCAAATCCATGGGGGATACATGAGTAAAAACCTGCACCAACTTTAGTTGTGCTTTTTCTAACTATAGTAATACTCTATGTTACATGCCTAAGTTATTACCTGGTTATAATATTACATTTTGTATATAAAGAGTTATAATACTGTTTTATACTTTAAATAATTGAGACATTTGAAGAGTTTTAATGTATTTTTTTATGTTTTCTAAGATTAAATTTGAAACAACTGGTTTTAGTGCTATTGCGTTGCATAAAATGGAGCCTAGGCGGTAGTTCAACTGAAGAAACTCATTGCTCTCCTACATCCACCTGCGACATAGCCAATCAGCTTTGAACCTCACCTCCACGAAAGCGCATCAGCATCCAAAGTTCACCTTAAAAGGCCCTGATACGCACCTGTCTGCTCCTGTACGCTGGCGTCGGATGCGCTGTGAATTCATTCAGATGACACCGTTTCAACCCACCTCCAGCCCCTCCTCCACCTTCGTAGCTAAAGCGTCATCATAGTGTCATTCCTCCCAGACTCTTACTGCGTTCCCCGTCTCATCTCAACCGGTCCGGCAGAAGACCGCCATGTTGAACCTGGTTCTGCCAGAGGTTTCTTCCCAAAGGGGAGTTTTTCCTCTCCACTGTCGCTCCATGTTTGCTCATCATGGACAGGTTCTCTCAACCTGTGTTATCCAACTGGACTTCCGTCTTCCAGGTCACTGAGTGAAGCTCTAGTATCAGCTCCAGCAATCCACTGGATCTCCCCATAAAGCTCAGCATACCGTCTCTCCAACCAGTGGTCTACAGATTGACCAACTTCATCTATCTCCACTCCACCACCAGTTTCAGGTCTGGGGGGGGTAACAGCCCTAATCTTTGCTCCTGTTCATGCATATCTTTAAAAATGAACCACTATGTTTACTGCCGAGGTCGGAGCACCAAAGACATAGTAATTGTATCAATAAATTTCTCCTAATTGTCTTTTCTCTTCGTGTGAGTTTTTCATTGATAATAAAACAGCTAATACCCCAAAATGCCCCCACCCCCCCAAAAAATATCTTACCTGGGAAGGACATTTCTATATTAAAAATAAGCATAGACCGTAGCAGCTTTGGTGGCGTGGTTAGTGCACATGAGCCATGTACGGAGGCCTTAGTCCTCGACACAGGTGACCTGGGTTCGAATCTGGCCTGTGGTCCTTTCCTGCATCTCTCTCCCCCTCTCCCATACCCCCTTTCCAGTTACATTACTGTCCAAAAAAAAAAAAAAAGAAGAGGTTTAGATGTCCCAACCTGATCACACATGAAAACAGGTTTTTCTATATAACTGTTCCTGATGTTGACTACAGACTACTGCTTATAGAAACTTCTACTCTTGATCCTTTTCACATTTTGACAAGTTACAACTGCAGACTTCTATACACTTTTTAGGCTTATATGTTGACAAGGGCAGAGTGTCACCATGTAAAATCAAATAAAAAAAATGTATAACCATGTATTTAACCAATACTGTAAAACCTATTGCTATCAATTGACATTAAAAGGTTGATTAGAAATTGTCTCAGTATAAATACATTATTCCAGTAAAGGCCTCAGATATTTTGAACATAAATGATGAAACAGCATCAAGAAAAACATGCCCCACAGCTGGCAGATTAGAAATGAGGTTTGGGAGAATAAGGCTTACACTTTAAAATGACAACCAAAGACTGGAACTAATAGCAAAGTAATATTCAATCCCCCTTTTCAAAATCATCACCAAGACAAGGATATCCAGCTACACTGGGGGAAAATAAGACATTATTCAGAGTAGCAACCAAGAAATTCATTGTAACTGAAGGTGGTACAGAGATTCACACATTGTGGGGATATTTTGACAGGGCAGTCATCTTTTTTATGCTCCATAGTTATGGTCTAACTGGAAGTTTACAAAAAAGGTGCTCTGGTCAGCTATATGCAGAGGACAACTATCATTACATATCTCTTCCTTGTGTGAAACATAAAGGTTGTGGTATTATACATTTCAGTAGGGACAGGGAAGCTAGTAAAAGATGTGCAACTCTCAACAGCAAAAAGTTGTTGTATAAAACATTGACTCTGTATTATTTCTCTTCTACATCCCAAGTATGCATTAGTTTAATTGGTTGATCAGATCAAACACCAAAAAAATATGTAGCATAATGTGGAAATGTCCAAGGTGTACTGTGCTACTGCCACTCTCTTTGAAGGGCATTTGAGACAACAGCATGTGTCGCCTACGGCTCTGTATCTTTTCAATTAGGGGTTCTGCCTACTGGTTCATTTCTACATTTCTCTGTATATAAAACAAAGCTGCTTGATGGGCAAAGTCTGTCGAAAAGTGAAAAAAAACCTGCAGAAACTTTGCCTCATCTTTCACCTCCTTGTTAGGTTGTTTTTACCGAAAGAAAAGAATCTGCTCACCAACCCGCTCCAGCTACTCTTCACATGTACTGTAACAGCCTCAGTCTGAATGATTAACAACTCAATTCTTCATTTTTCATTCTTTAATCCCAGGCAGAACAGCAAGATTTATACGATGCCAATGAGGCTTTAAGCATTTTGCACTGAAGATGAATGTGAAGTTACTGAGTTGCCCACAAACTTTTGGAAGTCTTACAAATAACTACACAGCAGATGCACTACAGACACCTTGTGATATTCTGGTGTTAACAAAGAAAGAAGCTGCAGTAGGAGTAAACCAAAGAAATTTCAGCCATCAATCAAAACGATCAGGTCACTCAGCAGCCATGTTTTTGTTCCTGAAACCATGCTTCTCCTGTGTTTATTTTAATTTAGAGAGAACTAAACTGCAGTAACTTCTCTGCAGGGCGGCTGATTTCACGTGAAGCAGTCATTCATCAGTAAATTTTGGAAAGTCGCTGGAAGGCAGCAATGGTGTCTGTTGGGGTAACCGATGTGGACAGAGTTAATGTGGTCTGGAGATTGTTTCCATATGGGGCTCGTTTTATGCAGACCTGCTTTGTTTGTGTCTTGGGGAAGAAAAAAAAAACAGGTCTTATTTCACGGTTTGCTCACTTCGAGGATCCAAAGCGTGAACTTTTGCACCAGCAGCCATATACAAACAGTTTACTTCTGACCTCATGGATAAATCAACCAAAAGTCACTGGGGATCCTTAAGAATTTTTTTCTGTGTGATGTGGTTTACTAAACTGTCCGGTTCTTTTTAGCTTCAGGAAAATTTGTAAAAAGTTCTGTGATAAATTCTATACATAGAAAGTTGGAAATATATGTTTTAACTTAGTATTTCAACTGCAATCTTTAAAAACAGATATGATAAGTCCAAAGGACACATGTGGAGAACAATATGAAGGGATCCCCAAAGGTTAGAGTAATTAATTACCAGGTACACATCTCTGAGAATAAAGGCATTTAAACTGATTAAAATCTAAGAATTTCCAGAATATTGTTTGTTTTTGTCCAAACAATATTCTAGTAAAAGGGAGATGATTTAATTGCCTGATTCTTAATTCTCAATAACAACTATAGCCCCATTTACACTACCCTCTAAATGGTAGAAAAAACTAGAATGCCTTTCTAAAAGTCTGACTCAAGTTGATTTAACTCTCAGTATTTGAGCATGCAGCTCCCGGATCGGATGATGGTGAAGCCACATCCCCAACCACCTTCCAGTTCCCCTGGGGTTGCTCTAACGTTGAAAAGCAGTGATGTTCCTACTAACCCTGGTATTGGATGCATCTATTGTCCTGAACAGGATTGTTGAAGTAAATTTGCTTAATATGCCGATATTTGCATACCTCCACGGCAAAAGAGATCATCTACAATCTTATACCATCTCCATGCACTTTCTTAAAAAAGTACTAAAACACAGTATTGACAAAAAAATTACCAGACAGGCTGGTGGAAAGGATAAATCAACTCCTTTACTGGGTCCAGTGAGAAATCTCTCTAACTTGTCATGTGGAAGATTTTCTTCAGGACTTAGATGGGATTCAGCCAGCCAGTCAGACAAACCGTAAGGATAAGAGGGAAGACAGGTTTTATAAACTTCCATCTTTCTATAAAGCTGTTTCCTATTAGCTTCAGAGAAACTCTACATGCATAGCAAAAAATAACAATACCTGTGCCATACTTCTGATTGACCATTCAGTCGCTACTCCTTAATTTCAAGCAAGTGATTTTCTTAAATAAAACAAAACATCACGCTGAGAATTTGACATTTGAAGGTCTGTTTTGTAATTAAGGATTTCGAAGAGATTGTTTTGAGGCGTATGTCCTAAATAAACATAACCGTATATAGGAAAAGTTGAGTCTCAACTAAATTTTTACATGTGCTGCCTGGCATTTAGACACCGGAAAACAGTATGTAAAGATTTCTCTTGTTTTGGGATCCCCAGCTAGTTCCAATGTAGCTAATACTTGCTTTGCCATTTCAAGTGAAATCTTGAAAAATAATTATGTTGAGTGAAGTTCAAATCTGAAGAGTGAATGCTTTGTTTCCAAGAGTAATCACTGCTTCCTTCAGGTCAGAGATCAGTCTTTGCCTCAAGCGGTGAAGTTTTGCTTTCTTGTTCTGAGTTGATAGTAGGATACATAAACAGATGGGGGCCTCATATGATGTAAAACAGGCACTGGTCATGTCTGCAATGATGAAAAGCAAATGAGTGATAAAGCAAAGTATTTTATTAACCCCTGCATGAAGGTTCTTACCCTCAGATATAGTCATGAAATATTAGATAATGACTGAAAGAACAAGATCAGGGATACACATGTCTAGGAAAGTTCCTCTGGACTAAATATTAGTGATAGGATAAGGATCTATTGAATAGTTTCTTACACCAGTGACATACAGGGCCCCAGAAGATAATAGAATAGAGTCGCCATATTAACTGCACATTAAATATTTTTTTGAATATCTCTGTCAGGAAGAATGCTGTTGTTTACTGCTTTCATCATGAAAATCAATCAATATTCTATACTTCGCAAATGATTAAAATCCATGTTCAGTTGTAAAAGACTACTTTGCCTTCTGGGACAGGTTTTCTGGTAATTGCAAACATGTGATGGTTAAAAATGTATTTATAGTTTTTGTTTTTAGTTTTTCTTTTCGTTTTTTACAAGTACCCTTTGTAAAGACAGCCTCAGAAAATATTTAGTTCTCGTTCATCTTTAACGTTTTAAATCTTTTTAAATTTTAAAGGAAATGAAGAACTCTACATTTTCATGGTGAAAAACAAAAACCAATGCAGCTCCATCTTCCACATAAAAGGTAACATTACATATTTCCTGAACCCACCATTAACTGTAACAGTTTGTAAATGGCATGTTCTCCTTTGTGTAAAAAGTTAAGTATTCTTACTTTTCCCATCAGCATATTATGGTGATGACAGTAATGTGCCACTTCTAGTCTCTGAAATACACTAGAAGTGTTTGGTGCTTGATTTGCAAGAATAAAAGACCCTTTCTTTTCATGTGCATAATAGCTCTTCACAAAAGCTCACTTCCTTCCTTCCAGCCTTCTTCTCCTCATATGCTGATCTAACTTCGTATTCCTTTGATTTTTAACCAAACATATCTTTCCAAAAAAAAAAAAAAAGGAAACTTCTTTGACCTCTCAGTGTTTTCTGTTTGAAGCAGATGGGCTGTGTGGTGTTGAAGTCTACTGGGTGTGGATGGATCTACGGGCTCAACCCCTTGACCGCTGCAGTGTTCTACCATGGCAACTCTGCTGCTAAAGTTACAGAGCTCCTGCAGAAAATCTGGCAAAGCTTTAAAGCAGGATGTGTGAGTGAGGAGCTTCAAGAAGGAGATCAGTCAAAGGGCTCAAACCTCTGACATGTCATCCCAGGTGGGCTTTATTTCATGCCTGCTTTGTTCTATCTTACGCCAACATTGGAAGTAATTGCAGTATGGATAGAAAAGGCGAGGATCGTTTTGTAAGAATTGCAGTATGTCTACCTTTCTAAAGACAAAAACAGGAAAGGTATTTCAAATCTTTCCACTGTAAAAACAGAGTTTTGTAACAGATGATTTAACACAACATTCAATGTTTTTAAATGATTGAACAAATCCTTTGGAAATGGTGTTTCTGAAATTGTTTATGTTATTTTCATGCATTATTGGGTATTTATATGGCCAAAGTTGAGTAACTTTATAAAAAAAATGAAAAAAAAAATGTATATGATATTATAATAATAAATTAGTAATTCAAATAATAAAAAAAATAAATACAAAACTATTAAATGATAATTTTGTACAATAAAATACTGACTTTGAGGTTATGTTTAGAATAATATTTTCAAGCTGCCCTTGACTGATTAAAGCGCCGTGCTCATGAACAGTGAACAAACATAGCCTTCAAGAGGCGCAGAAGTCTGAACATTTCCTGAACATTACAGAAAACACCTGATTTCAGTGATTGCCTCAAAGTTTTGCTCAACAAAAAACCTGGAGAAACTCACAGAGAGAGGTGTTGTAATCAGAAGGGTTTATTGACATGAATTAAATGAGTTATTTGGTGCTCAGGCACCGGCAGAAGACATCATATTGAGAACTGATCAGTGATCGATGGATGATTTAGGAAAGAATGGTTTAGTATTCCCCCAGTGTTTTGACACAAGTGGTGGAATAACCCCAGGATCAATAGGACTAGCCCGGGATTCACTTTTTGAGGGAGGAGATGGGGCGGAGGTGGATAGTACGACGAAGGAACATGGTTTCTGATGCTTCTAGAAGGAGACCTTGGAAGGCGATTCGCTCCAGAAAGGGTGTAGCAAGGCTGTAGGATTACTTTCAACTTTGGCAGGGACACTATTGTTCTTAACTTTCATTGGGCTGATGTCATTGGTGCTAGGCAATATGGATGCTGCTTTTTTTATGCTTGACGTGAACATCAGGGCGCATTTTGTTTAAAGACACGGCATTTCTTAATACAAATTTTATAAGCACTACACACACTAGATGCACACACTAGTTTGTCAATGTTTGAAGCATCACAGGCTCTGATAAATGTTGACTTGGTACTTAGTTTCGTAACCAAATATTAATTGCAGTAACCGTATTCTAGCGTGGATAAAATTGTAACTTCGTGCTCCAAGCAAGCAAGCACACATATGCACTAGAAAACAGCCAATCAGGAAAAGAGGAGGTGGAACTTAAGGCAGAGCAACCAATGAGAGTGGAGTTAAACAGCGCAGCATAGTTAGGTATGCTGCTAACTTAAAGGGAAAGGAAAGACTGGGCAGGAAGCCAGATGGAGCGGCGGCAGTAGCAGCTACCAGGCAGCTGGAGCTGCGAGAGGAAAAGAAGTGACTGCTGCAACAATTTGTAAATTATAAGCATGTTATTCACATAGAATTATTAGCAGGGAAAAGTAGGTCAGTCAAAAATGATGGTAGGGACATGTCATTATGGTCCCTATGCAAATTTACGCCCATGGGGTGTAGTCCCGTAGACAATTGGCTCAGGCTTGACTTAGGGCTCCAGCATGTGGCCAAGCTGAGGATGATCAGAGTCTTCCAGATAGAATTTACAATTAAACTTCATATAGCTGAAATCAATATCATTATTTCCATCTTTTAAATAATCTTTATCTATTATAACTTTCAGTTTATTTTACAGG
The DNA here is from genome assembly GCF_016077235.1 of Cyprinodon tularosa. Taxonomy (NCBI): domain Eukaryota; kingdom Metazoa; phylum Chordata; class Actinopteri; order Cyprinodontiformes; family Cyprinodontidae; genus Cyprinodon; species Cyprinodon tularosa. The sequence continues at coordinate 31,862 of NW_024039305.1, read as the reverse complement.
CAGCTGACTTTTTTCTTTCTTTAATGGAAAGGCATGAACACCGTCAATCAGAACTGTAAACCTTTTATTTATACAAAGCAAAAGGCAAAAAAATGGACTATTATTGACAGAGGTGAAAATGTCATGTATATGGTGAGTCACAAGGCAAGGTAAGAGTTTTGAATCAAGTTTCAAATTTAGTTTTTCATTTTCTAAATAAGGATACAGCCATTTTTTTTAATACAGTAATTTAATTGTCCAGAATGATCATTCTAGCTCAACATCATCGAATCTACCTTTTCCCTAAGAGGATGTGTACACTTCCAAAAAGGAACAAGTTCTCTGATCGATCAAATCCATCTATTGTTTTGTTACATATTGGGATCCTTGTTAGTGTTTAACCTTGCCTAAAACAATTAAGCTAATATCATCTGAATTAAGAAATTTCTTGTTTTATTTCTTAAATAAACTAAAATGAGTCTCATTCACCCAGCTGCTCACACAGTTACACAAATGGCAGCTGGAAAAGGGTTGAAATGTGGCAGGGGGAAGCTGGAATTGAACCAAACACTTTCCAACACTTTCCAACTTTCCATTCATCTTTTAAGCATGATATTTAATATTTTTAAATCCAAATGATTAAATGAAGTTGAACATAAATACTGTATAGATAGAGTCCAGTTTGAGTAGTCTAAAATTTTATCAAGTCGTTGACACTCTAAATGTTTATTTTATTTATTTATTTTCTTAACAGTGTCCTGTCTGGCAATGTGGCAATGAGAATAATTGTCTTGATGCCAAAAAGAGCCCAACAGATTTTACTTTCACAAGTGGAGCAGTAGGGCTATCGCCATAGTGTTCCGCTTGTTTCATGCATATAAATTGCTTTATTATAATTATGCAGGGAGTTTTACAGATTATATGGACACTGCAATGAAAGTTTAAAGATGTGCAAACTTCTAAATGTATTAAATGTGTCCCCTAAAATAAATCAGGGAGGTAAAATAGGAGAAGAAAACACTGGATGTAAAGCAATATGAAGGAAAATTGTCTTATAAAAAGAGCATCCCCACAGTGTTAGCCTTTCATTACGGTAATAAACATTCTATTTAATATTTTTTTAACCAAAATATTTGAACATTTTGAGGAATGAAAACAGATGGAAAAACCCAACAGAGTAGCCGGTCCTTGTGATCTTTGTGCCCCCAGGCTGCACTTTTTGAAGCCTGCTTGACATGACCAGAACCCCTTTGTCTTAGCCAGTTCCACCAATTTAAAAACTTGAAAAGGTGACAGGCTTCCCAGAGATTATTCACTCTTTTGCTTATGTAGATTTTTTTTAATGCTGTCATGAAAAGGGAGACTTTCCCCTTAGCTTTGCTGTCAACTTTAGTTAGAACAAAACCAGAGAGAATTAGCCAAATAAAACCCAACATTGCTGGTAAAATATTTGGGGATCATATTTATCTAAATCCCCACGTAAAATTATCCACTCACCTCATTTCATTATCATATGTCACTTTAGAAGAGAAGAAATATTAGGCTACACTTTTTTTGGGATTTTATGTGAAGTAGAAAACAATTTTGGGTAGAACTGTGAAATAGGAATAAAAGAACACATATATTTCTTAAACTCCTGTAAGCTTTTCTCTAATTAACTAATTACTTATTCTTATAAGCATTCATTAAGTGTTTTATCCCCTTCCATATGCTGTTAGTACCATTCTGTCTCCTTACAGAATAGGAACTGCCATCATCATATTGTAAAAGTGTGTTCCATGATTATTGGTCTTCCTATTTGTAACTTTGGCATTGCGTATGAGCAGAAGGCCAGCTGCCTGCCTCACTGATTTTAAATAATTATACTCACACAGTTTTCAATCTTCCAGAAGTTGCCATCTGGCTGCAGGGTTTGCTCTGCAGCTTATAAGGCCCAGAGAAGGAAAGCAACCTTTGACCACCATGCTATTGTTTTACTGAATTTATTAACATTTCTAATGAACAATATCAGAAAATATGTGTCGTCATATTGGATCCAGATCTGCTCAAGGTCTATTGAGTTGCACCTGGGGATAAAGTTATTCCATTCTATTCTATTCTATCCTGATCCCCCTTTGCACAACTGAGTGCCATTTTTTGATTAATTATTTAAATATAGATTTAGTAACAAATGTAACATTTAGTTTTAATGACATAACTGCAATGATTTTTATGACGACACTAAAGCTGTTATATTTTTTGAGATCTAAAATTATTGTAATTTTATTAAAAGCAATTGGCTTTTTTACATACTTTTTCATAAATATAAATGACCCAACCTTAATTACTGTTGATTATCTTCACATTAGGAGGAATAATGAAGAAACATGATAGATGCCATTATGAGGAAAAAAAATTGACATTTTCATGAGAAAGCTAAAGCTTAAAAAAAAATGTGTCTTTCAAATGTACAAGGACTCCAGTCACACATTTGATTGAGTTATAAAGTGGCTTGAGGACAAGAGGTCAGTGTTTTTGAGCGGCCATCTGAAAGCTATACAGTAATCTGAACTTTGTAGTCATAACTTAAAAGGTATAAGGCTGAATAGAAATTTGACATTTTCTGTAAACTATAGTGATGGATTTCTGAAAGAACACAAAAAACTACTCAACATCAATAATTTAGATAAATATAATGAGAGACTGATATTTTTTTTTTCCTGATTGATGGCTTTTTTATCAACAGCAAGGATCTATTTTACTAAAGATAACAGAATAATAATAACGGCCAATAAAGGTTTTATTTTCTATTCCTCTATCGGGCAGAAATGAAAGAGTTTCGGATGTCAAATTATTTAACTTTCTGAGATTTATGCTTCCAAAAAAAAAAAAAAAGACCATTGTACTGTATGTGAAAGAGATCATGTGTGATCAACTGTGAATGGCGAGATGGATTTTTTTCTTTAAGGTCATGCCAGATATTCCCACTGAGACCAAACGTGGTCTGACTCATATGGTGCAAATGAGGCATTTGAAACACTCTGCCTATTCAGCTTTATCTCTTGCTATCTCATTTTCACATCTCTTGCTGGACATTCAACACATCCTTGCTGGATGAGATTCATGCCTTTTTTGGGCTCTGGCCTTTGAAAATCTGGGATGCAAAAAAGAACAACAGTGTCCAATTATGTGCAGCTTATTCTCACCAGTCAGAATCATAAGCATGCAGCCGAGATAGCTCAACCAGATAAGACACTTTTCAATATCAAGGGCTTCTCTCACATCCTGTGGGCAGCTGGGTAATGGACTGTTTGTCACACAAAAGGTCACATCTGTGAACCAATTACAACAGGAATCTATCTGTACAGAGCTAGACATGAATGAGACAAGATATTTCTGTTATTTGGCAAGTTTCTTCAATTAGGTTTTTGAAAGCAGACTGAGATAAAGGTAGTGCCTTCACAACAATGTGAAGGCACAAAAATGTAAAAGTTTATGTTCAGAATCATTACCTTATAATACAGCAAAAGATGTCAAGGATATATTTATTTTTTCTTTTACTACAGGCTGAAATGCTGCTTTAAGCAGGTGATTTTTAAGCGATTAATTAAGAACTGTTGTAATCCTGCTTCAGCAGAACATGATGATAAAGCAAGTGCACATTGAAATGATAGATCAATACTGTTTTAGTTGATTATTTAGTAGAACAGAAATGAGAAATGTAATTTGCATAATTAAAGCCATGTATAATACATTGCTCAAAATAGTAGCAGTTCATCATAAGGAGCTAGATTAATCACTGCTTTTTGGTAAAAAGAAATATTTCCCGTTAGTAAATAATTTACCAGAAGGTGTATTAAGGCAATAGAACCCAACAAACCAAACAGTTGTGAATCGTATATATATATATATATATATATATATATATATATATATATATATATATATATATATAGGACCTCCAAAAGTTGATTAGGCAGCTGACTGAATAGGGGAAAGACATAAAGAAGCACAGATAAATATAGACTCCTTAGCTAAAAAGTGAACAACAAAAGCTGGTGGGACATGAAAGGATCATGATCCTTTCATGTCCCACCAGCTTTTGTTTGCAAACGTTAGTGACCTATGAGGAGCCATGCTGTTTACAACAAAGTTATCTGATAGAAATAGGTGTGCTGGAAAGGTTACATTTTATCAAATAGATTTGGTATCTACAGTAATATATTTATTGTATAATATACAATATACAGTACTTATTATATTGCTACACTAAATTCAGGCTGCTTAGGCATCATTCTGTGGAGATGCTTTAAATAATACCAGCACTTATAGACCATCTAAAATACACCTTAATAATTTAAGAGGTTATTATGGCTTCTTCAAAGAGGAAATAATATTGCAATGTATGGTTCAAATAGGCTAAAACCTGCAAAACACCAGTGAAAGAGCAAACATGTAACGCCATGCCAATCAGATTAACAGAATGGGATGGTCGGTTCAGTCTGTGGACCTTTATCCATTTGCAAACAGTTCTGTTTTTTTAAGGTAAACCAAACAATGCTCAGGGACCTTAAAATGTTGTCAATTCGACCTAGACTAAAATATAATAAAAAAAATTTATTACTTGATTCACAGAATAATTACGTTTTTAAGCATTTCTGCAGTGTGTAAAATGAGGGTTTGAATTAGGTCTGACAAAACTGGGGCCTTAACATGACTTTTTCTCCCTTTTTTCAGGATGCTAACCAATAATATCTGTTTTTTGTTTTATTAGTTTGTTTTTTTTGCTTTGCAGTAGAATGTGGGATCTCTGGTGAATTTGATTGTCTTAGAATTTATAGGTTTAAAGTATCTATAAACAAAATAATTTAAGAAAACTGTTGATAATGCATATTACCTCAATTATCCTGTCATATTTACATCTTATTCCTTAGGCTTTCATAAACCAATCAGTAATTTAGGCCTTACTTTCTCTGTTGATTTATCTTTCCCCTTATCTCTGATAAGAATGGGGCCTTTGTGAATCAGGCCCTCTCAAGATTCATGACCTCCATATTTGGATTCAAAGAAAATGATCCTTCATCTCCGAATTTCTCTGGTCAGTCCCAAATGAATTGGCCTGCTTGTGAAAATGAGCCAGCGTTCCCTTCCTCCTACATCACCATAAAGCCTGAGGACATGCTTTTACTACTATTGGGGAGGCTATCCATGGGGGTGGGGGGTTATTTGAGGACCTTGCCATTTCCATTGATTACACATAATAAGACCACAGAGAAGCCCCTTCATTATAATTTCAACATAACAAATCCCAGTTCCCATTTTGTTCATGTAAGTGCCACATCCACAAATATCCACTTTACTCATTATATAGGACCAACTAGGGAGAAAAATGGTATAAGTAACCCTCCTCTATTGCAAAATGCCAAAAGGCCTAATTCACAGGAGGGATTCTTACAAGATATCAATTTCTGTTTATTATATCTGTTAATTAGACAATAAAAAATGTCATTGGAAATTATATAAAAAATTGGAATAACCAAAAACAGACAGCATATAGAATTACATAAAAAGTTCTTCTTTCATAAGAACTCCTATTGCATAGAGGTAATATCCCATATACCATTCATCCATCTTCTTCTGTTTATCCATCAGTGTCTTTCTTTGTCCAGCTTTTTACTGGCAATTTTTAGTCAGCTCCTTATCTTGAAGTCTGAGTTCATCTGGGTGTGTTTTGGTGGTGCAGTGGTTAGTGTGCACGACCCGTGTACCTTAGCTGCCGACCTGGGTTCAAATCTGACCTGTGGTCCTTGTTTTATATGCTCTCTTATGGGGGTCATAACATGGTATTTTATATATATAGAATTCTTCTGAAATAGTCTTTAAATTCCTGTTATAATAATTTTTAAATAGAGCTTATTCGGATCCATTTTTATATCCCGTTTTTTTCTCATGAGGCTAAGCATGACAATCTAATGAGTACGTATGAGTATTCCTGTAGTGATATTACAAAGCTGTAGATTTATGTAATAACATTCACATTGAAGAGCTGCAAAGTTTGTACATTTTAAACACCACAGGATTAAAATCTGTATACTGAAGTGAATGTAGTATTAGCAACATTTGCAGATTGTCATGCTTTGTTAAAGCGATTAAGGACTTTAGCAAATTTTTGAAGAGACCTGCCTTCTCCACTTAAAAAAAATGCACATGCAAAACCCTGTACCTTCTACCGAGAGGGAACGCATATTAAACGCATGCGAGAGTGTGCACAAGCTCATACAAGCTTACTTTCCAAAAGAAGATTTGCAATTTATTACTACGTCAGACTCACAATGGGAAAGTGAAAATGGGGACGAGAACATTGGACAGCTTTATGTTAACAAATCACCAGAATGATTGATAATTAGGAGGACCACTTTTTGATGATCCTCCTGGAAAAAAAACATCCTCCACTATACCTTTAACTATTGTTTCCTGCTCTCAGGTAAAAAGTTAGACAAGCAGCAATATTTACAAACCATGTGGAGGAGTGTCCCTGATTGTTGGAATCGCCCATTTAAAAAATTTTTTTTTCTATCTTTACTTGGTAATGCTCCAAATAACTAAAACATTTGGGTACAAAATGTGAAACATGGACATAAAGGAGGCATCCCAAAAGTCGGTCCTCGAGGGCCGCTGTCTTCAGGTTTTAGAGGTTTCCCTGCTCCAGCACAGCTGATTCACAGTAAGAGTTGATTAACAGGCTTTTGCTGAACTGCAATCATCAGAATCAGCTGTGATAAAGCAGAGAAACCTCTAAAACCTGCAGGACAGCGGCCCTTGAGGACTGTGTTTGAAGATGGCTGACAAAAAGATTTGCAGGAAAAGTCACTGAAACATCGTTTTTAAAGATGAACGTAATCAGTGCTCCCTGGTGGTTTGGTTCACAGATTCAGGCAAAGGGAAAACATAGCAACCACCGAACAGGTGATGTACATCATTTAGACACCCTCCCATGAATGATGAAAATGATGGATGAGAGCCAAAAATCAAACTGAGCCCCATTGCCAACACACGTGTTTTATGACGAAGAAGTCAACATTTTGTAGTACATTTATTTCATAGAGTTATTTGAAACTTGATGTTCAAGGTTCACTCATTTCTGATGCCAGCACTGTATTTTAACTAGGTTTGGAGATTATTTTTACCACTTCCTTCCATTGTATTTTTTTGCAGGGCCTATTCAGAATCGTTTAACCACATTATCTGAAATTCAAGTAAAACTTTCCCAAAGGAAATATGTTCCATAAATCTTACTTAGATCAGCTTCTGAATCAGATGATTCATTTTATAGTGTGATGCAGTCAATGTCTTCTTCTTAAGCCAAACATAGCTCTGAAAGTCTGCTTGTTTTTTGCTCTGAGCTTTACTTATAAACTTTTAATGTTTCGAATCCACAAGGATGAAGGAAAAGGTAAATCTGAAGCAGAAGCTGGAAATGAGATTAAGGCCTAAACCTCAGTGGAAGCAAAGTACCTCAACAAATCCCACACACATCGCCATATTTCTGCCGTGGATCCTCTGAAAAAATTTGGCTTTTTGTTATCATAAACCTGTTTAGTGCGACATGCAATGAAGACGCCTGGAGTGACATACGTTTTTCTTTAATACGATTGGAAATTGCTCTTTTTGTGGGTGGGGGTGATAGTGAGGTTGCTTCAGGCTGTTTGAAGTTATGGGCTGAACCTCTACTACTTTTTTTCTGGTTGACGCACATTAAAAAAACCACCACTGTGAAACCCAGTATTTGAGCCTCTTTAGTTGGTGTTAAATGTTTCACATTTTGTCAGTAAAAAAAATACAGTAGACATCTCACATTCAGGGTTTAATGCCGGCCGTTTTACTTGAGTAATTCAATAATGAAATAGTTTTACAATTAAGAAAAAAAAATATATAATATTGTTAATGAGCTAAAGGTGAAGCCAGAATTTTTTTCTAATGAGTTTTAAGTTTCAGCTGCTTCTGGGATCCGAGAAGACGCATTATAGCTGTTCAAAGACCTTAAAATGTTTTGTTTACTTGATGAACTTTGTCACAGATTGTACAATGCAAACATGTTGTCTTAACTGTAATCGGCTCAAGCATTGTGAAGCGGAGCCAAATCAAAACCTTCTTTCGTGGAACTGGCGGCCTGCATGTGTGGCTGGATAAAAATGCTTTAGACAGCAGAGTGAAATCCATCGGACCTTCAAAGGACCAGCACAGTGGAGGGTGTTGGCAGAGAGCGGATTTGGACAGCTTGTGTTTGTATAACACAACCCTATTTGCCTTTTTATATGTACATGTGGCATAGAATGTGCCTGGGAAAATATGTTTTCTAAATTTTGTATAAAAGGAGTTACCTTAAACACACTTTGAAATCCTGTTATGTCTCTTTGAGTTTGGAGGTGTCCAGATTCACATCTCCTGTATGCCTCCTGTATATGATTTGAGTCCCACAAAATCTTTCCCAAGACAGATTTGTTGCGTAATACCCTGTGATGTGCTTGTAAATGATAAACAGAGGATCAAGCATGTTCTTTATATTATTTTCTATAAACAAATATGTTTATGATGGAGTAGTTTGGTCATACAAAGCTGATTTAATGAGCCGTGATGAGGATTCTTCCATTTGCTAAAGAGAAAATAAATATATGGATATTTAAACTATACTTATGATCACAGCCAGAATGTCTTCAAGTTAGAATCCAAATGACAACGATTTTCCCTAAAATCTCTTTGGGCTAAAAGAATAAAAACAGCTAAAGTAATCTTATCTAGCTATTGGAGATAAGTTAAAATTAATATTTAAAACAATATGAGGGGGAAATCATTATTTATTTAAGAGAAATTGATGGACAATGCATTTACATTGAAACAATTGTAAACATGCCAGATTTTTGGGCCAATTTCCCTTGGCAAACCCCCCACTGGCAGGTTGATGTTACACAAAGAAGAAAACAGAGAAACAAAAACAGACACAGGTAATACCGTGCATGCTATACAATTGAAAATGTGGGAACAAAGATATACGAAAACTGTTGAACATAGACAATTAAAGTATACCTGAAAATAACAGTGAAAGATCAATCAAAGTGTTGCACATCCGTCTTTAAATTAATTTTACAGAACACACTTGCTTTGTTGCACTGATTTCTATTGAACAGCTCAAAGACACGTTTTAAATTACAAATCATATGACTTCTATATTCTCTCTCTGACAGCAGGTCAGAGAGAGGAGTCTTTGTCAGCAGTTTTTATGCCATTTGTTAATTTTAAGCTCTGCCACAAAGATGCTCAGCCTGCAATAGTGAAAATGATCTTGCATGCCAAACTCTTGTAGTTTTTACAACTGGAGAGCAATGTGATCAACCCTCTGATTAATAGAGCTAATAATTATTTTAACTTGAGGAAGAACTCATGGGTTTTATATGCAGCATTAAACTTTTATCTGTAGGCAATAGGCTTTATGTGGGGGGGAAAAAGAGAAAGCATCAAAGTTGAGTTACACTGTAGGGATGCTAATGACTTGCTGTTCACAGTAGATTTAAAGCCCCAGGGTTTGTATTGTTTGGGTAATTCATCTCCTTTGTCATTAGCTCAGACATTCAGCCAGAGAGAAACTGCCCAAAACCTGTAATCTGGCAGGTGGCCACAATAAGAAGACACAACTGGTTCACCCTTTACCTCTAGTGCTGACCAGCTTAAGTAAATCCCTAAGCTTAAAAGGTTTATGTTGCATTTATTATTCTAATTAATCTACATTTGTCCAGAATGTTTTTATAACTGAATAATAAATTTAAAGTACCTACGAATCACTGATTAACACAGTTATTTAATTTTTTTATTATCATAATAAATAGAAAAGCCCTTGGAGAGCTCAGACCTCGGCCAAATTGCTAATTTTCCCCGACATATTATGTCTTCCACCTTCAGTTAATACCTGTATTCAAAGAATCTTTTTAAAAAAAATTCCTGGATCTTTGTAATGATCCAGATCATCACCTTAATTTAATGATTTAAGTTCTTTTTTTTTTTTTTTTGCATCTGGTTCAGAAATGTTGCTTGTTTGAGTCTAAGTGAGGTTAGGTTTGTTTTTCCCACCCCCATTTATGCAGACTGGGGTCTTAACTACTCTGTAAAGCTGAGATGCAAGGTAACAGGTTGTTGTTTATAAAAAAAAATTAAACAAAATTGTGTGTGTGTTGTTTGTCCCCCCAGATTTACTTTGACCTAATACAGTAGCACACTGTACATAATTCACCTATCACCCTAGTACATTCTCTCCAAACAAAGCTAGGACAAATCATGTGCAAAGATGGGCTATTTTTAACAAGATGAATAGAATAGAATAGAATAGAATAAAACAGAATAAAAAAATCCCTCTATTGTACCACAATGGTTAAATTCTGGTGTTTAAAGCAGCAAAAAGAATATAGAAAAAAATGGTCACACAGATGTGGATCTTATAAAATTGTGTAAAGTGAAATACTGAAACTGTAAAGTTTTTTTTAACAATATCAAATACTTTGCACCTGGAGAATAAATAACCAATATACAGCTGTGGACATTTTTACAGTAATGGATATTTGAGATGTGCAAAATGACAGCAGCAGGTTATTTAACTGACTAAGATAGAAACTGTGCAAAAACCTGCATGACTGAAACAACTTATTGAGGTTGTTGGGAACAGTATGCAATTCAATTTTGCATTTTGAGATGTTTGAAATGTTTTTTTTTTTTTCAGAGTTTAAACATTCTAGGCAAAATAAGAAACTGTGAAAGTGGGTTAGAGATAAAAGCTGCCAATGACCATAATGACCATGAGGGAAAAAAGATACCTTAGTATATTTTCTTTCTGTCAAAAGAATATAACATATTCATAAATGTGTAACCCAAGACCTCTTCTACAAATAAATGGTCTAGAGGACCTATGTACATATGGTGCGTTTGAATTAGTAAATGTATTTCTACACAAAGACTAACACCCTCTCTCCTACGCACACAGGAAGCAAATGAATTATAGATGTAGAAACAGGAAATTCCTTTCCTCAACCTCTGTCACTCAGTCTGTGACCTTGCACTCAATCAATTAGTAGTGCTCCGGGCAATCAGTAGACCTCCCTGGAGAGCCAATAAATGTACTCTTAATTCATCAGGGCCTGTTGGACCCCTCTTCTTACCTGATGGGTGGCCCCTGCTACGCTTCATGAAAACACTACAGTGGTGTCATGCTGTGAAAATCGGTGAAGGAAGGGTGAGCTTGTTATGTTTGCTCCACAGCACTGCATCTTGTCTGTTGCATGAAGGAATCTCTTGTCTGTGAGTAGTAGGAGTCCAGTTCCACTGGGTGTATTTTTTCTAAAGCTTTTTCACTTTGTTCATTTTAAAGCATCATATAAAAAGGTCTTTTACAAAATTACTCTGAGGTGCGTCAGGAAACCTCCATTAGTATAACAATCAGCATCAGTAGAGCAAAACCTTCGGTTAAATTGAAAAATAAGTCTTTATCGATTTATTATTATTTTTACCTTTTTATTATAAATGATCACTAAAGTGGTATTATAGGCAATGTAAAAAAAACTGAAATATATACACCTGTGCGACACTATAATGTGCAGTGAATAAGAAATATGCCCTAATTGGCAAAAGACCAATCATCTTCTCCAAACAGGTAAAAAATATTGGTCAAGTTTCCTAAGACTACTTTTTAGTTTTCAAAAATTACAATATTTTTATTGTAATTTTATATTCAAGGGTGATTTCTATCACACAACAACCAAATATTGCGAGAGAGGAAAGAATAATAAAAAAAACTGGACCACTAATTATGCTTTAACAAAAACTGGAAAGATGTTTTTTTTTATTTTTTTTTTTTATCTTGGAACAATATAAATAAATAAAAAAATAATCTGATCGCTTGCTGAATCTGTTTAGTTTTGCCAAGGGTAAAGATAGCTGATAAAATCTCAACAAAGTCTATCAGAAAACTATGCCAATGACTAGGGACCTATTTACACAGGTGATAGCAAATAACTATGTGCTACATTTTTGTGGTAGATATAATTTGATATAATAACATTTACTTATTTGTGAATCTCTAGGTAACTAACCATTACTTTGAATAAAATGAGAAAATTTAAAGTCCCTTATTGGAAAGAAAGACTGGTTGTTATATAACATCTAATGACTCCCTGCACAAAGCACATTAGTATTCCCAGAGCATGCATCGTCTTCTGTGTCCCTGAGTTTGTCATTTAGAGATTGAAAAGTCTCTCATTTTCAAGAGGAAAATGACATTTTTAATGTATGTGGATGCAATGTTGGACTCTGAAGCAGGCTGGTGACGAATAGCAGACATTTAAAATTAGAAACACAGCTTTCTGCAATTTTATATTAAGTTTAAAATGAAGCATACAATTTTTTTCACATCTGAAAATTGGCATTTAAAGAATGATGTTTTTGAAAATTATTTTCAAAAATCTTTTTATGAGCTAATGGACGGTGAAGTCTAAAAAAAACTCAAGGTGCTGCTGTACCAATACACCCAACCACACACATTGCATAGAAAAAGACTCAAACTGCAGGTCTGTCACTCATTAAGTTTATGGTTCAATGAAATAGTAACAGAGTGAGTTATGGGCTAATTGTGAAAATTTGTTCTGCTAATTCCAAATCCTACTGGCTCATCTGTAAATCCCACATGCAGGACTGCAAACCTCATCTCTGGCTGCCTCACTGTTTCCGTTTTGGGAACCTGACACTCCAGCCATTCAGTGTTTATCAGCAGGATCAATGAAGCATCTGTGTCTGTCTCCCCACAAGACTGTGGGATGTAATCCTTCTTTAGCCTAGTAGGTCCTGAATCTTTCCATTCACTCTCCCTCTTCATGTTCTTCCTGGATCTAAGTAACTAAGTGCACACTGTAGAATGTGTTGGGATGTGTTGCTAAAACTCCTCTGATTGGATTGCAATTCCACATATTAGATGAATGAATACAAGTTTGGATACTGTGAAATGTAAGTATTCATGTGAGTACAGAAGCTCACTTTTTATGCAAATAAATGTGGTTTTCCTATGATTAAACAAAACTTCAGTTATCTTCCCTTAATTATATTTGAATGAAAGAGCTTTCATTTTCATGAACAATAAATGGACAAACCCGAGTTTTTAAAAATACAGAATATGTATCAAATTACTTAACCAAGACCATAGAAGATGATGATATATATGTATATGTATATATATATATATATATATATCTTAAAAAATAATAGTTGTAAGATAGCAAGATTTTCAAAAAGGTTGAAGAACTGTGCTATATTGCTTTTTGCATGTATTTCGATCTATAATTAAACGCCAGACTTTAAAACATCACAGAACAATAAAATCTGGTTTAAGTGCCATTAATCATTGAGAGCATGGGAGGTGGTGCTATTTGAAAATTTAAAACCACTGAAATTTAAAATTTACCCAAACTGAGTTAAACTAACTTAGGTTAGGTTACACATTGCTAAAAAAAAAAAGTAAAAAAAAAAGCCTAATAAACATTTCCCATATTTTTAAATCTGTAAATGGTACCATCTGCTTCAGCCGTGAGTTCATACATAAAAATCGAATACAAGAATTACACTTGAAGAACTGAGACTGCAGAGCTGGAGGAGTTATTTATTAAAATGAGAAGGGATGGCACCCACAGCAAATTGCCTTATTATTTATAATGCTTCCTGTGAGTTGTGTGAGTCATTTTACATTGTTAGCTTTTGAGAGGAACTGCTTTAAGCAGAGTAGAGTTACAGTCATGACACAAGTTTTTTGTGTCATTAACTGACAAGTCATTTATTAAGAAATTTCCTGTTGATTTATTGTGTCTGTATTTAATGCAGGGTTTATTTTCTCCAAGAATGAGGGGATCTTGATTTGTAGTCTGCTTTTTCATGATAAACAGACGGTATGATTTGGAAATATGAGCATTTCGCTCATTTCTGACATCACTTTTTTTTAGTACTGCTGTTAATTTTGTCAGTAGGCGTCACAGTATAACTTTGCATTGAATCACCAAGATAATATGAAATACATATGAAATGTAGTTAAGAATTTCCTATAAAAAGCTACAGCTATTGAATGAGGTGAAATGATACTTTATCCAACTGCAAAGATATTATTCAATTTAAGCGTATAGAACCTAGAGCAAACTGAGTTATGATAATGTTTGACATGAGGCCACCATATGTTGTATTCCACTACAGCTCCAATGTGGAAAATGTGTGGGTTTGAAGCTCACAAGACTGAAGAGCCCCCAAGAAAACAGAAAAATAATCTCTATTTCCACTTCCAAATGTCTGTTCTTCACTTAGATGGAGACTTTGCTTAAGACAGTCTGAAGCAATTATTTTACTCGCTGACAGTTTTTTCTACTAAATGGTGAAAAAAACAATTTTACATCACACAAACGTTAGGTCTTTTTGCTTTTTTTCTCCATCTTACCTCTTTGCTGTGATTATCATTTCTGTTGATAGAAGGAACTGACCCCTCAGACAGGCAGAGTTCTTCATCCATCTTCATGTTGCTGCGCTTTCACTCCTTGAAGTGCTTACTTAAGTGCTGTACTTATAAATATTTATATTTATATATATATATATATATATATATATATATATATATATATATATATATATATATATATATATATATATATATATATATATATATATATATATATATATATATATAGCTCCATGCAACTCGAAAAGTCCATGGGTGAGCAAATAAAATGCATCAACACATAAACATATATTAACATATTAACATGAGTGTACTCTAGTCTACATTCATGCAAATATTACCCACAAAACTAAATTCTAAAATAGTCAGCAAGTTGGCTTGCACAAATAAATGTATTTAAAAGCATAAAAAAGGTGTTTTGTTTCACAGCATGTGGACGTGGCATGACATTTTTGATAAGAATCTTAAGATGAGATCATTGTTTATTTCCCAACAGGTCAATAGTCTTAAATACATATTCAGGGAAGCTTCTAATTAGTTTCCAAGGAAGTAAAACTGATGGAAGGCTTCAGTCAATCACATTTGTAGTCAGTTAAAAGAAAATCAGCAAAAGAACTGATAATTTTGTTTAAAGGGAACAATAGCAACATTTAAGGTTTAAGGACAGGCTGTGTAAAATATGTCAAAATCACAGAGAGAAATACATGTGATCAGTTTACCTACAGTATAGAACACCCTGAAGCTGTCATTACAAAGAAGGATCTTCCACAGAATTATTCATACATTTCTGCAAGTGTGCTTCTGACTTATTCCCTTTGAGAGTACACTTTTTTATGCAAAGCTTTATCTGTTGATTTAAAAAAAAAATGTATTTGTATATGTGTATTACTTGGATTGTTACAGGGACTTGATAAAAATTACATGATCAAAAAAAATTATTAGAGAAATTTACATGCTCACTATTTATTTTAATATCTTTAACCCCAAAATCTGAACATTTCACATTTTTAGAAATGGACTTCAAAGTACCTTAATAGAAAGCCTCACCCGGAATAGAACGTTATGGGGGATGTTTAAGTACAAGACTTAGTAGTGTCACGTATTTCTACTTAAAAAAATTATTTTATCAAATACATCCAGAGTTTAATCTTGAATTAGTTTAAGAAAATCTTACTGAACATGAAGAGCTCTTTTTGTCATAATCCACATTCATTATTCATAAAGTATTAGGATACATTCCTCACAACATGGAGTTTACTATAGAGCATAGTGTAGTGCAATATTCATGAAGACCTCAGGCGAGGATAACTAATGCAAGACTTTACAAAAAAACGCTATAGGCTGAATGCTGTGTGAGATGAAGGCCAAAATGTCTTAGCAGTTGGTCTGAAGGACCAAATCAATGGCTGATCTGTAGGAGCAGCTCATTCTCAACATTAATCATTTATGGGAAATAATAATGAGCTGGTTAATTATTATATACAATTAAAACTAGATATTTATTACATAAAACTAAATAACATTTCTTTCCACCTCATCAAGAGTTAAATTAGTCTGAACTGTTAATGTTTTATTTGGCTTAGTTTTTGATTAGTTAACCCTGAGAGAAAGAGAGACCTGTACCTTACTATATCTTTAAACAATTCAGGGAAGCCCTGATGATAATGATGTCATGAACCGAGGACAGATGGACCCAGTATTCAAGGAGAGACAGTCAGTAGGAAAGTTCAAAGTTTATTAAATAAAACAAAACAAAAGTGGAGCTGTGGCTCGCGGACACTGCAGGCGGGGGGGCAGGGCACCGCCCAATCTCAGACACTCTACTGTAGGGGAGAAACACAGGTAAGTGACCACGATCAACTGATAGAAGATTATCTGTGTTGGTCACTTACCTAGTTTAACAGTCCAGACCACGAATGTCCCCAGTGCTGCAGTCCCAGAGGTCATGCTGGAAGCCGATCCTGGTGAGGGATCCAGAACAGACAGGAACAGACAGAACAGGCAGGATCCAGATCAGGCAGGAACAGAAACAGGTGGCAGGATCTAGACTGCCAGGCATCCACAGGCTTCCAGGAGGGTTCAGAGTCTGACTGGGACCAGAAGCATGACCAGGTGGTCACGCACAGGAGCAGACAGGATCAGGTGCAGACAGGCAGGCACATTGGAAGAGGGTAGCCGAGACAGGACGTAGGAACCGGAACTTGAAGCAGGACTTTAAACTGGTCTCCTCCCTGGAGCCAGGCTTACTGGATAAAAACTGAACCTCCCCCCATAATGAGCCAAAAACCCAGAGGACTCCGTGGGGGAGGAACAGTGGACGATCAGGAGACGAGACAAACACTAAAACCCTCTTTCCACTGGCAGCTAGGATCCAGGACATGAACCATCAAATCAAACTGAACAGACAGACTAATAAAAAGACAAGCAATGATCTGGCCCTGAATGCTCAGGCTGAACTGAATATAAACTAGAGGAAACAGGTGAGAGGAATAAATTATAATTGAGGCAGGGAGGGAAAAATGACAGGTGAAAGGAATGACTAATTAAGGAAGAGCAAACAGGCCAGATCATGACAAATGACATGGCTTTGTAAGCCTCTGCTTAAAATAACTGATTATAACATTTAGTAAATGGTCTAAACTAGCAAAAAATGTCTTATTCAATGAAAAAAATAACAAAAAAGGCCATGTATGTTTTCATATAATATACATAAATATATAGTTTTAAGTGTAAATTCATCCACACATATCCAGATATGTATTAACACAATTGTCTCATTAATGAGCTGTAGAAGAGCTTGGAAATGGCACTTTTTTATTTACTTTTTTACTTGTATGTATCTGAAATGTGGAACAACAAATAACTGTTTTTTTTTTCTCCTGCTTAAAACTTATTCTAGACTTTAGATATATACTCTTCTGCCTATGAAATAAGGACACCTTCCACATAACTTTAAATGCACCACAGTAAATTTCCCCTTTGGTCCGTCTTTTTTGTGTAGATGTGACTGAAGATCAGCAAACTCTGGTCCAAACCACACAACCAGACAGAGGACCTTCTTTTTCAAGTGGTCTTCGTTAACTGCCAAACAGACTCTGGGGTGGTTCAGGTATACAATCTGGCTGCGGTCCAACCCAAATGCAGAAACCGTACATCTCATTAGACTCAGTTAGCCACAGCGGTAGTAAATTTTGTTTCAGTGACATATTTTTTTAGAACTGAATCAAAATCATACCTGTTTTTCTGTCTGTTGCTTAGCAACACTGCGAAAAGCGAGTACCAAATCTCTCTTGGCTTAAAGAACGCAATATCTGACACTGTCCAGAATAAAAATCACTAAACAATACAAACAGAAATAGCAGCATAAATATGCAAAGCATCAGTGCTGTTTGAGGACCCCCACAAGTTTTTCTTCATTTACTGTTCTGTGCTCTATCCTATTTCTGAATAATGGGAGCAACAACCCTCTCACACATGGCTTTGCTTTGAATGATAGGCCAAATTCAAAAATTATAATTTCAAACACATACAGACCAAAACAATTTTCAAGTTTACATACAAAAATGAATGAAAAATATGCAGAAATCTCTACAGAAATAACAAGAGAAACCTATTTGCCCTCCTGTCTCAGGAGGGCAGGTCTTTTATAAGAAAAGAACACATCTAAAAAAAAGCACAAAAAAAAAGAAAATAAATGTTGTTTTATTTAAACCGGAAATAACACTGCTGCTAAAACGTTTATTTAAAAAAAAAAAAATCCCTGAAAAGATCATCGTTTTTTTCTTTTAACCTTTGCCCTCATCTGATTTTGTCCCCTAATTTTCCTAATTGCATATTTGTCCCAGGGGCCATATAACCTGTTCTGACAGCATCAGTGAAAAAGCATCCTGGACAAGTCCGTGTTAGTACACAGCTTGCTGTCAAGTGGAAGGTCTGTTTTTAACGTAATTTACTAATCAGCTATCCGCTCTACACACTGACTGGAATCTGCAGTCTATAGCACTGGATGGTTTAAAGTCATAAAGCTGGAGGCTGTCATTAAATCCTTCATGTTTTAAACTGTCATTCATGTTACAGTAGTAGAATAAAACTTATTCAAGTTTTTGCTCTTGTTCATGCACTGTTAATATTTCAAACAACAACCTTTGTTGTCAGCTTGCTTAGAAATACCCAGATACAGCTATAGGTTTAGATACAGTCCTCATTGGTAGGAGCTATAGTTTGATTATATAATTAATGTATAATCAATGCCTGCCTGCCAGCTACATTTTAGAGATGCATGTTTCCAGCTTTTACAAATGTATCCAACTATGACCACAAGTCAATAACTTTTTTATATTTTAATCGCCTGTTTTACACCTAAGCTGTATGTGCATGTTTTCACTCTGCTCATTAAAATTAAATTAAAATCATTCCAAAGCATTCAATTTGTCAGTCACCCCAGGTAACCCTATCAGTTGACATTAGCAAAATGAGACATGGCAGCTGAGCCTCAGAGGCTAAGGGGTAGAGCTGACAAGTCCAGGCATAAAATCAGTTTAATAAAGTTCAATGAGGCAGCTCTTTCTTCACATCGATTTTAATTCCTAAGCCTAATCTACCCACATAACAAACAAACACAAAGCTTACTCTGCAGAAGGGGAGCTTAAGGTGCACGCATGAGTTTAGCTTTATTCTATTCCTGCATTTCAGAAAATGTCTATTAATGATATTATTTAAAATACTTAATGATTGAATACAGAATCAAAAATAAAATATGAAGAAATTAAATATAAATATAAAATTAGAACTCAGAAAAATAACATTGTAAAGGAAATTAGATATATTAGAAATTAAATAAAGAAACCAGTTAAAAATTGGTTTCTTTAATTATGTTGAGAACATTTTTTTACGAACCCTAATCCTTAAAAAAACAAACTGAGAATAAATCTGAAAAACAAATGCAGAAGAAAAAGAAAGAATGTTGTTATTTCTGCGTTCCTGTAGGATTCAATGTTTATATGCTCAAAGATCTTCAATCTTATTCAAAATTATATTTCTGTAATAGTTTATTAACACAATGCAAGGATGTGTTAGGTCTGCAGGCAGGTGCTGGTGTTTGTGGTGCTCCCTCCCCAGGGAGATTGGATCCAGCTGGAGCACATCTCAAGCAATCAGTGCGGTCTTCAAGAAAGAGCAGTTTCCTAGAGATGGACGACAGGTGGTTTTTGCACTTCCTGTGGTAACAAGATGTCTGTCTTTCCTTAATTTCGGATTCTAATCTTTGAGGTTGTTATATTTTCCCTGTCCTTCCTAGCAGTTCCAATCCCGAGGTTTTTCCTGAAGCCTGGATTTCCTGGATTGTCTCTAATGCTAGGCTTCTGGCTCCACAACACTGTAGGAACAAGATCAGATCTATACTTCAGCATTCCCATCTGCAGCTGCATCATCATCACTGCAGGCCCTGCACAGTCCCTTGCCTTCTGGAACTATAAACCATCATTCTCCCCAAAGACCA
The DNA here is from genome assembly GCF_016077235.1 of Cyprinodon tularosa. Lineage (NCBI taxonomy): Eukaryota > Metazoa > Chordata > Actinopteri > Cyprinodontiformes > Cyprinodontidae > Cyprinodon > Cyprinodon tularosa. The sequence continues at coordinate 11,883 of NW_024039305.1, read as the reverse complement.
AAGCATTTCATACCTTCATCTGTTAATACTCACTCCCCATCCAAGGCCTTGTGGATCCTGTTACCTTCTCATGTTTTAATAAATGACATAAAACTGTTTCGGTTTCTGTGGATGTGCCTGCTTAAGAGTTATTCTTAAAAAGATGTCTGTCATCATCTTGGCACTGATGACTGGCTTAATGGTTCATTCCATTCACCTGCCTAGCTCCGCCCAGTTTTCTCATCATTTGTCTTCATCAACTCATCAATTATCGTTCATCTTATTCACCTGCTCCTGCCTCTATTTAAGCTTCTTTCTCCCAGTCATGAGTGACAGATTATTTGAGTCTTCGGTGAGAGTTTTCTGGGGCTCCATCTTCTGGAAACTCCTGCCTTTCTTTGTTTGCTTGGGTCTGCTTGTCAGCCAAGTCAGCAGTCTTCAGGCGCCGGCTCCTGGAACCCCCCACCTATTTTTTTTCTCTGTTGACCTTTGGCCTTGTGGCAGCTTTAAGACAAAGTTCAGTGTTAATGATAAAGACCCCTAGGATACAATCCACATAACTATTTTCAGACTCCGTGTGTATTAGTGGTGTACTCTGCAAAGTGTCGAAACCATATGGACTTGTCAGCTGAATTTATGCAATGTATTTTAATGTTAAAGCATGAGCTGCGTCTGGATCCATGTCAAACAATGGAATACATTTTTTTTGCATGTTAAGATAATCAGACATCAAGTAAACCCCCACAGACAAAAGGTAACAGAAAAACTGGGACAGCTTTGTCAGGAGGATGTAAAAGACTGAAACTGCATAACTTCAAAGTGTTGCTAGATAAAGGGAAGTGGAGAGCACATTTCTTATTGAACATGCCTGCTTTTAACTTTAAATAAATACCATTTTTTGAATTTCACAAATAACACATCTTAGAAATGTAAATCGCTCTCATATGATACAAATAAAATTTTAAATAGGAATGAAGCTTTGTTTATTGTCGTTGAAATGTTTATTTTAGAAAAATCTTAAGAGAGGAAAACTTTAGTTATATAAGTTACTCTTCATTCCAAACTATAATAAACTATACTAGTATGATTTAGCCCTGTGGCTCCTTGCAGTGCTTTGCAAAAGAATTCCCTTTTTTCTGTAATATGTTTTACTGGAACCAAAAGCAGTACAGCATTATAACGGCATTTAATGTCACAGACCAACACAAAGTAGTGTATATATTTTAGTATTTTATTTTTATTAGATCGTTTTTACATAAAAATGGCAAGGTTTGCCCTTTCCAGAAAAATATTGATCCCTGATAGCTGCAAAATTTGATATATGCCCAACCAGATCTTTATATTTCTATCACCTACTGTTAAGAATATACCTCAATCTTGTCAGACTGGAGGTACTGTCTTTTAACTTGAATGATAAAATCCAGCCATTAAAAAGTTCAGTGCACTCTGGTCCCGACCAAACAACCAGATGGAGAACCACTTTCTGAGTCGGTCTTGGTTTGCTTCAGGTATGAATATTTATAATTGAACAATGGGTTAGTTTTCTTTTGCTGAAGCAGTCTTTGAGAGTATTGTTAGGTCTGAAATTAATAGGTGCAATAGTGATGTCGTAATAGAGCATGTAACCCATGTTTTAAGAGCTCAATCCTCAACATGGCCATCCTGACTATTTTTAAAAAAAGGGTTGCAATTCACCAGAGGTTGTCTTGAGAAGGTTTCCTGTTGTTTTTTAAGAACTCCTGCCACAAATGTAATAATGGTGTCTTTTTACGTCTCATTGCTTTCTTCTCTCTTATAAGAGCTTTTCTTTTCCAGGTTTGTAGGCTGACAAGGTTAGTATAGTGGTGGATTTCAATATCCATGCCAACATTTATGTTGCAGCCTATGATGCTATCTTAGATTGGCGTTGTTTAAAATGTGCATAGTCCAACACATTTTAATCTACATACTTTGGACCTTGTATTGACATATGGCTAGATTATGAAGAAGTATTACTTCACAACCGTCCTATCTGACACCTTTTTCATAGCATTCAAACCTATCTTTACAGAGTTGTCTTCCTCCAAAAGAAAGTTCAGCCTGAAAAACACACAAAGAAAGAATGCAAGAATAGTTTTATTATTACAATATTTTAAATCTTTGGCGTTTAGACATTTCTTTGATTGTAAGCATGAATTGATGAATGAGAACAGGGAGGAATCCCCCCAGGCCTGCCCCTTAAACTGGTGTTTAAAAGGAGATATAATGGAAGGATGGTTCATTCAATAACTGTAAGTTAATGAGACGATTTGCTTGGGCTTTGATGGTGAGATCCAGTGATTTGCGTTAGGCCGATGCCGAAGCTTCATGCCAGCTAGACTAAGGTGCAGGTTCACATAAAGTCCCTGATAAGCAAGCATGAAGCGACAGTGAAGAGAAAAAAAAACTTCCTTTAGGGAAGAAATCTCTGGCAGAAACAGGCTCAACATGGTGGTCTTCTACTGGACCAACTGGGGGTGCCTCTTGATTGCAGTATGAGTCCAGAGGAATCACTGCGATAGGGACAAGGGCAGCAGCACCATAGAGAAGGGGCCAGGCCTCCTCCATCTCCTTTTACGCTACAACGATAGTGGAGATGGAGGAAGGTTAAATTGGGGTCAACTGTGTAAAAATATGACATGACCAAATGTGCAGGAGCTTGGTTGGATAGCAGGCTGAGTTGTGTATTTGAAAATCTTAAACTGGACACTAAATGCTTCTTTGGCTTCGAGGAGGTGCAGTCCAATGATGATTGGTTTCTTCAAAGATGGATGAGCCTCTAATTAAATGTTGGTAAGTGATTCAGTTGAACTTCTGCCTAGACTTCATTTTCACTTCAGGAAATCCTTATTAGATAATGTAGTATTACATTTTAAAGAATCTATTCCCTTCTTTATCTCCTCAGATTCACAGAACAATACTGCACAGGGCAACCAGTTCATTTTTTCCTCTTCACAAAGTGCTGATTTTGTTAATTAGGTTACCTTTTTCTGTGCACTACTTTAGCCAAAGAAGCCCCTTTGAAAACTTAACCCCCTGTTCTAATTTCCCTAAATCCCTAGCTGTCAGTGTCCCCCTCTGTTTGTGTGCGTAGACTTTTTTAAAGGGCAGGGGCAGAATGACATGGCACATATAGCATGTCCCTACCACTGTAGAGGGTGCTCTAGCATGCGTTTTGGCTCCCAAGGGGGCACATTAGGATGCGTCTTGTCCAACAAGAGGACATTTTAGTACATGTTTGAGCTTCTGAGAGGGGACTTTACCAAACATTTTTTTTTATTGGTTTTCCTGCAAGGTCAACAACTGCGAAATAGGAAACTTTGGACCAATATAACTGATGTGATTGATTTGTTGCTGTGAATTACCATGAAAGGACATGTACTGAATTGATGTTAGTTAAATAAACTGAACTGAATTCCTTGGTATTCATTGATATTATTTCTTATTACTGTTTGGTAACAAACCTGTTAGGGCAGTTTCATTTACAGACCAGGGTAGACGCTGCTTCCTGAATAGGTGACATTTGAAAAGAGTTTGTTTCACACATATTTGAGATTTGTAATTCTATTGGTACATTTTTAAAAGAAAATAAAAATTGGTTGACATTTATGAGTTCAACATGAGAAGATATTGAAAAATATTCATTTTCTCAAACAGTATTTCAGATATAACATTTTTATTCAGCTGAACCATTCTGGTTGACTTTATTAAATGATCCTTATCTAGTTGAATTCATTAAGGTCGTAGAGAAAAGGCTGCTCCAACCCTTGCAAATCTGAATTCTCCTGGGTTGTCCTAGACTTTACACGTGTGAAAAAAGCAGACATGGGCAATGTGGAGTCGACAAGTCATCTCCATGTCATGTATTTAATCTACCCAGCCAATTAAACAGGTGAGTCCAATCTGCACAGGTTAATTCACGGTGAAGCTTGGACTCACCTGCTTCAGTGGCTGGGTAGAACAAATACATGACATGGAGATGACTTGTTGACTCCACATTGCCCATGTCTGGAAAAAAGTGAATGTGATTGGTTGTTTATCAAAAGGGCGGGATTTTTGTGGTGAAAGGTTCGCAAGCAAGTCTGATTGTGGCCTAAAAACTTAGTGCTAGTAGGTTCCCAATGGGAAAATACATTGGAACCAAGTAGCACTAAATTGGTGACTTAGAAATTACACTGTCAAGGAACACTATGGACAGCGGAAACATGCAAGAGGAGGAGAGTTTTGTGTCGGAGGTCGTGGATAAGTCTCCCCCATCATATATTTTTTATTTAGAGGAAGATGGGGATAAAGTTGTTGTGGAAGAGGACACCAGGGGTTGGTGTGGAAGGCTTACAGCAATATATGTTTGAGCCCTTGCCTCACAACACTGCCAGTTCTGTTAGCTCTATGCCTGCCAAAGACACAGACGTCCATCCCCTTGATACTGGGACATAACTCAGTGGTAAAGTAAATGATTCTTATTTAAACTGTTGCATATATTGCATATGAATAAATATGCTATGACAAAAAAATTTGATTGACAGTTGATATATGATTGGCTTAATTTAGGTGTACAAGCTGACATATAACTAAAGCCCGGCATACACTATGTGATTTTTTTCAATCGTTGCACCCTTCTGCTGCTCACACTGTATGACTAAACGCAGGGTTTGGTCAGTGTGAGCAGCAGCTCACGATTTATGTTCAGCCGGACGCTCTGATGCGCTCTACCTGCTCACACTGTACAACTAAAAAACATCTGCAGTGTGATGGTGCTGCTCTGTAGCTCTCTATCCTGAAGCCAAACAAATAGAAGGGGGATCTTAAGCTCAATATAGTGAAACGCGCTGCCTTGGCAATTTGTGCAATTTTGTGCTGAGGGTCCTAGAAAGAAAGGGCAATGATGTATTTGGAAAAAGGACATGGCTGAGCAGGCATGGCTGCTGCGGTCCATCAATTTTGCAGACGTAGCTGCATTTCAATCATTGCATCCCTGCCATGCTGCTGTGTTTACATCTGAAAGAAGGAATAAAAAGAAGAATCCTTGTTTGCACAGGCGGCCTGAGCGATTTGCCCAAGACGGTCAAGAGAAAATTAAACATGGTTGATTTTCTATCGACCTCACGATTCCTGATCAGGAGGCGGTCGTGAGAGGCTGATCGCCGCTCGTAACCCCCTGTACACAACACGACTCACGATGCACGATCAGGCTGAAAGTCAGCCCGATTGAAAGATTCTCGCACAACTGGAAAATTGCCCCGAAAATCGCACATTGTACGCCAGGCTTAATAGGCCTGCATAAGATAATTAAAAACCCCACAGATTTTAAGACAGGATTCTTTTTTAATAGAAATGTTCTAAATTTTGGGACAATATTGTCTGATACAGAGTACACTTATATACATGTTTAAGCCAGAAAGATTTGACATTTAAATATGATTTACCTACAACTGTAAACAATTTAAATAATAAAATTAGCCTTAAAATGCCAAAACCAATTTGATAAACCAAAAAGAGCCTAATAAAATTTTTTTCCTCTGTCTAAACGAGCACAGATCTGCAGGACATGGTGATATATACCTTGAGACACATTTTAATCCCACGGGACCATAGCTTTGAGGAAAACATCTGTTGAGGGCCTCCCAATTGAAAAGGCACGTGTAGGAAGCACTGTAAATTAACCCGTAAGAGTTAGAAAAACATAACGAATGCACTTGCAGTCACCCACATGTTTCACTTTTTTCACTCACATTCACTAAACCCCCAGAGATAACTTAAGCGTTGAAGCTGTTGTTACAGGTGCTGTCACATTACATCTGCTCAATGAGAGTGTCAGGAAATCTTTGATAGATTTTCTTGGATAACCTTATCACCCCTTTAAACCTACCACAGAAGAGGGAAGAGATACATAAATATGTTGAAGTGAGGGTATTCCTCCTCAATTCCTCTGCCCTGCAAAGCAGAAATGCCTAAGCTACTCTGCACAGAAATGTGTTTCAAACATGTTAACACTATCAGAACTTGAAAGGGGTTGAACCTTGCAGAGATTGTGAAGAATGATTAAATTTATTATTTTTGTCAGTCTGGCTGTCCAGGTCAAACCCTATAACCTCTATAACATCTGACAAGCATTGTTGTGGCAGCATTATGCTTAGGATCTATTTGAATGTGACTCAACCTTCTTCAAATAAATGACTTGATAGTTAGCTGGGGAAAGGAGACAGGCACAAGGGGGCAACAGATAGTAACTCAAAAAATGCAAAACAACTTAAATAAACACTTAATGGAAAAGAAACCAAAGATCAACAAATCAGAATGACATAATGAATGAAAACTGAAATAGAATCTAATTGGTTCTGAAAACATTAACTAGTGCATTGACACAGAAATAATTGAATAGATATTATTAACCCTCTATCTTTACTGCTTTCGCTCACAATCAATGATAATCAATTTGAGTTTGCTTAAAGTCAGAGCTCAGAACTGCCTATCTCCCCTATTTACAAAGTAACAACTTGTTGTGTTGATTTGAATTACAGGTGTACAGTGTAAATATATTTACATTATCAGGTTTCTCTTCTAAGAATAAAAGAGCAGCTTCAGGGCATTTTTCCTCAGTCCCAACAGGGCTGTTTATACATTGTTTCCAATATTCTTGTAGAGAGCCTGTTAGAATGAAAAGCACAATCACTAAAGAGTAAAAACATTGTATGGTTACAGTCTTTGCAGTCTTTGATTCCTCAGCAAAAAGGAAAACAAAAATTGAAAGCAAAGTAAACAGTCTTGACATAATATTGCCAAAGTTATTCAGTGGAAAACTGCAGCAGAGGAGCAATGCAGGATGTGGGAAGAGTGATAGAACTGGCAGAATGAAATGGCTCTTCTGCTGTCTTCAGTCCATCTTTGTATAAAGCTGGATCATCCATTTGGGCCTCTGGGTGAATCTGTAGACAACATGCATATACTTACAGCAGAGCACACATGCAGGGCCTGGTTGATCCAACATGGACGCCCACTGTTGTCTGCTGCTCTTGCATTTACAAACTCTATTAGCCTTTAGTTGTTTGAGATACAATAGAGGATTATAAAAAAAAAAAAAAAAAAAAGAAATGAAATGAATTAGATCCTTCATTGGTTCATAAGCCCAAGTATTATAACTTTTGTGTAAAACAAGAAAAATAATGATGAAAGCTTCTGGAAGTACAGTTTATGTATAAGAAAATTGTCTTGCCTGTGGAATAGATGTGTCCGCATTTTCAAAAGAGATTTGCAAAAACCATTGTCCGGAGCCTTTCAAAATTATTTATACTATGTGAACTAGAAATAAAAAAAGGAATTATTTTTCTTTTTTTTTATAGTGAAAAGCTCTCAAGAGAAAAATGATAATGAATGGTTGTGAAATAAACAAAAGCGTAGAAAGTTATTCAATTGTCTTTATTCCTCTTTACCCTATTAGCAACCACTATAAATCTATTAAAAGTCATTATAGGACACAGCAAAAATAAAGTACATATGAGGTCCTATAGCAAGATACAATAAAAAGTATTAGTTTTTAAGTGACATAATATGTAGCGAGGATTGATCATTTAGCAAGCCCCCAACATTTGTTTATTCCACTCCAGAAAAAAAAAGCGACTGCCTAAATCTTTTTTTTTTCCTTTTCCATGTTGAGACACATGTTTTAAATCAACAATCGACTAAGGAAAAAAAAGCACAAAAAAAAGGTTTTTGTTTTTTGGTCAACAAATGTTCCAAAACAGATCTCTTAAAAAAATATATGCGTTTATTTTCCTAATTTATCTTGCATTGCCATTAATTGTTTAGTTTATCTTGGTGCCCTGTTAGACCTCTGACAGCAAAGAATGCAGCATCAGGGTCTTAGGGTCAGTTTGCTAAAGGAAAACAAACTTGCTCTAAACAGTTTTGCCTTACAATAAGCCTTTACACTTTGTGTAAAGGCTTATTGTAACACGGCTTATTGTAACACTTTGTGTTACCTTCTACTAAGTATCTATTAATGTGTTTTCATAACACAAAAACACTGTATGAAAGAAAACTGATTAAATAGTGTTAGACCTTGAGTCAATAACAGAGATTAAGAAAGGAATTGGGACAATAATGAAGGTAAACCACTTGTTCAAGAAGACTGCAATGACAAATATTTAGACTGTTCATAAGCAAAGGACATACAGTACAACACAGTGCTTTAGAATAGTGTTTGCTCCCTTACAGATTTGTAATTTGCAATTTTGTCGCTCACATTCAGAAAATCAAACACATTTTAATTCACAACTAAGATCAATTAAAAAAAATTATATAATTAATGATAACAAACATTTAATGAAAAGCCATCTTTTATTACAAATCTTCCATGTAGCTGCTTGTAATAATCATATGACCTTTTATTAAAAGTGCCTTTAACAACACCCAAGGACACTGTACAACAAATATAATCAACAAATCATGATATTAAAAACAGAAGAGGTATCGGTGGAGGTATTCAATCTTAAACCAGAGAAACTAGTCTTGATTTGATAAGAATTTAAATATATCATTTTTGGAAATATCAGAAGGGAGAAAATCTCAGAGTTTGGGAGCAGAGTGGGAGAAAGTCTGCTGCCTTGTAACACCATCATAGAAACGTGTGTTTGTGAAAATTGGCAATGAGTTATTTACATCTCAGTGAAAGAATTTGGGCCTCATCATTTTTTGCAGTATTGTTCTTATTCAACCTCACTGCAGGATTTTTTAAACCAGAATGTACTGTTTAAGGCCATTCTAATAATGATTTAAGTCCAAGCATAAACATTATTTGTATCTTTTTCTATGCAGGAGTTGCTGATGTGATTAATCAGGAGCATGATAGGAAATTCTTCTTAAGAGAGCAGAATTCATGGTTCAATTTGTTTGTGCAAGCAGGTCTTTCTGATCCTGAAGCGGTAAAGCAGCCCTGGTCCACCTCGCTACCATGGTATGATGAGCTGGTTCTGAATTACAGTGTGACTTTTCATTGGACCTGGAGCTTTTTAATTCAGTCTCTATTTTTATTTTCAAATCATGAACACTAACTTTAGTGGAGGCTGGTGATGCTGCATTCCTTCAGATGTTGGTCCTGGTTCTTTGGTGACCTTCATTATGAATGCAGTTTGAATTAATATATGTAGACTGCCCACTCTTGGGAAGGTTAATTATTCCTTTTGTGGGTCTTTTCTTCAGCTCAGGTTCCCAAACTTTGAAAATGGTTTGCTTTTCATATATTCTAGATTTCCTATCTGTCAGGGCATTAGGGGTGTTTCTTGCTGGGACCTTTTAAACTGGTTCATGTCCAAAGGCTGGTGCTGTTTATGTGATTTCTTGATTCCATTACTCTGGGCTGAACTCGCTTTTCAAAGAGAGGTGATCGATTACACTTAATTCATTATTTAACAAGGACTTTAACATTTTCATAAAGGGCCAGTTTTGTTTTCATAGCTTTTTTTTAAATAACATAAGCTATAATATATAAACAGATGTGTTTGTTTTCACACGTTTTTTGAATTAAATGTACAGTATGACTGCTAATCTAAAAAAAAGTGTGTAGGGAAAAAGATGGGGAAAAAGGCAATGGAGTAACGACACAACAATAAGGGCCTATTGAAGTGTTGTTACGCCATTGCCTTTTTCCCCATCTTTATTATTATTATTCCCCATTACCTGGGGGGGCCCCATATGAAGTACAACACCCCATCCCCCCCGTTCTTCTTTTCCGTTCTTCCACCAGCTCTTCTTTGCTTTTCTTTTCTGGAATCCGCTTAGGTACCTCTTTTTGGTATCCATCGTCGCAAACACATTGTACGTAACTGTTATGGTTTTAATCTACGCTCTGGATTACCCATAATTCAAAGTTGTAGTGTAAAAAATTTAATACTCAAATATATAGTTCTTTTAAGATCTTTATTGCGGTTTGAATCATATTATATGAATGTATTTTTTTACCGACGGTCTAATGAACTATACACAGTTATTAACATAGTAATTAAAAGTACCATTGTCTGCTTTGCTATTGGTGTCTGTTTAAACGGCTCACCATCATGTTGAAATCTGCCATATGTTGGGATATAAATAAGGTCGGACAGTCAATCAAATATCAGGTGGGTTTAAGAGGAATTTTTTGCACCATTACATCTGCAAAGAGACGTACCCCAATTGCGTAGGGGGCCAACCAAATGTCAGTTATGGGGCCCCTAAGAGGTCGGGGCCCCTAAGCAACTGCAGTCTTACCGATAGTTACGCCATTGGAAAAGGGAAAAAAAAAGATAAAACAGGGAATGCCATAAGCTATGGAAGCCCGTTTCCGCCACTCTGTAAAAAAAAAAAAAAAAAAACTATCTCAATATAATGAGATAGTATCTCATTATAATGAGATAGTATCTCAATATAATGAGATAGTATCTCATTATAATGAGATAGTATCTCAATATAATGAGATAGTATCTCATTATAATGAGATAGTATCTCAATATAATGAGATAGTATCTCATTATAATGAGATAGTAACTCAATATAATGAGATAGTAACTCAATATAATGAGATAGTATCTCATTATATTGAGATAGTTTTTTTTTTTATTTTTTAGCAATTTTTTAAGTTAAAATTGAGTATTTTTGGTCATTGGCTCCCAGGTCATGTGACCTATTGATGCAAAATCAGTGTGAAATTGTTCTACTAGTCTCTGTAGATGGGGCACACTCATTTGTTTTTTATTTTAACTCTTTTTTTATTTTTTAGCAATTTTTTAAGTTAAAATTGAGTATTTTTCGTCAATAGCTCCCAGATCATGTGACCTATTGACCCAAAATAAGTGTGTAATTGTTCTACTAGTCTCTGTAGATGGGGCACACTCATTTATTTTTCATTTTAACTCTTTTTTTTATTTTTTACCAATTTTTTAAGTTAAAATTGAGTATTTTTCGTCAATAGCTCCCAGGTCATGTGACCTATTGACCCAAAATCAGTGTGAAATTGTTCTACTAGTCTCTGTAGATGGGGCACACTTATTTATTTTTCATTTTAACTCTTTTTTTTTTATTTTTTACCAATTTTTTAAGTTAAAATTGAGTATTTTTCGTCAATAGCTCCCAGGTCATGTGACCCATTGACCCAAAATCAGTGTGGAATTGTTCTACTAGTCTCTGTAGATGGGGCACACTTATTTGTTTTTCATTTTAACTCTTTTTTTATTTTTTAGCAATTTTTTAAGTTAAAATTGAGTATTTTTGGTCAATAGCTCCCAGGTCATGTGACCTATTGACGCAAAATCACTTGGAAATTGTTCTACTAGTCTCTGTAGATGGGGCACACTCACTTGATTTTCATTTTAACTCTTTTTTTATTTTTTACCAATTTTTAAGTTAAAATTTAGTATTTTTCTTCATTAGCTCCCAGGTCATGTGACCTATTGACCCAAAATCAGTGTGAAATCGTTCTACTAGTCTCTGTAGATGGGGCACACTTATTTGTTTTTCATTTTAACTCTTTTTTTTTTTTTTAGCAATTTTTTAAGTTAAAATTTAGTATTTTTGGTCAATAGCTCCCAGGTCATGTGACCTATTGACACAAAATCACTTGGAAATTGTTCTACTAGTCTCTGTAGATGGGGCACACTCACTTGATTTTCATTTTAACTCTTTTTTTATTTTTTACCAATTTTTAAGTTAAAATTGAGTATTTTTCTTCATTAGCTCCCAGGTCATGTGACCTATTGACCCAAAATCACTTGGATATTGTTCTACTAGTCTCTGTAGATGGGGCACACTCATTTGTTTTGCATTTTAACTCTTTTTTTATTTTTTACCACATATGGACACCCTTATGCTTGAACATGGTGTTCGTTATGGACAATCCATGACGAGCACAGAGGTCCA